>NC_080764.1:11237777-11547462 GCF_020826845.1 Diceros bicornis minor
ACATAAGCATCTGTCACACGTACAGATGAAAATGGCAAAATGTTAATGACTGCTGAATCTCTGAGCAGTGGATTTATCGTATTCATTGTACTGTTCTCTCAACTTCTCCGAACGTTGGAAATTGGAGGCAGAGAATACATACACTTGTGCTGGTATGATTACGAAATATCTCTGGAGGATCCATAAGAAACTGAAAATACTGGTTGCCTCTGGGAGGAAACTGGATGAAGGAGGCAGGCAGACTTTTCACTATGAGCCCTTTGGTACCTTTTTATTTTTATACCATATGAATGTGTTATTAAAACAAAATAAAATTAAAATTTCCATGACATATTTATATAGTGCTTTATACACTCCAGAGTGTTTTCAAGGGATGTTCTCATTTGATCCTCACAGTTCACAGACGAGCCACCACCCCACTGACACAGACGTCCCAGGCCTGTGTTCCCTTTTGCCTGCACCGAGATACCTCCACTCCCTCCCTCCTAACTCTTCCCCTTCCCTCCAACCACCTTTTCTACCCATCTTTGGTTTGCTTTTGCTTTTCCCAACCTGGATGACACAGAGCTCTATCACTTTGTCATCCATACATTTTAAAGATTTTTTTTCCCTAGAAATCGATTACCATGGATCAATAATGAATATTTCACTGTTTTCTACAGAAATTTTTAATATTTGCATCATGGCCTAAAAGTCAGATAACATATAACACTTCATCTGGGGTGAAGATATTTCCATTAACTGGCCTGGCTCATTGCAGCTCAGTTAGAAAAATGCTCATTTTAAAATGGTTTCTATATCCTTCTTAATATCAACCCAACAACTCCCCCAAACACGCCCTATGGATCTTCCACTGAAACCCAGAGCAGCTTTCCTTAGCCCAGTCAAGAAGATCAGTAATGGCCCTTTGAAATGCTCAAAGATATGGGAGATGAAATTACACTGAAATCCCATGAACCTTGAGCAGAGAGCCGACAAGAGCGTTCATACATACGTTCTGCCTCTCTTTACTCTCCAGTTTGGGGAGAATTTGCCTGAGAACCTGCGTCTGTGGGGTAACTTGATCAAGTTTTCTCTGAACAGATGCTTGTGTTTACTACACTTATTAACACAGGCAGCTGGAGGGACTGGGAAATGGGGAAGGGCTTTGAGAAAGACTTGCCAAAGGAAAACTTGCTCACTCGCTCGCTCGCTCGCTCTCTCTCTGTGAAAGCTGTGAAGTTGTGACCAAGGCTGAGGACCTCTAGGACTCCCACTCTCTGGCCAGGGAGGAAGACCAAAGGGATCCAAATGCAAGCTTAGCAACATGATCCGACACAGAAGCCTCTACTCCCCTTCCTTTCCAGTTCACCTACATGAGGAGCCGCTTAAAAATCTGACTGTAAGCTCGATGGGAGCCCAGGACGGCCCTGTTCACTGCCGTATCCTCACAGTGCCAGGCACGCAGAAGCCTCTCAACGAGTACCTGTGGACTGGCTGACACTCGTTCCAGGCTTCAAAAGAGGCCGCCTCTTAGACCCCTCTTGATTACTGCCTGTGCTCTCCTCCATTTCTTCCCCAAGACTCCCCATCTCTGAGGGTGCCGCCTGGTGTTCTCCTCAAAGTAGCCCACGCCCAGAAGAAAACATTTCTGAAGGTAACAAGTAAGCCGCAGGAGAAACCCTCCTCTACGCTTCTCTGAACACTAAGCAAGGTCTGCAAATAGCACGTTGGCTTTTACTTAGAGGATCTCTTCCTGGCCTAACCTAGGAGAGAGATCAAACTACACCCCTTGAGAAGACTGTAAATGTAAAGCTCAGAGGACTGGGCACCCCTGTAAAACTTGTCATCCTTAACCAATGTCAAAGCCCCAAACCAAAAGGCCTGTGTCTCAGAACAATTTCAAACACTTACACATCCCCACACTCCCAACAGCCCAGCTGAAGCCTCCCCTCCTCAGGAGCACCTCACACTCACCATGAGCATGCAGAAGTCAGGCAAATGGCCCGTCATGCCAAAGACAGTGGTCTTCAGGTATTTCTCATGGCCAGCCAAGTCGATGAAAGTAATCACCTTAGTGGATTTCTCACAAATCTTTGTCCACTCCAGGCTGCCACCATGGCTGTCTGGCTTGTTCACCACATTGCCTTCGCTGTCAAAGCCCAGAATGTCGTTGCCCACACTGCTGGTGCGACCAGATTCAATTTCATGCTTGTGGCGGAAGAGTTTCTGGCGGGCAAAGCCTCGGCCGTTGTCCAGCTCCCCGTGTGTCAGGACCCCCAGAAGCGTGCTTTTGCCAGCATCCACGTTGCCCACTACTGCTACCCTGCGTGTACATGAACCCATACATCCATGTGAGAGTTGGTGGTGAGTGAAGTTAACCCCAGTAACTGGATCTGTCAGGACAGGCTTGCCCGAGCCCCTCCAGCTCACTGCTCCTCCTATTCATGGAGGAGCGCATTGGAAATGTTCCTGGGGCTGTATCCAGGGAGTAGAAAGATTACTCAGGAGGAAGTCGGCTCCCACCACAATGGCTTTCTCCCTTAACTTCTACTAGCTTTCCCAAAGTTGCCAGACAGCAGCCCCAAAGCCAAGGGAGGCACAAAATGCTCTCCTCCATTACCCTGGTTTTTAGCCTCACTGGCTGATGGGAAAGCAAATGCAGCCCAAAGAATGTTCGGCTGGCCTCTCTCTGGCTCTTCCCAAATGGAAATACTTAGGGATGGGGGAGTACAGAAATAAAGAATGGAGCTATCCTGTCTCTGGACACTATTTCTATGCCTCAGGGGGAAGGAGTGAAGCAGACATACCAGGTGTCAAAGGCTCAATCACCACTCTCTGTGAAGCCCTAGACCCCAAGGTCATGCTGCAGGGGACCCCTGAACTGTTCTGGGGCCTCCTCACCTGACCTCCAGGAAGTCATTGTCTCCTACTCGTTTCCGGACCAGGTAATCACGCACACGGCCCCCAGCTTCTTGACGTTCCCGCAGGAGGATGACGTCGGCCTCTATCTGTTCCGCCATGCTCTTCACTGTGGCGTAGGAGGCCTCCATGTCAGCTTCACTCAGCCCGTACTCAGTCCCATCTGGTGACAAGAGCCCAGACATCAGCCTGCCAACAAGCCAGCCAATCAACCACCCTAACCAAGGCCACACCTGGGGCACTGGAGGGAAAAATGGCTCTCTTTACCTGACACTTCAAAAACTTGGGCACACACAGAGTTAATAAACAATAGTGCATGGGCTTCCCCATTAAGCAGGGAATTCATTAGTTCACTCAACAGTAATCACTGAGACTCTCCTAGGTTTTATGCTAAGCCTCATGCTGGGTGCTGGGAATACAGGTGCCCTTAGCGAGCTCACAGCACAGCGGGAGACAGACATGAAATTAATTAATTGCAATACAGCTTGAGTGCTATACTATAGAACCATACAAAGACATAAAGTGTAAGCAACTAGCATTGCCTGAGGAGGCTGAGAACAGCTTTGCAGGGTGCTGACTCCAGGCTGGGTCTCCAAGCGTGAAGAATGCGCCCGCAGAGAAAGGAGGAAAGACATCCTAGGAGAGGAGCAAAGCATGGAACATAGCAGAGCATGGCGCATTCAGGGACCAGTAAGCAGCTAGGCATGTCGGGGAGCAGGATATCCAGTGGCGGGAGACCACATGAGAGATGGAAGTGGTTAAGCAGACAGACAGACAGCAACAAACACGTTATATACTAGGCAGTGGGAAGCCTTGGGGTTACGCAGGGAAGTAACATGATCAGATCGCTGTGGGCTAGAAAGATCTCTTGGGCGGCAGCATACAGTGTGCACTGGCAAGCAAGAGACCAGAAAGGGGGAGCCCAGTTAGGAAGTAATTCTAACAATGCAGGCAAGAGATAATGAAGGCAGGAGACAGAGGAAAACAGGAGAGAATTTAAAAATGATTTTAGGGCTAGATTTTTAACTGAAGTGGCTCAGGTGAAATGTCCAGCAAGTAGCTGGAAAAACAAATCTGAGCTCAGGATGAGGAAGGGAGTCAAGCAGAAGGACAGACCAACCAACTAATCATTTATTGAGCATCTACTGTACTACAATCCCGTCAGGTGCCTTCACGTGGTGTCGGATTTGAGTCCTGCAATAACTCCCTCAGCTCTTCCTCCAGCCTCTCTATCTCCCAGAGCACCCCTGCTCCTTCCCTAGGCTCCCCCCCGCAGCTTGTGCCCAACCTCTACTCATTTACCCCCTCTAAAGACCTTGCAGCACCTTCTCTCACCCCCTTCCACTTCTCCCCTTCCAAACAAACTCAAGTCATTCCAAAACTACGAAAAGCAAACCCACCCCCTCTTCCCTTGCTCCTGCTTATCTACTGAGCTACCATCTCCTCCAAGCATCTCGAAAGTAATCAACACTTGCTGACTGTATTTCCTCCCCACCTACTCACTCTGATCTGACAACTCTGGAAGAAACTAGTTTTCAAGTCATCAATGGCCTTCTAACCACTCATCCAACACCCTTTTCTTGATCCCTACAGCATTGGACACTGCTGGCCACCCTCCCTTTGCTTCTTGAATCACCACCCTCCCACCTTGCTTGCCTATTGCCTGAACTCTCCTGATTGACCTCCCCGCCCACTGGTTCCTCCTCCTCTGTCTCCTCTGCTGGGTCTCCCTGCTCCTGTCCCCTAAATGCCAGTCTTTTCCAGTAGTCAGTCAGTGGCCCTCTTCTCTATTCTCTAAGCATTCCCTTTAGCCATCTCATTCTATGGCTTCAACTGTCATTCTGAAAACTACAAAAACATTCATTTCTAGCACTTCTTCCAGAGCTTCTTTCCAGAGCTCTAGACTGAACTTCCAATTGCTCGCATGATAATGCCTAGAAGCCCGATGTCCAAACGCAACCCCCTCACCCTCTTTTTAAACAACAGCACAAAAACTAACACCATTAATAAGGCATTTTAATCCTCACTGCAACCCTATAAGGTAGGCATTACTGTTCCCATTTAATAATGGAATAACAGAACCCAGAGAGGTCTCAGAGCTAGTAGGGAGCAGAGGGGGCGCCATGTGAGCTTGGGTCTTCTGATTCTAAACCTAGAGCTTGTTCCCCTGGCAAGGGCTCCTCTTAATGTCAGACCAGTTTCTCCTCTTGCCTTCCCTATTTCTGATGACATTATCATCCTTCCAGTCACCCAAGCTTAACACTCATCACTCCAGTCCTGCTGATCTAGCTTTATATCTCGCCTTTCTTTCCTCATCCCTGCTCTCCTCTTTTTGCCAATCCAATGCCACCAGCCTGATTCAGGCCCTTATTCTACCTGAATCGCCACAATAGACCCCTAACTGGTCTTAGCAAATCCAGTCTCTATTCCCTCCAAGCCATCCTGCATAGACACACAAGCTTAAGCTCGTAAACAAAGCACAGCTCTGACATTGTCACTTTTGAGTCAAAGCCTTGGAAGGGCTCCCCAGGCCCAGCAGCATTCAGTTCCAATTCCTTACAGTCCTCTTCCATTTATTCCACACACCCCCACCCCCTCTACTCTTCTAAGTTTTGTCCCACTGCAAGTGGCCCAGTCATCATCCCATGTTCTCTGCACTTTTCCAGCTCTATATGTTTGCTTGCATATTTCCTATCCTAGAAAACCTATCAGCGCATCTCCACCTGTCAAAACCCTATCCACTCTGCTCCCTTATGTCATTTACCATCCACCACATCTTGTGGAATAGTGTTTTGGATGCACATCCCCTCTCACTATACATAAGCATCTTGAGGACAGGGACCATATCTCAGACACTTCCTGGATGCCCCACAAGGGGTGCCTTTCCTACATCAAGTCCTCAAATGCTTGTAAAATGCAAAACAAATGAGCAAAGAGGGAGCAGTTGGGCTGAGGACTTTCTAAATGCATGGCCAAATGAGCTCTGGAAATCTCCTGGGTTAGAGAAGGGCTTGTTAGAAGTGTTCCTGAGAGAAGGCCTGTTAACTCTGCCATTCTTGCCAGACCTCCAAATTCTATCCAACCTTTCCTGCTTCTGGTACAATGAAAAGCAATGCTCTCAGGTCCTGTTCCACACCAGGGGGCAATCACCACTGTCACCCTGTCCATCTAGGGCTTCCAGAAAATGCCCCCAATCACATCACCCTTCTCCAGCATGCATTGCATTCCTCATTCTGTTGGAGTGGAAACAAAGACCAAGGAGAAAAGCCACAGAGGTCCAATTACTAAAGTCCACATATTCAGCCATGCAGGAACCGAATCACATAGATCTCCGCCCTGCCATCTGATTTACCTTTCCTATACGCACTCTCCTGCTCAACGTGCTGCAAAGGCTCCCCAAACTTTTAGGATAAAAGTCTAAACTCTTTGGTATGGCATTCAAAGATCCTCAAGATCTGGGCCCTGCCTACCTGTCCAGCCTCCCCTCCTGACACTCCCAGCCTCACACTCTATACTCCCACTTTACTGAATCCCTTCTGGTCCACCAAATACTCCACAATTGCCAACGCCTCCATGCCTATGTGTGTGTGGCTTTCTCTGCTCACTCACTACTGCCTCCATTTACCTGGAAAACTCCTACGCATCTTTTAAAATTAATTCAAGGGGTACCTCCTCCTTTGGAAAGGCTTTGAAGCCTTTCTTGACTCCCCCACAAAGATTTAACATGCCCCTTATGTTCCCTAAACTTTTAATACAGTACTTGGCTCTTAGAAAGTCATGACTTAATATTTGAGGAATGAACAAGGTGATTTTTGACAGAAATCTCATGGTAAGTCAACTATAACCTGGAACTCTTAAAAAATTACTACTGTAGGGCTGGCCCCGTGGTGCAGTGGTTAAGTGCACGCGCTGCACTGCTGGCGGCCCGGGTTTGGATCCCGGGCACGCACCGAGGCACCGTTTGTCAGGCCATGCTGTGGTGGCGTCCCATATAAAGTGGAGGAAGATAGGCACAGATGTTAGCCCAGGGCCAGTCTTCCTCAGCAAAAAGAGGAGGATTGGCATGGACGTTAGCTCAGGGCTGATCTTCCTCACAAAAAAAAAAAAATTACTACTGCAACCACTAATACTAGCTAACATTTATATAGTGCTTACTATACACCAAGTGTTAATCTTCACCATGACACAGTGGGATAGATGCTATTACTATCCCCATTTTAAGACAAGGAAAAGAGCCAGCAGGCAAACTCAGACCTGCCAAGCTCCAGACCCTGAACTAACTACAAGGCCACACTGCCATCTTTTAAAATATTAATCTCAAATTAAGAATGTATACTTAAAGAGCACATTCCTCTGCACTGCTTAGAATTTTTTCGTGTCTAATTTATCCATACAAAATTTCTCTGAGGTAGGATGGGGAAGGGTGTCATTATTCCCATTCTACAGATGAAGGAAGTGATAAACAGAGGTGAAGCACCAAGCACACACAGGGAATTAGTGATGAAGCTGATCCCTGGGGGCCTTACACCTGGTTTAGCCCTGTTTGATGTTCAACTTGCTTAACTAGTTATGATCCCGTTCTACCTCTAAAGAATTCCAGCAGGAAGAAGTCACTATGAATCTAACAGTATCCAACAGGTAGATGCAAAGATAATGCCTGGGTGTGCAGATGTGTTAACGAATGTTTGATATCTTTCTATGCTTGCCATGAAAGGGTTAATTAGTTGTGAGTTGCCAAGGCATGGTAAAATTCACTAAGAGTCCACATTAAAGCATAAAGGGGGAGAAGGGAGTCTTAAGAATCTGGGTCTGCAAAGAACAGTCCTAACACTTGTCAAAACTGATCTAGATACGGTTTCTTCAACTCTACAAGCGTGAAGTGATCTTTGAGTAGTTCATCTTATTACGGCAGGCCAGATGTGCACCTGACACAAAAGCTTTCAAAAGGCTACCAATGATCCCCTAGTCACCAAATGGAAGGGCCTTTTCTGAACCTAACTCTCCTTGCTGTCTCTGTAGCACCTGACAATGCTGATCAACTCCTTCCCTTTCTTGAATGCAACCTCTTGGTTTGCCTATCTCTCTGGCCATGCCTTCTTTAAGTTGATAAGACCTGACACCGGGGAGGTAGCAGCAAAGATGGAAAGGAAAGGATAGATATGAGAGACACTTCAAAGGAAGGCACAGCAGTATTTGGAGATGAAACCCTTCTTCCTTGTGTACTCTTGTAGCATTTCCAAACACTGTTCTCGCTACTGAGGTTATTTGTATATATGCCACCTTTCCTTCAGGGGACAGAACCAGATTTTAAGTATCCAAAAGTGCTTTGCAACAGTATCAAGCCCTTAGAAGATACTTAATAGATATCTGTCAAATAGTTAAAGAATCATTTTGAGATTTCCTTCATCTTAAACTCAGACTACAAAAGAATTACCTGCCTTTACAAAGCCTACATTCAGCAACGAGAACTGTTCCTTTAATGATGTATTGAGGCCTACCGGGGCCTCCTGCAAAGATGACAGAGACAGGTTCTGGTATGGGCTAAACTCACAATCGTAAACAAGCCCAGCTGCCACTTCAGCAAAGATAATGCCATAATGAAGAGGGTAAGTAGGCTTTGTATTGAAGGTCTAAACCAGGAACGAGCAGGGAAAAAAAGCCCAAGATATAATCTGGGATTCTGTCATGGCGGTTGCCTTCCTCTATAAGAGTGGGCTCCATTACAATGGAATAAGCGGGTTGGAGGACAATAACAAGTCCCTTCCAGAACGGTAACAAGCCTCCATGTCTGACGGGATCTCACAGGGAGAAAAGAGGACCTCTGTTATCATAGCTACTCACACTGAATGGTCAGTGTAGTCTGAGGCAAGGCAGCCTTGCTGAAGAGAGGAATTCTGGGTGTCCTTTTCTTGCTGACATCAAGAAGAATCACAGAGGTTCTCTGCTAAATAGACAATAAGTAGCAATAGGATCTGTAAACCCGGCTTGGAGAGGAAGACCTAGAGCTACCCAGGGAAGGTTTAATTCTAGACCTAACTGTGACTTGCTCTATTACCTTGGACAAGAAGGTTCTTTGCCTTGTGCTTCTTTTCCCTTTATGCAAATGGAGAGTACTGGAGGTAGAAAAGAAGTATCTGTAAAACCGCTTAGAAAGTGAACCCTTAAAGTCAAGCACATTATGACCACTGAGGTGGGAACTGACAATATCCCTTTGTCCTTTTATGTCCTCCCAAACAGTTCTGCAGACACTAAAGAATCACTGCAACTGAGACACATGAACAGAAAAAGTTGATAAAAGAGGGAAAATGTGCTCTAAATAATTTTTAAAAAATAAAGTGAAAGGAAAACTATGCTCACCTGATCCCTGCCCAATGACATATATGGTTTCTCCGCATCCCTCGTCCATCCTCTCCCACATCTGCCGAAGTAGGCTGTCATACTGCTCTGATGTAGGGCTCACTAGAACCAGCTAGAAGAGAAACCAACAGCCTTAGGACCACACTTACTAGAAGAGCACCACAGCCAAAGCAGACCAAGAGCCTGACCAAAGAGCCTGACTGAACCCCAGAGCACCCTAATCTAAAATAGCTACGCAGCCCCCTTATACCCTCTCTGCCTCTCCTTAAACAGCCTTTGAGCCTAAGGCCTTATATGATGTACTAAAATGAGTATGTCTGAACCACAACCCACAGAAAAGAGGGTGTGAGCAGCCTGCCTCCTGCTGCTTAACAGGAGGGGCAGGACCCACCACGATTGAGAATTTGGCATTGTGGGCAGAAATTGATGAGCAGTGCTTTACACCTGCATGCCAGAGTCTTCCACCTGCAGCTTGCAATTCACAGGACAGAGATCTCCTATACTGCCATGCCCTCCACCCGAAGCCAACTGTTCCCATAATAACAAAAGAAATCCGTTCCATCTTGCCTTCGCTATCTTGATTATTTAGGAATCAGCAGTAAAAACTGCTGCAAGACTTATCTTCATCAACAAAACACCATTACCACTAAGATGGGTATTAGCACCATCATTTTGCAAATTTCTGCCAATAACATTAAAATATCAACCACTTATTTGGGGAGGCCACTTACCAAGAGGCACATCAGATCCCATTCTCTAACCACTCATGTGACCTTGGACAAAGAACTTAACCTCTCTAAGTCTCGATTTTTCAATCTATGAAATGGAGATAATACTATCCGCATCCTAAAGCCACTGTAAAGACCAAATAAGACAACATGTAAAGCACCTAGCCCACAGCTCAGTAAGTGGTAATTACAGTTTTTTTCACCCAATCATTGCTAGAAAAACCTTCCTGGATGAAACTGGCCACCACAGTTCACTAATTGTTTCTCCCCTTTGGAAGCTCTCAGAGCCTTAGGTCCTCACATTTAATTGTAGAAAGTGTATAAACTTATAGCTTCTAATCTCTTCCTCAGGAATCAATCTGTTCAACCCATCCCTTTTCTCCCTCCACATCGTCAGTTTTTCTTTTCAACATCAACAATGTTTATACACACATAGCTTCTCAACTTGAAATAGTGAGGAGGACTTCCCGGGCCGCGTGATGAAGTAACACTTCCCTATCCTGGGACACTAAAGAAGTTGGTCAGGAAATGAAGGTACTACTCTCTTCGCAACTCTGCCCTGCAATTTCCCGTGTGTTTTCAGATTTCTTCAGCACCTTGACCATGAACTGACATCCAGCTGGTCTGCTTTTGAGTCAAGTACATCTCGTAAAATTTCCTGAGTTGACTCATCAGAGCTTGTACTTGTAACTTAGGTGCTGCCTGGGTCTTTTGCAGCATGTCACATTGCCTCACACACTTCCCCTGACCGTCCCTCTCCAAGCTTGGCCACCCTCATTGTGGCATTAGAAGCACCAGACAGGACCACTGTGATAAGCCAGAGTGCTGGCTTCCAAGTGCTCAGCTGAGACTGGAGAGGGAGCGGTTGAAACGTGGTTGCTTAGGTTGCAGGGAAAGTCCTCCCCAGTTTGGGCCAAGTTTTATGCAATTTTGCCACCACAGACTGTGAAAAGTCACAAACATTTTCAAAGCTCGTTAAACATCTCTATTGTAACTATGCAACAACAGGAAGGAGGTGGTATTGTTCTATCTTCCATCCGCTGCTATTTAATCTGCACAGGGAATTATCAGTTTATTCAATTCACTTCAAACATTTACTGAGTAGTATACATCAGGCACTATAGTAAGCGTCTTACATACATTTCTCATTTTTACAAGGCATCTATACTTTAAAAATGATGTAGCTGGAGAACTGAGAGGTTAAGAAACTTTTCCAAGGTCACAGAGCCTTTTTAAGTGGCATGACAGGAAAGGCAACCCAGCTCTGTCCTTTAGCAATGCTAAGCACCTTCAAAACAGCAGTCACATCTTACACTCACTCTTTATCCCCACAATGCCAAGCAGACGGCGAGCCCTTAATTCCCGCCTACCTTCTCAAGAGCTCAGAAGACACGCTTTAAAACGTCCCTGATTACTCCATTCATACGAGGCGAGCTTCCACCCCCAGGAGGGCGAGATTATGGGTCACGCCATCTCTCACTTCTGTTCTGGGTGGATGTGTAAAGCCCTAGACATTCCTCAGACACCCTTCTCCCCGACAGGGCGACTACTTTCTGTTCCCTCTCCCGACACCAGGAAGGGACGCGGCCGCCTCCCCGCCCCCTCGGACTACCGGACCCTCCCGCCCCCGCTCCCCCTGCCCAAGCCGCCCGCCGGGCACGGTCCAGGGAGAGGACCACTCGGTCTCGGGGGGCGGCCCCGCGCGGGGAGCAGGCCGCCGGCGTCGGGCGCCCCTGTTCCACGTGGCGGAGCCCAAGGGTTGCGATCTCGGCGGGAGCCGGCCGGCGGGAGGCGGGAGGGCGCTCGGCGCCGCCGGGGGAGGACGCCCTCGCCCGGGAGCCCCTAGCGCGTCCCGCCACGGCAGGTGGGCGGGCTCGGGCCCTCCCGCGCCCGCCGTCGCCCCGGAGACGGCTCGGCCCGCCGCCCGCTCCCCTCAGCGCCCCGTCCCCTCAGCGCCGCCGGCGCCCGGGCCTACCTTACTGGTGAGGTCCAGCTCCGGCTCGCCGTTGAGCGCCTCGCCGTCCTCGCTGCAGTCCGAGTCGAAGCCGCCGTGTAGCCGGGCGGCAGCCGCCGCGGCCCTGGCCGCCCCCGGGGAGCTGGGCTCGGGGGCGAACATCGAGGCCGGGACCGGCGAGTCCATCGGGGAGCGACTCCGCTCCGCCGCCATCTTTAATAACTTAGGCTAATTCGTAGCCGGCCTCCCCGCCCTCCCTGGCTCATTTGCCTAATATATGCGGGGCCCCGCCCCGCACCTCAACTGAATAATCTATGCAAAATTTATCCAAACGCGTTGGGGGTGACACGTATCTCTAGCTAAGAAACAACCGACGGCCTCTCAGCCACCAATCGCTGCAGCCCTTTCAAGCACCTAATGAATAATCAATGAGGCCCAAATCCCAACAACAACCATCTGAGACGTCACGCGCCTTGATCGCAGCTCGGGAGGGGGCACCGTGGACAGCACCGTGTCCACGCCACCTGCCCGGAGCCTTCCCGCCAATGGGAGCAGAGCACAGTATGACTGACACAGCAGCCACCCAATGAGGAGAGAAACACACGTAACGTTTACCCTCTCCGCCCCTCACTCTCCTGCTTCCAGAGGCGGTGCTCAGCTTCCAAATCTTACCGCAAAACAGTGGGCGCCGAGAGCTTTCCGATGATGGACAGGGACAAGGCCCAATCTAGTCATCGGATAGGTCCCGCGCCTCGGGCCACCGCCCCCAGAGATAGTAAACTGCACAAGGCGCCGCCCACTCAATTCAATGACTCCAGGCAGTCACTGGAAGACCGAGGTCCGATGCGCTGGCACTCTCTAGGCAATCTTGACAGTAGGATCGATGCCTGGGATACTATAGCAGCCGGAGCGAGGCAATTAATTAAACGCTGACCTTGGGGAGAATTCTCCATTCACTGTCTCTGCGGAGAAAGCAATTACACAAACAAAAAAAGAGGCAACCTGCTAAAATGGAAGCCAAAAGCACCTCACCACATTTATAAACCCTTTAAAAAAAACAGCAGGTCCAAAATGGAGTCACTTAGGCTAAGCCCCTTGACCAAGACTTAATACCTCACCTAATTGCAGTTTCCGCTTCTCCCAGGAGTGGAAGCAATCAGTCTGGAATTTTCTGATCAACACTAGTAGTGAGGTAATCTGCCTGATAAGCCCCCTGCCCTCCCCTACGGAAAAGCCGCTCTTTGAACTTCTTTGTCCCATCCTCTTTCCGCCTATAAAAACCTTGCATTTTGTACACCTCCTTGGAGCTCCTATCTATTTGCTGGATGGGATGCTTCGCTATTCATGAATCGCTGAATAAAGCCAATAAGATCTTTAAATTTATTGGGTTGGATTTTTGTTCTTTAACAGAACTGTGAAGCCGAGATCTAGGGTCTGATAACATAGTTTCTTATGGATGATTCTTCCAGAGTGTCACCAGTTGTGGAAAGCACCAATGCAAAACACCATCAGCACAGTTTTTAGTGTCTTGAATTGCTGTTTCAATTCTGAAAAGTTTGATGAAATTAGGGATTAGCCAAATTCTTACAGTGCTGGTTTTGGCCACTCATCCCAGGCAGCAAGCAAGAAAGAGCAGCCATTTGAGAAGGTAATATACCCAAGATTTAGGGTTTGGAACACAGGATTTAGCGAGCAAGAGGCAGTCTTCAAAATGCCCTTCAGTTTGAGGGATCCACCTGAATGGAAAAAAAGGCAACCTCCTCTTGGCTTGTTTTCAACTACCTACAATCAAGTTTTATGTGTACAAATACAGCTGGGAATCTGGGACAAGAATCATCCAAATCCAAAGGTCTTGTTAACAGTTCTTCGAATGTGTTTCTTTTTCTCTGGCTAAATTGCTCACCACTATCCTATATATTCCTCTATGAGGTAGTTACAAATATTGAAATCTTGATTTGTCAGAAAAGCCAAATATCAAGGCATTGCAGTCTAGAACGAAAATTGCTATTTAATATCTTACCAAGTGGCTCGTCCAGAAAGAGTTCAAGTTCAGAATGTGCTGACACCTGACGGTACACTAAAAAACATGCCCTTCTCACTACAGGGTTTTGCCCAGAAAAAATATTGTTCTTGAATTGAATAGAAAAATCTAAAATCACATTTTAGAGAGAGAATTCCCTACCCATCTTTATATCCTCTTTCTGAAGATAGGTTAGAGCCTAGGTTCAAATCGTGGGTCCACTACTTATTAGCTATGTTTACCTCGAGCAAGTTAATGAACCTCTCTGAGCTTCAGTCGTCTCCTTTAAAAAATTAAGTATCTACCTCACAAGATAGTTAGCAGTAAACGAGTTAATATATACAAAGCACTTAGCGCGTGCAAGCCTCCATTAAATAATCTTGTGCAAATACAACTGTAACCATTAAGTGGCTTAAAAATTACACATATTTAAGATAATTCAAAAGTTGCCTGGATCAGGGCAGAGAACTCCCGACCACATGGTAGTCACTCAAACGTGTGTTAAGTGATAACTGTGTGTCGAGTGTAATGGTGTTAAAAGAGCCGTGTTGAAGCAGGGTTAAAGAAATAACTGAATTCCAAGAGTTATCTCTTTTATTGTTTTTCCAACTATCTAACCCAAAAGGAGGACAGCTAAGGTGGATAATATTTGCTGATGCCTTCCACATGCCCTAGGGGTAGATAAAGGGGTAAGAATCCACGCGGGACTGAGAGTTTACCTTCCTGACACGCACACTGCGCGGTTTGCTGAGAAAACCCAGAAAGCTCCGTGGCAGCCACCGTGAGACCAGGGGCGAGGCGGAGTGCGAGAGAACAGTGGTCTGTGTGTAGTGAACCGAAATTCGACACCAGGGAACTGAAATACGACTCTCCATTCCACTTGAAATGCCACTCCAGGAGAGGCACTTACCCTCAGAGCTCCAGGAAAGTGCGGAGCGCGCGGGCCCACTAACCCAGAGAATTTGCGCGCGACAGCGTCAGTAAGGTGCTTTGAAATCACCTGGTGAACGACGCGCTAGGACAACACAAAACGGTCACCGCAGGAGTAGCTAGCCCAGGTTCTAGAAAGCACTGCGCCCGCGAGGCCCAGCTCAGAGACACGGGTGGGGTAGGCAGAGTGGCAAAGTGCAGCCGCAGGCTGGGTCGCCGCCCCAGAACGGCGCCGACGCCCGGGGAAGGGGAGGGGCGGGCGTCAAGGCGGGACTCTTCGCAGCCGCCCCGCCCACCCATCCCCACCCGGGAAGGAACAGAGCCTGGGAGCTGAGCTCCACCGGCCGCCGCCGCCGCCTCCGCCGGGCTCTGCAGCCACACACGGGGCGCCCCGCTGGCCGGTGCACCCGCCGGAACCCCCGACGCTGCCCGCACCCGCCCAAAAGCCGCGCGGCAGCCGCGGCCCCAAGACCGGCGCCGCTGACGTCAGGCTGACGTCAGACGTGACGCGGCGGCGGGGCGGGAGCGGGGAGTGCGCAGGAGGGCGTTTCCGGAGCACGCGCTGGGCGAGGGCCGCTGACGTCGGGCTCAGGTGCGCGCGGTCGCCCGCCCGCCCGAGCGCGGCCGGCAGCTCCAGGTGGCGGCCCGAGGCGGCGAGGGGCGGCCGGCGGCGCGTCCGCGAGCGGTCCGGGCGGCGTGGGCGGCCGAGTGGGGACTGGGGTTGGGGGAGCGACGGGAGGGCGCCTCGGCTTGCACTCACGTGACGGGCGGGGAGGTTGGGGTGGGGGCGGCGAGGCGGGCCGCCGAGGGCGAGGCGAATTGTCCCGCCACCTCTCGAGGGCCTGCCGCTCCCTGCCCAGGACCCTCTGTCTGGGGAGCGGGACCCGCCGCGCTACTTCCCGGCCAGCCTGCTCCTTCGCGCGGCCCGCCCGCCCGCTGGGGCTGACCGCAGTTGTCTCCTCCGCAGGGCCGGGGCAAGAGGGCGAGAGTCCGCGCCTACCGAGGGAGCCGCGCCCTGCGGGGCCCCGCCGCGCCCAGAGGATGGAGAGCCGCCCCCGAGGCTCCCGCACAGCCCGCCGTCTCCCGCTGGCCGGCCTTCTCTAGCTGCTCGAATTCTGCGTTTTATCCAGCACCTAGGCCCTGTCTCCTGAGTAAGTGGCGTTGTAGTTCGAAAGAAATGGAAGAAAAGGAGCGATGTGACCGATTCCGTTAAGTCGTCCTGCATTGAGGCCTGGTTGGCATTTGCAGAGAGGAAAATACAGCAAAGAAAACCGCGTTTTGGGGGAGGAGAGAAGGTAAACAAGGTCTTAGGTTTTATATGATTTTTAAAAATTCTGCACTTTGACAGCGGTGGCGAAATACACTAATCCAAAAGTTATTTTTCTATTGAGAAGAGAGAAGAGGTGGATTTCTTTTTGTCCTTTTGGTTTCAACCTTTTCTCCCCGTGACAAAGCATAAATCATGGACACTAGAAAATAAGGTGGACCTCAGGAATCCTGAAAAGACTGGGAAGCTTACATTCTTTGTCAGGAGAGGAGGGCGGGGTGTTTTTAGGCCTCTCTGGAACCTAAAACGAAAAACATGAGTTGCGTGCCATGGAAAGGAGACAAGGCCAAATCTGAATCATTGGAGCTGCCCCAGGCAGCACCCCCACAAATCTACCATGAGAAACAGCGCAGGGAGCTTTGTGCCCTGCATGCACTCAATAACGTCTTCCAGGACAGCAACGCCTTCACCCGGGAGACGCTGCAAGAGATTTTCCAGAGGTAGGCATCTTGATACTTTGCTCTTTCTGAATTTCTGTAGGTGGGGCAATGTGTCAGCTACAAAAACCTTCAAACCAACGGTGTTATTGCTAGATGCCGTTAGCAGGTATAAGGGACGCGGGAATGGGAAAGATAATAATCACTACCCTTTATTGAGCACTTACTGTGGACCAGGCACAGACAGTGTTAAGAGCCTCAGTTGTGTCATCTCAAGTGATCCCCTCAACAGTCCCATGGAATATGTGTTGCTGTTTCCGTTTTATGGATAAAGACAGGGCTCAGAGAAGTTCAGTCATTTGCCCAAGTTTGAATTCAGGTTTGTATCTGTGCTGTTGACCACTATGCTATAATGCCTCTCAAGTCCTGCCGCCAAAGAGTTTACAGTCTAGAAGGGGGACAAGATGTGTACACACTCAGTCACCTGTCATCAGAGGTGGAATATCGTGGGTTCCATAAGAAAGGTATCCACAGTGCTCAGCTTTTCTGTGAGGCCACGTGCTTTTTATACATTGTGTAGCCCTCCCAACAGTCCTTGTACTCTCTCTATTTTACTGATAGAGAAACAGGCCGAAAGATCAGGTGATTTGTCCAAATAGCTTCTAAGTAGCAAAGCTATGATTTAAAGCTGACTCTAGATCTCCTCCTGGTTCTACTTCATTTCAGATGGATTTTCTTAACGATTTTGCCCAATGCTACTGGACAGGTTGACAGAAGTTCAGCTTTTTTTCTCTGCTTTGATGTTCTAAAACTCTTTTATCAAGGGGTTTGAGAATTAGTTCTGCGGTGTCTGGATGGACACGGCAGGACGTCTGCAATCCATAGCAACTTTGGCAGTGAGCCTATTTCATTACTCCAGCTAGACAGGTGGAGGCCTGCTCCGTTCTCAGTGCAGAGAAAGCTCAAGAATTCTTCAAGCAGTGCATATTGGCCGTTTCAGGAGACCCTTTTCTGACTCCCTTCACTCGGAGATGAAATTATTGCCCCAGAAGGACCTGAATTATAGCTGGAAACAACCTGTTTGGGGTGATTTGTGAAGCATAGGTGTGGATCATTTACCTTGAAAAAACCATAGATCGTCTCTTAAAAGGATGTTAATCCCCAGTGTGCTGACAAAATTAGAATGACGGCAATTATTTTCCAATGCCGATAATAACCATAGTAATGCCTTAGCAGGGCAAATGTGTCCTTTCCATCATGGCCATTATCTGGCAAGCAGAATTAAGGCTTCAGGAAATGGGGCCCTGGGAGGTGAGATAGTTTGTCTCAGATCACCAAGTCATGGAACTGAAAGGAGTAGAAAGGAGGCTAGTCCCTTAGACTGCCTCCTTTTGTCTAGCCGTTAATATTTCTTTTACTCCTAATTGGGTATTTGCAAATTATACTAGGGAGAAGGAAAGGACTCACAGCGAGTACTTGGATTTGCTTGTACTTGTGATACGTGACGATCTTGCAACAACCTTATCAATAGTGATCCTAGGAAACTAGGGTTCAGTTTAAGTAGTTTGCCCGGTTTCACTCACAGGGAGATGGCAAGAGTCAAGATCCTGTGTGTTCTTTCAGAAGTTTTTCACTTCTGTAGGTTTGGCCCCTGGTCTGACATGAGGGTGATCACTAACAGAGGTGAATGCTCACTCTGGGCAAAGCACTGTTCTGAGCACCTTCCTTGTGTTAGCTCACTCCTCACGCCAATCTTACAAAGTAGATTATTTCCCATTTTTCCAGATGAGGAAAATCATGGCACAGAGAGTTCCCAGAGCTGTTAATGGCAGGATTTGGACCCGAGCTTTGGGCTTCCAGGGTCTGCCCCCTAACTGCTCTGCTGCTTCCTGAGTATTGGAACGGCATGTCAGAGCAATTGTAGCATCAGGAGCCATTCACCCTGCTCGGAACTTGGGCCTGGGTCTGAAGAGGTGCACTATGATTATAAGCTATTTGTGGATGGTAGAGGTACTCTTTCAGCTGTGTATTCCCTCAATGAAAGAATGCTAAATATTTGCTAAACACTCACTTGGAACCAGAGTTCTATTCCTGGCTTGTAAGGCTTTAGCAAGTTGTACTATACTCCTCAATTCCCTATCAGCACAACGTAAAGATCCATCTCAAAGTTATAGCAAACCAATACGTAAGAGAATATAGTCTGTCCCCACTCCAGAAGTGGAATTCTGTATAGAGTATTGTGTATGGAAAGATTCTGTGTGGATAAATAGAAGCAAAAAAAGAAGTGTGAAAGGGATCAGAGGAAAAAGTAAAGGGAGAAGAGGTGAGGGAGAGAAGATGGAATTTTTTAAACAAACATTTACTAGCTGCCTGCACTGTGCCAGGCACTGCTAGGCACTGTAGAGAAAACAAGCTGAACAGGACTCAGCTGCTGAGAAGTACGTTTCAGAGCTATACATTGACCAGGCCTTGAGAAAAGATTTAAGTGAAGTTAGAACCATGGAATTTAGAGCAATTTACAAGGGAAAAGATGATCTGTTTGGATCTTAACAGAAAGAACAGTAATGGCAGCTTTACCTAGATAATTTTAAACTCCCAGATCCAAAGTTCTATGCTTTTTTGAAGATATGGCTAATGAATAGGAGAAATGGGAGAAAAATTTTGATTAATGCCATTTGTTGAAAGGAAGTTCATCCTAGCAGTTGAATTTTAGCCAGATAAAAGAGGAGAAATACAAAAGCGGGTGGAGTTTCAATTCAGTTGTGGGTATGAGATGACTCATGTTTGGAAGAGAAATGAGTAGGAACTTAGAAAGAACTAAGCTAATGACTTGGCAGCAACCCTGGGACAGGGAAGAGAGGAGTCAGGTGTAACAGGCTCCGTCCAGGATTTAAAGATAGTGGTAACAGCCACAGTGATAGCAAAAAGAGGTCATTGGTTTGAAAAGGATCAGTTTTCAACATGTGCAGTTGGAGAAAAGATCAGAAATTGGGCAAGTGTCGTCAATGTGCATGTATATAGACATGATTATTTCATCTCATACATTTTGTCATATATGTGTCCTTTGAGAGAGGACTTAGAAGTCAAATGATACAGCAGCAGCTTTGCTGGGTTGTTTTTACAAATCCTCAGGCCTCAAACATTTTCACTAGACTCATCTCAATTTCTGAGTGATCAAATGTTCTTGCAGCTAGGTATACGTTCGTCTCCCAAATAAAATAGCTGTTAAAATCCAAATAGACAACAACTTGGTACCTAGGACAAAATCTAATGCAAGCTGGAAGGGACAAAGAGATTATAGATATTGGTAAACAACCAGCATGCTCTACCACAGAGGGGGAGTCCTCCTGCCTCTCTATTAAAAGGTGCCTGAACAAGTGGAAGGAGCCACATTTAAAGGTATTGTGGTTGTAAGTTGAGAAAAAGTGTTGCCAAGTGTTGACCTCTAGAGATTTAAATTATTGCGTCCAAGGGCCATGCGAACACATCATCATCATAGCCAACACCTACAGAGCACTTCTGTATGCCTGGCCCTATGTTCTGGGCTTTACGTATTTAATAATTTCAGGATACATCAGGAAGTTCTGAGTCATATTTTCTAATGTCACATCTCTTCAGACCTGATAAAAAGGAAAATAATAATTAGGGAAGAAAAGGAATCTTGATGAATATCACCACATCTTCTCCTCTTCATTAAAATTTGAAATCATCACCATAGTCAGACATACTGGTAACCACAAGAGAGGAGCAGGAACTTACCTGAGGGCATAGACATTAGTGAGACCTGGACTAGACCCCATCTTCTCACTTGTAGATCACTTCCGATCTCATGGCTCTAACCTCTGGCTGTGATGACAAAAGTGAGAGGCTTGCTTTATAGTCTAGAATTTCTATCAAAATCATTAAGACAGTCCTGAACAGGAGTTTGCCAAGGAGTCTCAAGAAAACAGTCCATTGGAATAGAACAGGATCCGATGGAATTCAGTAGGATCAGTGTGTTGGAGTATCCAGGAGACTGTTCACTGTGGCCTTAGATGTAGAGGCTGAATCCTTGCTCTGCTGCTCACTAGCTGCATTTGACTCTGCAAGTCCCTGTGGCCTCTTTGCACCTCAGCTTCCGTATTTACACTATGGGGTTAATCTCTATCTTCAAGATTGTTGGAAGGATTAAGTGACAAAGCTCATGATAGCTAACACAGTGGGCACTTGATATTGTTAAAGTAAAAACAAGTACTGGTATAGTGGGCACACTGGATGGACCCCACTTATAACCACTCCTTTAGGAATGAAATGGAAGCCATTCTTAGCATTTCCTGTATTGACTGGTTTGGCCAACACACATTTATTTAGTTGCCAGTGCCTAGCTGTGAGGGATACAACGTAGAAGAGCGATCCTCTTTGCTTCAGGAATTTGCTATTTGGTTGGACATGTATAAAATAACTGAATTCTTCAATGGTCCTGTAAGATAGGAATCATTCCCATTTTTACAGATAAGCTAAAAGGCACCGAGATTAAATCTCACAATTAGTATTGATGCTGCTTGGATATGAACTCAGATATGTGTGATCCTCCCCATTTCTCTCCTTTTTCTACTACACAGGAGCCAGGGAAGATTCCATGGAAGAGGTAGGATGTGAGATTGAGCTTGAAGAAGCTTTAGGCTTTGGCTTGGAATAAGAAATAGGATAAAGAAGAGAGGCCACATGGTCATGGTGCCTGAAGTACACTGAGCCCAAAGAGAGGGAAACAGCAGGCCAAGTAGGGCTGGGAGGGTTGCAGTTGTCCAACCAGGCAGTTAGCTCCATTGGCAGTTCTTATAAAAGAGAGTGAAATGACATCTTGATGAATGTGGCAGGAACATAGAGGCTGAATTGGTGGAAGGAGCGTTTGGAAGCAAGGTGAATTTAGGAACTTGTTTCAAAAATCCAAATGTGAGATGAGGGGCCTCCAGATAGGGGAGGGATAGTGGGAATAGGAAAGGATTTGAATCTGAGATAAAAGATGTAGGACAGGGAGAAGAGACCCTTGTAACACTAGTCCTGTAAGGTGCACCGCAAAAACATGTGTGGTCAAACATGTTTGGGAACTGAAACATATTATATACCTCATCTCCTCAAGACTCAAGGTGGATATGTATTAGCAGACTAGGGACTCCAAGAATTCCTGCAGGAAACCATTTAGGCATTATGTATTGAATGCCTTCTGTGATCCTCTGGGAACACACTCAGGAAAGCGCAGCACTAAGGTTTGAGCTTGGTATAGGGAGTTAGATGGTAAAAGAGGTGGACGACTCAGCAGTTTCTTTGTTGGAGCCTTCATGCATCTACTGGCTAGAGACTTCACTGAAAGTAATGAGAAGCTATTGAAAAACTGGTACAAGGAAAGGAACTTGATACATCTTGAGCTAGGCTTTCTTTCAGATGCTTTCTCATTTAATTCAAGTGCCCAAGAACCCCCCGAGAGCCTTTGTTCTATTAAGCTACATTTTAGGCCCAGGCCAAGGGACTCACCTGACCTTTCCTCTAATCAACCTGCCACCACCACCCACTCTGATTCTTGGGACCTTGCCGTAAGATAGCAAGCACAACTTCGGATTCAAACAACCCGAGTTTGAATCTTAGTTCTGTCACTTGTAAGGTAAGTGATCATGGGCAAGTCATTTTAAATCACCAAACTTCAGTTTTTTAAACTTATAAAATAGAAATAATTCATAGGCTCTCATAGGTTTATTGTGAGGATTAAATGAGATACATATGACAGCATCTATCATTGGTCGTGGCACAGAAGTTTTCACTAAATGGTGGTTATTGTTACAGGTAAAACCAAGTTTGGTTGCAGAGTGGAGTTTAGTGTCCTCAGATCCCCTTCTTTGCTAGCTCTGGAGACAGGCACAGAAGCCCTTCTCATTTTAAGGGTCCACTACTAATATTTTCAGGGAAAGAGACAGGATAACAAAATAAACCTGGAGAACATTTCAACAAATGTTCCTTGAGCACCTGTAATGTGGCAGCCACTCTTAGGGCCCTGGCAATGGAGTGTTAGCAGGATAGGGAAGGCCCTGCTGTCATTCTAGTGTGGAAAAACAGACTGCTGAGAACACATGTCTGGTAGTGACGAGAGCTATAATTAAATTAAAGCAGGTGATGTAAGAGGAAGTGACTGGGAGAAAGTTAAGGTTGGGTGGTCAGAAAAGGTCTCTAAGGCAATAACACTTGAGACCCAAATTATAAGGAGCAAACTAAGTGAAGATCTAGGGCAAGAGCGTTCCAGACAGCAGAAACGGAGTGAGTGCAGAGGCCATCATGTGAGAAAGAACTTTGTGTGTTCAGGTAGCAGAGAAGGTCTGTGTGGTAAGAGGTAGGGATGACGTCAGCAGAATCCCAAGGGCCTTGCAGGCCAGCAGAAGTAGTTTAGATCGTTTTTAAGTGCTTTGAGAGCCATTGGAGGGTTAAAGCAGTGGCAGGAGTATGTTTTATGTTGGAAAAATGTTGGTATGGTTGCTGTGTATAGAGCAGTTTAAAAAAACTTTTTATAAGATTTCTTAAGTTTTTAGAGTTGATGTAAAGTCTTGACCCTCTTCTAGAGGTGGCATTTAGCAACCTCCTGGACATTGCTCTCCACTTTTATTCCTGAGGAACTCACCACATTTCCCTTCCTCCCCTTCACACGAAGGTGAATGCTCCCCCTTCCTTCAAGATGGCCTTTCCTCAGGTCCTGGCCTGACAAGCCTATGAGAGCAAAATAATAGGATTAGAAATGCCTTCAGAGGTGAAGGAATGGCTAAAGAGGCCTGGCCAAAAATGGCTGAAAGCTGGGTGGGCACACCGGACTGCAGTTCAGTTTTGTTTGTCTGGCTCAAAAATCTTTTTCAATTATTCTATGTGTTTTAATTTTTTTTTCTTAATTCAAGTATTTTACACACATAAATATTTGGAATGCCTTTAGGTGGGTCCTGCATTCCAGTTTAACGTAGGCCTTACTATTTTTATGGCTTTAGATTTGACCCCAGTTCATACATTTATGTTTCCTGCCTGGGCCCCTTTAGGCCTTTGAGTATTTGGTGATTAATGATTACCAAGTACACAAGCTTTAAATAGAAAGCATTTAAACTGTAAAAAACAAGAGTGACAACAAATACTACCCATGCAGATGAAAATATCAAATACTGTTTTCCAATGTTAAAAGGCTTCTAGCAAGGCAGGAAGTTCATCAAGGAAAAAGACTGCAGAAATAGGTAGGCTGGGGATTTCATAAATGAGACTCCTTCATGGAACATTCTTTGTGTCCATTGACTTCACTGTAGAAACACTTTCTAAATGGCAGGCAGATAGGTCCCACCACTACTGAATTATTGTTTTGCATAAAAAGAGGTAATTCCTAGGGCAGCAGGAGCCCAAACTACAAAATACGTGGGTAAAAATTGGTTACATTTTACTTGACGGGGGGGGGGGGACGGGACACAAGCTTCCAGGGGTGGTGGTGTAAAGAGCTCTTCTGTCTCTGGTGGTGCAGGGCCAGGAGGGGTTAGGCAGACCAGCAGCTCTCAGCTTTCCTCCTTTCACATTGGTAGGTTGTCTCCAAACACCATGGTGACCCCCCACAAGAAGAGCATGCTGGGAAATGGGAACTACGATGTGAACGTCATTATGGCAGCACTTCAAACCAAAGGCTATGAAGCTGTTTGGTGGGACAAACGCAGGTAATCTGAACCAGGCTTGACTTGATGAGAACCGGCACTCAGAGCGTGAGTACGGAGTGGCCAGTTGTGGGGTTACAGCCAGAGAACCTTGGGGAGTTGGCCGCCTCGGCGCCTGACACTGTTTCTCTTCTGCAGGGATGTCAGTGCCATTGCTCTCACTAACGTCATGGGCTTCATCATGAATCTGCCCTCCAGCCTGTGCTGGGGTCCACTGAAGTTGCCTCTCAAAAGGCAGCACTGGATCTGTGTTCGAGAGGTGGGAGGTGCCTACTACAACCTCGACTCCAAACTGAAGATGCCCGAGTGGATTGGAGGCGAGAGTGAGCTCAGGTACCTGTGTGGCTGGCGTGTTGCACTCCATGTGTGGTGGCGGGGGTGGGACAACACGGGACAATTGTGTGTTGGGGAAGTTGAGCTCATCTTTGGGTATTTGACAAAGGAAATGAAATTTCTAGGTCCTTGGATTGTCTCCCTGCCTTATTTAGAATCATAGGGTCTCAGATTTGAAATACCTGAATCTTTGATGGCCCATGAGGACTTTAAGTCCATCTGGTAGAGAAGTTCTAGCACGTGGGATCCTGGCCTTCTGGTCTGCTGGGACTGGCATTGTAACATTCTCTACACTTAAACAACTGCCACAGTATAGTTTCTAGTTCAGAGAAAGGAAGATAAACATTCAGGCCAGAGAGGGCTAAATTTCCCTGGGACTCAAGAATTTTTTTTTTTTCCTACAATTAGAAGTCCTTTACTTGAGAGAACTTCAGGCTCTGTTCCTCACAGAAGAGCTACTGTTGGCAGTAGTAATGAGGATCGGCAAAAATCTAACTGGACAGATTGAAGGGTAACCAATGTGCAACCCATCAAAAACAGATCACTAGTAGAGTGTTTTTAGGACTGCCAAGGTATTATAAAATTACTGGTGAACATGTGGCCCCAAGACTGGAATTTGCAATTGCACCAGCATTTTGTTTTCTCTTTCATCGACCCTTTTTTCCCATAGGAAATTTCTAAAACATCATTTGCGTGGAAAGAACTGTGAACTCCTGCTGGTGGTAACAGAAGAGGTGGAGGCCCATCAGAGTTGGAGGACTGATGTGTAACGCAGTTCTACCCAGCCTTCCCTCATTCAGCCCCCTATGTCCCCCGTGATGTGCTGTGGCCTATACAGTGGGTCTGTCCTTGCCACTTCCCCAAACATCTCATCGGGTTTTTCCCCTCAGATTTGACAGTGCAATAGGACAGATGTGCGGACTGTTAGAAGAACCAACCAGCATTACTCATTCCTGGGAAAGGAAGGTAGGCACTCCATGCACTTAGGGCAAGTGACGGAAGATCCTTGTTTTATTTAAGAGAGGAAAAAGAAAGGTGGGTCCTAGCATATTTTCCCCTTTCCTGTGAGGACTTGACAGAGGCTCTGCTGGAGTTCACTGCTGCTCTGACTCACCTGGAGATGCTGCCTCCATTTCCCCTTTCTGGCAATCAGTGGGTCTGAAGACACAGTACATGCAAAGCCCACGTGACTGGCTTGAAGGACCCAGAGCAAAAGGGCCTCTCAGGAAACCATCTCTAGAACCCCAGCAGCGGTACAGCATGCCGTCTCCAATCCTTAATGCCACCCCTTACCCTGTTTTTAAGGGTGGTTTATGGCCATCCTTGGAGTTTTATAATGAAAAGTTCTCTAATATTCCATGCCAGGGGGTTGAGTCCTGCAATATTCTAGCGTGACAGGGTGAGCTAGATACCTAAGAGGACTTGGCCAAAGCCGGGACTGGGGCAGGCCTGGGCGGCCTGTCTGCCTCGCTCCAGCGTTGTCCCTGCCACTTCACTACATTGATTTAGGAGGCTCTGGGGCATAAGACAGGCAAAAGGGCAGTTTTCCCACTTGACCCTCTGGCAAAATCAGGAAAAAATAAGTCTGCCTTCAACACCAAATTCTACTAGTTTGAGTCAGAGTTGGGTGAGGAAAGTATTGTGAAGATAAGCTTCTCAGAGATTAAGAACAGCTCGAATTGGTAGAAGTCCTAGGCTAAGAGTCACTGTAGTGACAAGAAGAGCCCTCAAGTTGGGTGGTTATGTGCATTGTTATAGGACCTGGGTTTGTCATCCTTCTGTAGATTCCTTTACAAATTGACTGAGAATTGACCCGCCCCTACCTCTTTAAATAGTTGTAGGCCACTTTTCTCCCGTAACTTTGGAAAGCAAAAGAGAAGGAGGGGGAGTAAGTATCATACCACACTGTGTGTCACCAGAGTGGTTGTGGTTGCCTCAAGGCAGGTGGGCAGGCAGGGATGGCCTGTCTAGCCCTTACACATCAATGGTCTTGGCAGGTCTGAGAGCTGCCCCACTGGCCAGACTTCTCTCCAGCAGCAAAGCCAGCCTGGGGCTTGCATGTCAAACCTGAGCAAGCTTAAAGGGATGAAGCTGAGGCTTCGTCCCCACTGTGACTGGAGTGCATGTTTACACCAGCACTTTTTCTGCACATGTATCTTCAATCCAACAAGGCCGTTTTTTGTGCTGAGTAACAGGCCACCAAGCGGCTACTGCATTACACCCTCTCAGCAACTGGCCGCAGTCTCTTCTGCACCATTTTCTATACCAGACCTGCTTGGCACCACAGGGGGCTCTTTACCCCTGCACAATGACATTCCAACCACCACCAGCCAGAAGTTACAGCCAACCTTGCTGACTGTCACAAGCAGGACCTTGGGTCCATTGGCACTGTCAGTGATAGTAAGCCATTTCCTGGGAAGAGGAGGAAACTCCTTGCCACCAATCTGCTTGGGCCTGTGCAAATGGCACTTCAAAGGAGTCCCCATGCACTTGGAGTCCATGAGCCAATGGGATATGCAAAGACGCTTAAACATTTCAGGGCTGGCTTCTCTGTTCATATCCAATTCTGGTGCTTAGGAACAGGGACCCATGCTGATGCCCAAGGGCACAAAGCCCCGCTTCCTTGAAGGGAGGAGGCAGGCCTGACCCTGATGCCCAGTAAAGGGCAACCCTAGGCTTTTGTTTTTCTTGCTTATATTCCCTTTTTTGTTGGCCTTGTGCTGGGTTTGTTTACAAAAGATGTATTTTGTTTAACCAAATATTAAAAATGGAAAACTGTACATAAATCTCTTCTGCCTGCCTGAATTCTGTAATTATGTACATAAAGGAAAAAAAGGGAAACTTTAGTATGATACTGCTTTAGAAGGAATTCACTACCATCATAAGCCATCTTTTGGAAATGTGTTCTGCTTTGGTCAAACCTCTCACCTCAAAAACCAGACAAAATGTTCACCAAGTAGGATTTGGTTCAAAAGCCCAAGATATTTACTAGGCTCAACAATTTGAAGAACCTTAACCCTAATCTAAGTTTTTTTTTTTTTTTTTTTTTTTTAACCAGTACTGACAGGTGACTAGTATTTTTCCCTGGTTAAAAAGTTGAAGATCATGTATCTCAATAGAGGGCCTGGGTGGCCCCAGCACCAAGTACATAGCAGGATTGAGTCCAACTGCTAGATTTGACTTCAGATGTGACATTTCCTCTGCGGCCTAGTACAGTATACTTAATCTTTTCTGTGACTATTTCCTTCTCTGTAAAATGGGACTGCTACTACCTCCTAAATTGTATAGTATGGTTCTGGTAAATAACCCACATAAAAGGCCTAGTACTGTTACTAGTACAATGCTAATAAAAATTTATGTTAAATGGGGGTGGGGGGGGGGCAGCCCGGTGGTGTGGCGGTTGGGTTTGTGTGCTCCGCGTCAGCGGCCCAGAGTTCACGGGTTCAGATCCTGGGTGCATACCTACACACTGCTTATCAAAGCCATGCTGTGGTGATGTCCCATGTAAAGGAGAGGAAGATGGGCATGGATGTTAGCCCAGGGCCAATCTTCCTCAGCAAAGAGGAGGACTGGCAACAGCTGTTAGCTCAGGGCTACTCTTCCTCGAAAAAAATAACGTTAAAAAAAATTATGTTAAATGGAAAAACTGCAAAGTTCAAAGACAGGTCTACAGCTGGATTCACCATTAGTAGCTCATCTCAGCAATTATTTTAAAAGAACAAAACAAAAAAGTTCTATTTGCACCCACACTAGAAATCAGTACTACGTCATTCCCTACAAATCCTTTATAACTGTAATGTCCTTGTAGACTGTACAAGTACACAGACCCGATCTTTTGTTAGTGGATCTAAAACTGATTGCCTGAATTCAGGGCAAAGAGTACTATTATGAGGTTCTTTGCCAAAAATGAACTTTTTTTCACTTTTGGAAATTTAACTAACTTGGGCCTAACAAGTCAGTCAGTGTTAAATGGTGGTGCTGGCTTAGGTGAGAGAAAGTGTGAGGGCAAGGATGTGTCTTTGCCCTTCTAAAATGGTTAAGTAATTTCGAGGAGCGTATCACAAGCACATGGATGACACTTTCGGGTGGAATCATTTTTAATATTTAAATACAAAAAGTGAGCACTGACTTTTTCTTTCTCTTTTAGACACACACACACAGGTCTAATAGCCAAAATGTGCAGAGAACATCCTGCTCTGTCCTCCACAGGCCCAGCCCTATGGTCAACGCTGCTGTCAGCTCCCCTCCCCCCTTTCCAACATACAGAGATTCACAGAGGCTGCTTTTACACTACAGCTGTAACGCATTTTGTATCTCGTATTGTGTACATGGCCCTCCCCGACATCTCCATTCTTAAAGACAAAACAAAACAGTCATTAATGGTCAGGGGTACGTCCTTCCCAATAGCATCAGTTCCTCCCCACAATGGGATAGTGAGGAGATCTTGCTGTCAGGAGTATTTTAGTGAAAGGGGTGGGATGCCCAAAGCTGGAGTAACCCTCTGCATTGCTGCACTCTGGTGTCAGAGTGAGGACAGAAGTAGTAAGTCAGGAGAGCAGGGAGGGCACAGTTACAAGTTGGGAGTCTCTCCATGAGACAATGTGGAAAGAATTCTCCCCACCCGGTTTAGATAGATCAATGTGCCAAAGTTTAAAAAAAAATTCCAAATAATCAGCAGTTCAAACACTATTGAATTTTCAAACTTCTCCCACCAAGACGGGTCAAATATAGCAGTAACAATCTAGAGCTTTCCAGGAAGTGAAGGTAGAGCCCCTGGGATTCCTCCTGACAGCCCCGTGTTAGGCCCTAGAAGTATCTGGAAAAGAAGAGGAGTGTAAGGCATTGTACGGGCCTAGGGCTCTCATTTTCATCATACCTAACAAGCAGACCAGGCCTACAAAAACAATGCTGAGAGCACAGGCAGGCACCTAAAAGAGCATAGGCCGGATCCCAGTTCCTACCCACACAGTAACTGCTGGTCTACCCAGGTGCTGGAGAAGGAAACAACTTGCGTTTCCACTGGCAAAAGGCCCAGGGTCTGGGCTCACCTGCCGTTGCTGCAGTTGCTGCTGTTGCTCCATTTGCAACTTCTCAGTCTCAAAGACAACAGGAAGAACCAGGATCATGAAGGAGGTGGTCCCAATCCACAAGGCTGCCCTGGAAAACCTGCAGAGGGTGTGCGCCCATGATGGCGAGACACAAAGACAGCTTCACCAAGAAAACCAGGAACCAAACCTCTCAGCTACCACAAGATTTTTGATAGGTGTATTCTACCTAACCCTTGCACTAACTCCTCCCCGAAACAGGAGGAGCAGTTCTGGTGGCTGTATATCTAGTGGTAGCAGTTTCAACGTGCTCCTGAGTTCTTACAAAGCTACTTACACGTTAATTATCTCACGTAGTGTGAAACGATCCTCACAACGACCCTGCCCAATAAGAATCCCCCCTTTACAGAAGAGGAAATTGAGAGCAAGAAAGGTTAAGGTACTACCAGTCCAAGGTCACTCAATGATCCAGGTGGCAGGCTGGCCTCCAACCCAGGTCTGCTGCCTCCAGAGACCGTGTTCATTCACACCTCAGTCACACCCCAATATCTTTGCCCTCGTCCCTTACCTGTACATTTTTTGAGCCACAAAGAGGGAGAGATCAAAAGTGGCTCCAGCCGCGGACCGAACCCTCTCCGGGAACATCTCCGTCAGACCCCACAGTCTCTCCGACAGAGTCTCATCTAGCTGTGGTGGAGGAGGCGCGGACCTTCGCTGAAGCAGCAGGAACCCGCCCCCTTCGACGCCGGGGCACGCAGAGCCCCCCGGAACGGGGGCACCCCGGGCCCAGCGGGGCCCGCAACCCCGCCTCCCGGGTAAGACGACTCGGCTCCGACCTCTCCAACCCCGCCTCCCGGAAAAGATGCCTCGGCTCCGACCTCTCAGGGCTCCGCGACGCGCCCTCGCCCGATCCCCCAGCACGCGGAGCCCACACCCCCGGGCGGGCCGCTCCCCGCCATACCCTGGCTCCCCGCCCCGCCCCGCGGGGCCCCAGCACCTCCTCGTCGTCGTCCTCTTCCAGCTCCTCCTCAGTCTTCTCGGCATCGCCTTTCGGAAGCAATTCGTCCGGGGACAGGGGAGCCCCAGGGCCGGCGACGGCGGCAGCCATGACGGTAAGGGGACACCGGAAGCGGAAGAGAGGAGGCGAGTGCAGCGCCGACGACGGGCAGAGCCGCCCTTCCGGGAGCCGGAGGCTGGAGGGCTGGGGGAGGGCGACGCCTGCTGGCCGGTGGTCTTCACTGCCTTCAGCCCTCCGGCGGCGACCGAAACTTCGGCGGACAGAAGAAACACTTGGGAAACTTGTTCAAGTACCGAGTCGAGGTGCGTCCGCGGTAATTCTGTTCAGTGGGCTTAAGGTGGGCCCCACACCTGAATTTTAACAAGTCTGCCACGGATCACACTTAGACAAACACTAATCCAGTTTCATTTCCCTGACAGGTATGTTATTTGGTAGGAGTAAATTAGCGATTTGGAGGTTTGTTGGTCTTTTGGGGAAACGGCAAGTAAACAGTCCCAATGTACCAAAAGAAAGGCAAGAGTTAACACTTAAGTACGAGGCATTGTGTGCGCGTGTGTGTCACAGCAACCTACTGAGGTTGGTACTATCATCCCCATTTTAGAAATGAGGAAATTGAGGCACAGTACAGGGTTGCTGCAAGTATTTCTGGAGGTCAGATTTCTAGAAGCGGGTTTGCTGGCCAAAAAGTATGAACATTTAAAATTTTGCTAGGTATTAGCTAATTGCCCTCGAAATTATGATATCACATACTTTCACAATAGTAAGTAGAAGGGTCCTTTTCCTCACACCCTCCCCAGCATTAGGTATTATCCATATTTTAATTTTTTGCCTATATGATGGATGAAAATGCTTCTTTTTATAATGTGCCCAAGTTATTAACACAAGGGTAATTTGGTATAAACCTTTAACCAGCTGACCACGGAAATGGAGTCTCTCAGGACTGGACCGTCCCAATCCTTATGGCTGCATGACGCCGCAGCAATGAGACTTGATCCTGTGATTCCATGTGAGGGGGGCAGAGGGGTTTGCACCTCCTCCTGACACAGTCCTCAGTCCCTTTCATCTTTGGACAGGGCAGCTCTGACTACAAAAAGTTTTCATGTCACAGAAGGGTGTTTACTGTATGACTCCATTGTATAAAGTTCAAAAACAGGCAAAACTAATCTATGTTGAGAAAACTAATCTATCTAATCCTTGGAGGAGGAGGAGAGGGTAAAATTTGGGAAGGAGCAGGAGAATGGCTTCTGGGGTGCAGATAACATTCTATTTCTTGACCTGGGTAGTGTTTACGTTGGTATGTTCAATTTGGACAATTGATCAGGCTGTACACTTACGAATTATGCTTTTTGCATGTGTTAAAAAGTTTTTTTTTTAAAGTAGGCTAGCTCTACATAAATACATGGGCAGCTTAAGAGCCCAATGCCAATGGCTTTTGATCCTTTTACGGGCTCTTTTAAGAAATGCTGGAAGACCAACACCCTTGAAGGTAGAGAAGGCAATCTTACATGGAAAGAACAGACATCAATGACTCCAAGTGGAAAGTCACAATGTTAATGTGAAGAAGTTTTAGGAAAACTTTAACCAATTAATTTTCTTTCTATTCACAAGAGCAATACATGATTTTTTAAAAACCATGTTTAAGGCTAAAAAAGCTCTTTCAATAATTATAAAGTTGTCAAGGGATAAGAAAAAATATTGGGAATCATGCAGTGCCAAGTATTCAAAGCCTCAGGAGTAGACGAGATGATCTAGAAAAGGCAGAGTGAGAAGACAGGACAAAGCCCGTGGAATCAGACATTTAAAGGTTAGGGGGGTACTTGGTCAAAATGCTAGACAGAAAGTAGAATGGTGCTCGCCAGGGGACAGGAGGAAATGGGGAGTTAGTGTTTAATGGGTGCAGAGTTTCAGTTTTACAAGACGAAGAGTTATGAAGATGGATGGTGGTGATGGCTGTGCAACATTATGAATGTATTTAATACCACTGAACTGTATGCTTAAGAATGGTTAAGATGGTAAATTTTATGTTGTGTATTTTGCCAGAACAAAAAAAATGTTTTAAATTAAAAACAAAAAATCAGAACTATCAAAAAAAATCCCCCAAAAAAGGTCAAGGGAGAAGGGGAGCCTTCTTCTCCCATCCCAAGAGGTTCAGGGAGGAGCTGCCGGAAGGAAGGAGGAAAACTGGAGGAGTGTGGCTTCACTGAAGGTTTCAAGGAGAAACGCTCAGTGGCAACAAAGACGACATACGGTAAGACTGACACCAGGCCAGGGGTCACAAAGGACAAGGGGACAAGAGTGCCACCAAGTGAGTGAGGATGCCCCATGCTGGGCGCAAAGATGATTCTGCCATTTGGATGGAGATGGGGTGTTCTAGAACCCAGTCCCCTAGCTCCTCTCAGTCCCCATCCCTCAAGTCCATGATTTCCACCTTTCCTGTTTCTGTGCTGTCAGAATTGGAAACTGATAGGATAACAGTTCTTAACTTGGGTCGGTGGAGGGCATAGATCTCTTTGAGAATCTTAAAAAAGCTATAAACTCCCTCTCCCATAAAACATACTGTGCACATTAGCCCATATGTGTACAATTGTGCATATGGCTCCCCTTGCTAGGCCCCAAACTGTAAAATTTCCTCTGATTATTGCCTCTAATCCTGCACTCACTCCCTCACATCCACAGAACTCTCTGTCTCAGCTCTTCAGTAACAGTTCTTCCCTCATCTGACACTCAGCACAGACATTCACAAAATCGCTGCAGCGATTACAAGGGATGATAACTGTCAAGTAGAGAGCACTATTTACTTGGCTGCCTCATAAGTAATAGATTTGGTTAATAAAGGCTTTGAGAAGGAAGCATTTTAGCCAGAACCTGAAGGATATATCTGACTACAAGGTAAGATCTTGAAAGTATAAAGCATCTCAGTGGGAAAAAAACAAGGCTTAGGGTGGTGAGATATAGGTGACTTTTCCCCTTTTCTTTATACTGTCATTAATAGGATTATCCTTGACTCTGCTCACACTCCACATCCATCAGCAGACACTGGTGGGCTGCACCTTCAACTCATGTCTAGAATCTGACCACTTCACCTCTACTGCCACCTCCTTGGTCCCAGCTTTGCCCCCTTCAGTCTCTTCTCACCACAGGGAAGCCAGGGGGATCCTTTTACAAAACAAGTCAATCTATATAGCATTCCTCTGCTCAAACTCACCAATGGCTTGCTTCTCTTATCATTCAAAATAAAAGTCCTTCTTCACTGCAGAACTGTCCCATATACTGGCTCCAGCCCCGCAGGTGCCAATGGTGGTATGGAGGGGGACACACGTCATTGTAACAACCAAACCTGCCCCTCAGGATTCCCAAGGTTTCAGTCCTGGCTCCATCTCTTCCAGCTGTGTCACTCTGCTAGGCTCCTTTCTTCATCTAAAAGCAGGGGATGATGATAACAAACTTGAAGAATTCTCCTGAGAATTAGAAATAGGTGCCTGGCGTCAAGGGTGCTCAGTGAATGGTTGCTAATGACACTGGTCTAGGAACAAGCCAACTCTCATTGCTCCTCTTGTCTGCACCTGAAGATTGACATCCTGCATATATTTGCATCCCTCTCCAATTTCTTCTGAATCATTCTCTCCTATATCAGAAAGTAAGGTTATGGGCTGGAGCTGTTTCTATCCAACCCCCCTAAGAGCTGGTCCTAAGGATGAACTACAAACAGCAGCCTCCATTCGAGGCAGTCCCCCACCCAGCTCCTCTTTCACCGTGGGCTGGGAATCAACAGCCTCCCACACTTCTGCTGTATGACCCTAGACAGTTTCTGAACCTCCTGGAGTTTGGTTCCTTCTTTACAGGCAGACATGCTGACAGTCCCTGCTCCGTAGGCTGAGCTCAGGAGGAAATGAGCATGTGTGCAACATCCTGAGCCCCATCCCAGGCATGTAACAGGAGTTCAGACGCTGCTGACCACAGGAGCCATCCCCGGTCTAAAGCCCTGGGCTCCATGTCCCCACCCGCAGAGGTCAAGCCCTCCCCCTTGACTTTTGGAGCTGGATTCCCTCTTACTGACTTTGGCTGGCTCCCTCCTCCAGCCAGAGTAGCTCGGCTCACACTGACTCAGGCACAAATTCCCATTCTAGGAATCCAGCCCCTAGCCCAACCACTGGGTCCCTGCCGGGTCCAGGCTAGTCCCAACTCCCCAAAGGAGGAGGGCAGGGGAGTTTGGGCAGAGAGACTGTTTCTGTTCCAGGTCAGCCTCCCCCACCAGCTCGGGAAGCTGGAATGTTTCTCCGGCAATGGTGACATTTCCCCACAACCTAAAAATTCTGCCTTGGGATGGAGCAACAAAAGCTTAGACTCCGGGCTCCATTTACTTCTTCAAGAGCTGCTGCTTCTTTTCTCAGTCACTTTGGCCACAGAGAGATGATTAACAACATTTAATTTTAAAAAGTAGTGTAAACAGGAAAGTAGCACAAAAATATAGTGTTGCTGTGGAAGGCTGGTGCTTGCTGCTGAGAAGCTGAAGCCTGACGAGGTCATGATTTGGGGAACGAGTATTCTTTAAAGGACAGAGAGAGTGGACTGAGGGCAGAGAACCAGGAGAGCTGCTTGTCTGAGACCCCCTCATGCCGGGCTCTTTAGAACTGGAGCCACACTCCAAACACCAACGTGAGGGAACGAGATGATGAACTCCAGCTGCTTCTCCCAACAGTGTCTGTCCAATGAGGGGGAAGCTGGGACACGTGCATTTGTATGTTGAGTGACTGGAGAGCACCCAAAGTCTTACCATCACCCCAGACCTCCCTGAGACCTGGTTTACAGACTGGCCTCCCTGTGCCGTGCAGCCAGAGTACATTCCTACATACCCCCTGGCCTGGAATCCTGGTGTCCTCCATTATGTTGTCACCTTCCTATTGCCAACCCAAGGGTGCCAGTGCCTTTTAGCCCCATTATATGATACTCTCTCCCAGGACCTAATCCACTAGTGGCTAAAGAAAACCCTCAGCCACATCCTACTTCTCTGATCAATGGGTTTCTCCCTATTCTTCTAACTAATGTCTTTGGGGTCTTCATTTTCTCCTCCGGCTGACACTCTTCAATTCATCCAGTTCCTTCTCCATTAAGTGGGATTCAGCAGTGGTCTCAGAGAGCTGAAAGTGAAGCAGCAGAGCATTATAAAGAAGGACATTTCCGGGCTATATTTTAGGTTTGCAAGGCCAGCCCTGCGCCTGGGGAAAGGCCCCCTGGCATGTCTCTAACACAGCCGGCCTCCACGATGGGAACCCCTTTGTAACCGGGCAGAATGTCACCACCTGACGACCCAGAGTCTCAGATACCTGAAGAACATTCACAGTCCACTCTATCAACATTTTTGATCTCCTAGGATTGCATGGCACTCACTGAGTTAGGACAGCAGGCCTTAGGCTTAGGGGATGAAAGAGGCAGATCTTGGTGATTCTTTTTTTTTTTTTTTTCTGTGAGGAAGATCAGCCCTGAGCTAACATCCATGCCAATCCTCCTCTTTTTGCTGAGGAAGACCGGCCCTGAGCTAACATCTATTGCCAATCCTCCTCCTTTTTTTCCCTTTTTCTTCCCAAAGCCCCAGTAGATAGTTGTATATCATAGTTGCACATCCTTCTAGTTGCTGTATGTGGGACGCCACCTCAGCATGGCTAGACAAGTGGTGTGTTTGTGCGCGTCCAGGATCTGAACCTGGGCGGCCAGTAGCGGAGCACGTGCACTTAACCGCTAAGCCACAGGGCCAGCCCCAGATCTTGGTGATTCTAAGGCTAAAGGATTAGGGTCTGAGTTGCTTCTGAGCTCAAATGATGGTGACTGGGGAAAAAAGGCTTGAAAAAGAATGCCCCTTTCCCTATCAGGATCTTTCAGTGGACTTTAGAGTAGCAGGTGGAAGACACTCAAGACAGGGACAGAGAGAGAAATTCTCTAAAGCAGAGGTGAGCTCACTGTAAAATGAGCTACACTTCCCAAGCAATATTTGTATTATTAACTCACTACGAGGTAGATCCTATTATCATGCCCATTTTATTGCTGAAGAAACTAAGTTTCTCCACACAGAGCAGTTACGTAACTTGCCTAAAGTCACACAGCCAGTGGTGGAGCTGGGCAAGGAAGCAGGCAGTTTAGCTCCAGAACAGATGCTCTTCACCACTCCTGTGTATGCTCTCCTGCCTCTCAATCAATCTTCACCCGCATCTCTAGGCCCAACAGGTGGGTTTTTTTTTTAAGGATTTATTTTATTTATTTACTTAATTTCTCTTGAGGAAGACTGGCCCTGAGCTAACATCTGTTGCCAATCTTCCTCTTCTTCTTTTTTCTCCCCAAAGCCCCAGTACATAGTTGTATATCCTAGTAGGTACGTCTAGTTCTTCTATGTGGGACACCGCCTCAGCATGGCCTGATGAGCAGTGAGTAGGTCCGCTCCCAGGATCCGAACCAGTGAACCCCAGGCTGTCGAAGTGGAACATGCAAACTTAACTGCTAGCCACTGGGCCGGCCCCAACAGGTGGGTTTTTAACAGCCACAAGAAACCGATGCCAAGGCAGAGTGTGCCCCTCAGCAGGTCCGGGCACTGACTAATGCCTACTTAGTATGAGACACCTCCAAGCCACGAGCAGACTATCCTTCTTCCTGGAATGCCTTCAGCCCAATCTCCATTCCTCCCTTTATCCTTCCACATTCAGCTCAAACTTCCCTTCCTCTGTGATGCCCTCCTCACTCGAGAGAATTACTTTCTCTCTCTCACGTGCTGACGCCAGGCCCCATACAGACTAACTGTTACTCTTAGATGAGGCACTGTCATTATGTTTACTGTCCATCTCCCCGCTAGACTGGGAGCCCTTGAGGGTAGGGACTGGGTCTGCTTTGTATCTTTGGATTCAAAGCAACTTACCTGGGCAAACTGGCACTCGAGGTATCAGCTGGCTGCAATGACTCGAGGTGGAGCCCCCCAAAAGGAAAGCCCAGGCATCCCATCCCATTGCCTGGCTCACCATGTCCAGCAGGATGTCCACTTTCAGCCGCAAGAGATTGTTCTCCTCCTCTAACTGCTGGTTCCGCCTCCGGAGGCGCTGAGCCTCCCTCCGGTCCACACCTCCACTAATCCCAGTCTCTGGGGGAAGGGCAGAGCCACCAGTCACAACGGGGGTTTCCTTCTACAATTTTGGACAAAATGGCAGGAAATAAGCCCACCTGTTATCCACTGGCCATTTTCAAACTTCAGGCTTTGCCCCGCCAGGTTCATAGTGGGGGTTCCATAGTCAAGGCCCAGCTCCACCTCCCGGGTCGACCGATCCAGCTGCAGGTGAGACACTGCATGCCAGCTTCAGGAGGCCAAAGCACACAGGCGCTGGACCCAGCACCTCTTCCACTCACTATATAACCCCAACAACTCATTCCTTTTCTCTAATTATTACCTGGCACACTTAATACTTTTTTAAAAAGTCACAAAATCAAACAAGGTACAACAAAAACTTTTAAACTATAAGAGAGAAGAAATGTACCACTTTATACAATAGATGTTTTCCAGGAAAGCTATATATGCTGAAATTTGTAAACCGAATTATTTTACACCTACTGGGCACTTAACAGTTTAAAAAATCCTACTGTAAATTTTTAATAAAGTGAAAAATCCTTTTTAAATGTAATAAGCCTCTAAGTTATCATTTGCTTACTATGGAGTTATAGATGTCATGGAAAAAGCATAAAATGCTAACGCCCAATTAGTAGTGGTAACTGTTCTTTAATGTGTTTCCCAACGTTTCTACAACTCACTGAGCACCCACTCTGCATCAGGGCCAGTACTGGGTATTCAGAAATGAATGCAACCAGCTCTGCCTTCAAGGAGCTTGGAAACTGCCTTTGGAGCCGTGACATATCCTTCTGAACGCCATTAATGGTGGCAAAACATCATCCTTTGAGAATGAATTTGATTCTTAGACATGACTAAAATTGATTCCTGGCCAAGTCATGGGAATAAAGGGAAGTCAAATTGGATAATAACATTTGGAGCCAAAAACCATAATGAGATCAACTGTCTTATTAGGTTCTTGAATAAGCTCTAACAATAATTCCCAAATAGGAGTTAAAAAACGTCTTTAGCAATAGCAATAATATGAATTAAAAGGATGCCCTCCTACGAGGATGCCTCTGGAGGACCACACTTTCCATAAGAGACCCAGCTTGATGCTCCAGTCCCCCTGCACACCAGGCTGAGCCCAGCACAGACACTCACATTATGCAGGTTGGAGAGAGAAGCAGACTTCCGAGGGGGTGTCTTCTTTGGACTGAATGTATTCCCAAAGAGAGGCATCTTTGGTCTGATGAAGGAAAGGTCAATGCTCCCTCCTCCTAGGGCCAGAAAAAGTCAAGGGTACAAACAATTGGGTCAGTGACCTTATGCCACTGTCCTGTAATCATGAAAACACACATCTTTTCATGTGGCTGTTAGCAGTCCTGGTAAGAGCTCCCATGCTCACTATTATTATAATCAATAATGCTCACTATGTGTCAGGCAGTATGCTAACACCTTTGCATGCAATATCTCATAACCCTCCCAACCACCCTTGGATTAGCTCCTCTTATTATCCCCATTTGACAGATGAGGTTTAGAAAGACTAAGGTCTTAAGTAGAAGATAGTATTTAAATGCAGGGCTCTGTGGCTCTACAGTTTATGTTAACCACAGGCAAGTGCCTAACTTGCCTGTCTTAAGTTTTGTCACAAGTCAGCATCACCAGACTTACAGTCTAGAGAAGGAATGCAATCCTGACGTATTCCTGTACACGGGTAAGACTCACACCTGGGGCAAGAGCCTCTGCATCTTCTCTGTCGTAAACAAATGAAGCTATACCTATACTGCACCTTTGGATTGATAATAGTGCCTCAGTCCACATGTCAGAAGGGCACCTGTCCTGTATGGCAAGTGAGGTATTCGGAGGAAGGAGGTGGCCCACAACATGGCAGAGCTGACAATGGCAGCCATACTTTGCTTTCAGCGTTATGCAACCTATTGCAACTCACACGGGTCCACTTAAGTAGATTTACTGACACTGCCCTTTTTTTTTGGGCAACGGAGGGAGGAGAAGTAAATTTTTTTGTATATTTATGTATAACATAAACATAGAAAAGTATACAAATCATAAGTGTATGGCTTCATGAGTTTTTACCACACACACACAGACCTGTGTAGCCACCCTCCAGATCAGGATACAGAACATTTCATCACCCCACAAGCCTCGCCCAACAGCCTTATATCCATGAACTCATACATTATATCCTCTTTTGTGTCTGTTTTTCTGCTCAATATCATGTTTGTGAGATTTATCTGTCGTTGTATGTAGTTGTAATTTGTTTGTTCGCACTGCAGTAAAATATTCTACAGCATGAAGTAGATGTTTTGGCTGTTTCCAGTTTTTGTCTATTCAAAATAGTGCTGCTGAGAACATGCCTGGACGTGTACTTCTATACACATAAGTATACTTCTCTGCTTCTATACCTAGGGTGGAATTGTTGAGTCATAGAGCATTCATAAATTCAGCTTTAGTAAATACTGCCAAATGATTTTTCAGAGTGGTTGTACCAATCTATACTCCTACCAACAGTGTACGAGAGATCCTCGTGAACATTTGGCATTTCCTATCTCTTTCATTTTATCCATTCTGGTAGGTATGTAGTGGTATTGCCTTATGTGTTTAATTTGCTTTTCCCCAGTAACTAATTAAATTAAGTAACAATTAAGTAACTTTTCATATACTCATTGGACATCTGGATACCTTCTTTTGTGACATGCTTGTTCCAGTCTTTTGCCATTTTTCTACCGGGTTGTCCATCTTTTTTTTTTTTTCACTAGGAAGATTTGCCCTGAGCTAACATCTGTGCCAATCTTCCTCTATTTCGTATGTGGAACACTACCACAGCATGGGTGACGAGTGGTGTAGGTCTGCACCTGGGATCTGAACCCACGAACCTGGGCCGCCGAAGCGGAGCGTGCAGAACTTTAACCACTTAGTCATGGGGCCAGCCCCCGTCCATCATTTTTTTTAAGGGTTTGTAAGGGTTCTTTATATACGCTGAATACAAGTCCTTTGTTTTATATATAGAAAATACTGAAAATATCTTCTCCCAGTCTGGAACTTGCCTTTTTGCTTTCTTATTGGTTTCTTTTTGATTAGAGAAGTTCTTAATTTTAATGGAATTTGACATCAATTTTTTTTTTAATGATTACTGTTTTTGTGTCCTATTTAAAAAATTTTTGCCTACTCCAAGGTCATAATATTTTCATATATTAACTTCTGGAAATTTTATTGTTTTAGCTTTCATATTTAGGACTACGATTCCTCTGGAATTAATTTTTGAATATGGTGTGAGACAAGGGTCAAGGTTCATTTCTTCCCATATATTACCCAATTTTAACTTATAACACACAAGTAGCTTAAAAAGATTCCTTCTAAGAAACTGTAGACTGAAAGTAACAATAACGAAAGCACAACTGAGCAAAAAGGAAGAAGCAGAGCTCTCGCTTTTCCTACTCCTGGGTCTAAAATCTTCCTTCACTACGTGATGAGATGAAAACAGCAGTGAGTTCACTGTATCTGACAAGAAGTTGGCCCAAAAAAGAGGGAGCTTCTCAACACTATGAAACAAGGTTTTATATAAACTATCATTAAAAGAGAATTCATAGTATGACTCCATCACAGTTAACAAGACGTGTATTCAATGAGAACATGAAGAAGAACTGTGCTGTTTTCAGTGATGTAGAAATTAATATCACTAAAATTAATGATAAAAGTTTATGGGCCGGCCCCGTGGCTTGGCGGTTGAGTGTGTGCGCTCCGCTGCTGATGGCCCGGGTTCGGATCCCGGGCGCGCACCGACGCACCGCTTCTCTGGCCATGCTGAGGCCGTGTCCCACATACAGCAACTGGAAGAATGTGCAGCTATGACATACAGCTGTCTGCTGGGGCTTTGGGGGAAAATAAATAAATAAATAAAATCTTTAAAAAAAAAAAAAAAGAATGGCATCTGAAATACTTTTAAAAAAAAGTTTAGAAGCTTCTTTGGAGGTTTTACGATATACAATACAGATGTATATATGATTTATAAATAAGTAAATATGAAGATATTTATGCGTGTGTGCTCATGAGAGTTTTATGGCTAGGTGTGTGTTTGTAATTGAAAACAGCAGTAGACCAACAACCTAGGGGATGGCATTTGGGCCTGGGCACAACACTTTAGTACTTGGACAAACCAGAGTGATTCCAGCTTGGTGGCGGACAGGACAGCGGTGGAGACCAAGATGCTGAGGGAGTTTGAAGCTGTCCTAGCATGTCATCCAAAACACAGTGGAAGGCCCTGGCATTGTTTCTGCTGGAAAAAAGAAAAAGGGTAGAAGAGGGACGACAATTAATCTTAAGTCTGTAGAGGGCAGAACAAGAACAAAACGGGAACATCCAGGAAGAAAGATTTTAACTCACAAAAAACAAAAGGGCACAGTAACAAAAACTAACATCACTTCCTGTGTTTCCACTATGGGTTGGGCCCAATGCTGGGCATGCTGCATCTATTTCTTTTATTCCTTGCAGCAACCCCACTAGGTAGGGATTGTCCCATCCATATCAGAGATAAGAAAACTAGGGCTCAGAGAAGTTAACCAATTTTCCCAAGGTCCACAGCCATGATCAGTTGGCTAAAGGTATATATCAAATTATCCTTGTATTAATAAGTTGTGCGGTACATCACAGAAAGAAGCATTTTCATCCATCATATTGGTAAAATTTAAAAAATGAATAATATCCAATACTGGTGAGGGTGTGGAGTAAAGGACACTTTCATTTACTCTTGGTGGAAACATAAGATGCTATAATTCTTTCAAGGGCAATTAGGCAAAACCTAGTAAAATTATAAATGTGCATACTTTTTGGCCAGCAAATCTACTTCTAAAAATTTATCCTCCAGAAAGAATTGGACATGGTCACACAAATTTTCTCTATTGTTGGTAACAGTGAAAAATATGAAACAATCTAAATTGTCTACCAATGGTTGGTGTAGCCAAATACATTGTGGCACATTCTCATAACGGAATACTAGAGTGCCAGACAATGAGACAGCTGTATATGGACTGACCTGAAAAGACCTCCCACACATTCTGCTTTACAGTTTGCAATGGGCCATGAAATACATTATCTGATTTTAATCTAACAAGAAGATGAGGGCGCAGTCTTCGGCTTTCAGCGGATTCTCAAAGAGATACACGTCCCCCAGCGAGTCCAGGGCCAGTCAAGCACATGCCGCGCAAGGACCCGGCCACCCAGGGCTGTTGGACTCAACTAACGGTAGTGACAAACGTCCACTCGCACGCCCTCATTTAATCACCCTCAAGCCTAGTTACGGGGAGGAACTACTACGCCGATTTACAGTTGAGGACACAAGCTTCGAGAAGGGCAGTGACGGCCTGGCGCGAACCCAGCCTCCGCGCCCCCCCGCCCTCGGCCGCTGCAACTGCGGGGAGGCCCCGGGTCCCTGGCTAACGCCGGGCGTCCCACCCCTCGTCGGGCCCTGGAGGAACGCTGGGCTCGCAGACGTACCTGACCAACCCCGGAGACCGGGGTCCAATCGCACCCCGACACCTCCAGAAGCGGCCCACCCGGGGCCGCGTCACCTACTGCGACCACGGCTCACAGGACGCTCCACCGCCCCCCACCCGCACTCCGCGCGCACGCGCAGCCCCGCCCCGGACTCTACCACCGAGACGGGCGGGGGGCCGGGAGCAGCTGGGTCCTCAACGCGAGCCCACGCGAAGCTCCAAAGATGCTTGAGGACGGCCCTCGATGTGTTAGATGGACTCCACAAAAGGACTGTCTTCTGGGGTCATGTACACGCCCCAGGCTACACGCTAGGACGACGAGCTAAACCCACCTTCCCCACACACCCATTAGTCTGGTCTCCCCGGCCTGGGGGGCCGTCGCCGTGGTAACGGCGTCCCGCGGACACCGCTGCTGGCGACGGTTCCATTGTTGGGGGAAAGTGGTGGCTGCGCGTACGCGGGGACTCACAGTAGCAAAATGGGCCTCTCCCCGACGTCCCTCCTCCTCTGCCACCTCCCCGGCCACAAAGCAACGGGCACCCCTTACGTGGATGTGGGGGCAACGGGTGCCGGGTGTCCCATCCAGAATTTTGCAGGGTCCCCTGAGGGACCCGTGGCGGAACCGACTCCGACTTCGTCGGATTCCGCCGATGTCTTCAGGTAAGACGAACAGACGGACGGTGATCGGCCCTGCCCGCCTCCGCAGGCTTGCCCCCTTTCCACGCCCCAACTTTCATCTGCTTCGACAAGGAGGGGAAACAGGCCCAGGGACCGCTTCAAGGTTGCACAGTGAGCAAGGGGCAGAGAACTACTCGAGAATTAACTCTAGATCTCCTAAAGTGCTAACTGTGTGTGTTATTGGTTCCATTTGATAAATGAAGACACTCAGGGCCATTCAAGGGATATTTACTGAGTGCCTATGGATGCACCAGGTCATCCATCCAGTGAGGGGCAGGACCCATGGGTCTCCGGCTCCAAGTCCAATTTTCTACCAACTACACCTCACTGCACTTAAAAGGGGAGAGTTTCACGTCCTAGAACCAAAGTCTGCACAGTCTAGCCCAGCACTGTCCTATGGAAACAATGTGGGCCACATATGTAATTTAGAATTTTCTAGTAGTCATATTCTAAAAAGTGAAACAAATGAGGTGATATTAATTTGAATAATATTTTATTTAACTCTTGTCTCAAATATTATTATTTCAACATATAATCAATATATTTAAATTTATACTGCTTCAGTTTTAAAATTTAAATTAATTAAAATTAAAATTTTAGTTCTTCAGTGACACTAACCAGATACCAAGGACTCGGTTGTCACATGTGGCCAGTGGCTACTGTGATGCACAGGTCTAGCCTTTTCCTACCTTTCTACCTTGCTCCCCTCTGCTTGGGTGGTATTTTCCCTGCCCCTTTATCTAATTAACTCCTAATCTTCCGTCAAGCCTTGACCATGTTGACCAGGTCACTGTTATGCTGTCTCAGCACTGTGTACCTCCCTTCAAAGCAGTGGTCACAGTTATAATTCACAATTATTTTTAGAATTGTTTGATTATGGCAGATCTCCCCTAGTAGATGTAAGCTCCATTAGGGCAGGAATCAAGTCTGGTCTAGCTCACCCTCCTATCCCCAGTAGGAGCACTGCTGGCTTGTTTTAGGCACTCAGTAAACAGTCATTGAATGGCTGAAGGTTAACCTCAACCAAAATCTGTCTGACTCCAAAGTCAGCATTGTTTTAACTTGTTTAACATGTTTCAGTTAAAACATGTTAACTTGAAACAGGGGACATTCAAATCTCAGTTGCCAGACTGTGTGCTCCTTGAGGGCAGAACGTTCTTTCCTCTTCCACTCATCTGCCCCCAGCACATAGCACAGTGCTTGGCAGGGTGTAGATATTCAGTGAAGTTAGTTTTCTTCCCCCTCCTTTTAGTGACAGTAAAAACTTAGCATGTTTCAGAGCATACTTATCCTAAAATGGTATGATGAAAAATTCAAAAGGGAACAGAGTGTATATTTTAAACATTTCTCTTAAGAAGCATACTATTCAATTCTCCCATTAGGCATGAATAATAATGTTAAGCTAAAGCAAGAGGCTTCTTGACAGTGTCACTCTAAGCCTGGCTTTTCAGAGAACATGTGGTAGTTTTCTGGTCACGCTGGGGAGTGGGTGGGAGGAAAGTGAGAAGCCCTAAAATGCGCCTGCCTCCTCTTTACCCTCTTCCCCTTGCCTGTATGACTAAAGACCAGGAGCGGGAGGGAGGAAATAGTGTTGGCCTGGGCCTGGGCCAGCCTTTGCTACAATCCAGCTGACTTGGGACAGTCCAAAATGGAGGGCCTTTGGACTAGAAAGAAGTGTGGCAAGTGAGTCTAAGATGGAATCAAATATTGCGTGAACCTAATCCCCAGGGAGTAATTTGCCTAATGGATAAAGATGTAGAAACAAATAATTCCAGTTCCATGCCGTAAGTGCTGTAAGAGAGGGGTGAAAACAGAATCCTGGGCTTCATGGAGGAGGAGTGGTACTAGTGACCTGCAGCAATTCAAGAAGGTTTTTCAAAAAATATATCACCTAGGCTGAGCATTGAATCGAGGGAACAACATGTGCAAAGGCATAGAGGCACAAATCACAGCATGGCAGGGACCAGGAAGAGGTTCAGTGGGGCAGGCATATAGGATGCACAGCTGGGGAGAAATGGTCAGAGCAGAAGGCTGAACCTAAGGACAGGAAAGGAGGCTTGTGAAAAGGCAGCTGGGTTAATTTTTTCCACCAAACTCTACCTTTTCTCTCTCCTTCCATTATGAATGAGCTTTTTTTTGGGGGGGGGGGGCAAGAGTCGCCCTGAGCTAACATCTGTTGCCAATCTTCTTCTCTCTCTTTTTTTTTTCCCTCCTCAAAACATATTTAGTTGTATATTCTAGTTGTAGGTCCTTCTAGTTCTTCTATGTGAGCCACCACCACAGCATAGCTACTGACAGATGAGTGGTGTGGTTCCGTGCCTGGGAACCAGGCCTAGGCCACCGAAGCGGAGTGTGCCAAACTTTAACCACTAGGACATCAGGGCTGGCTCTGTATGAGCTTCTTGAGGGCAGATCTCAGTCTTTTACTTCATTATAACCAGACCTATACCACCAGGCTCTGGACATGGAGGACTTGCAAACGATAGTGATGAACTCCTGGCCAGTAAGCAAGGACCCAGGAGAGCAGCCTGGCCAGAGTGTTCCAAATCCAGGAGGAAGAGTAGTGATGGGGCCAGTTTTCTGAGAGGGAGCAGAAAGCCTCAGGTAATCAGGAGCCTCATGCTGAGGAGATGGACCTGTATCATAAAATCATAGCATCTGAGAGCTGAAAAGGGTCTTCGGAACCTAATTCAAATCTGACTTTCCAGGTGAGGCTCAGAGAGACAAAGAGATTTGATTTGATTTCTAATTTGGAAGTTGGCTTGCCGGGTGGTCTGGAGCACTGGGCTTTCCAGCATTCTACTCTCCTTACTTTTAAAATTAGAACAGTTTTCATCAGGGGTAGAAGGAAAAAGTATATATGCCTTGAGATCCTGTTAAGAATGGGCTTCTTATTCTCTATCTTGCGTGCAACATGTGCCTCGCCATCAGCCCTGCTTACCAGATGAGCATGGTTGTGTTTTCTAAGATGGTTCTATACTATTTGTGATTTCCAGGAGGCTGGTTGAACAGAGAACAAGATCAGAGTGAGAAATGAGAGGCTCTTAAAAGTGGAAACTTACTGTTCATCAGTTTACAGGAAACTGGACAATGGCTTTTTTCAGGAAGATGGATATTATCAATGTCACCGCCTTGCCACTGGTGCCAGTGGATGAGCACCTGGCTGTCTCAGTCGTTGCACGGAACGCAATGAAGAATGCTATGAGGAAGAATATGGAGGATAATCCACCCTGTATCCTTCTGTGGTGCCCTGTATAATCGAGACCAGATACGCCTGCTGCAGAGGTGTAACCCGTGCTCAAGTCTATAACACTCATTACTTATTAGCTCGTTCCTCCTACTTTCGTTAATCTTTTTCAATTACTTAAGTCTTACCTATCCTCTAAAAGAATTTGAGACAGCAAAGGATTGTTTGACGTGAGTTTGTTTTACTAAGATAATCAGAAAAAACCCAAAAGGAAGAAGTACTAGAAATATGTGTTGAAAGAATGGGGAAGAAGAGAAAAAAAAACTCATTTTTTTTCATTGTCTCCTTTTTTCCCTTCTACCTTCCAAAGAATTATAGTTATAGGTAGCAACTAAGAAGTCACAGTCCAGCCCTCTACCCTCAAACAAGTGAGCTTAATTAAGACCCAACTTTTTTTTTTTCTTCCTGCACTTGCCCTCACCTCTTCTCACCACCAGCGCTTCTGCCTGGGCCCAGAGTTTGCCCCTTCTGACATCCTCCAGGCTGCACCAGCATCTTACTTCTCTGGGCCTGCCTTCACTGACCCTCATCTCATTTCTGACCCTTACGTGCATCCCAGGGACCCACAGAATCCCATCTCTGGAGGACTGTAGAGCTCATCCAGCAAATAGTCCTCTCAGGTTATAAATAACCCCAGGTCTTGCCATCTTGTAAAGAGCTCATTTACCTTCAAGTCATGCTGCACGTGTCCCCTTGCATCCTCTCGCCTTCCCTGCCTCTCAGAAACCCTTCTCAAGATGAGCACAAGTGTGATCCCATCAGGATCTGCTTCAGGGTCTCACTTTCCCGGGTCTTTTTCTGATGTTCCCTTTTTCCTACTTAATCTCACACTTGTCTCAACCTGACTAATCCATCTCACTTTCTACGATTCATCATATCCCTCCTTGGCATCTTCATTGGTCAAGTATCCTCCGATTTGTAAGAACACTTGAGGGTAATGGAAGTCAGAGTGGACCTTGCTTTATGTGAAGGAGTGAGGAGTGATAGGATTATGGGGCTTTTACAAAGGATATATCCTAGACCTGTTGAGGCTGAGACAGAAATAAATGCAAACGTAGAGAGGGTAACAAGAGAGGCCATCAAACTGAGCAGAGATTTCAACAGTGATAAACGAGGTTGAGGTACCTTTTGACCCCGTCATCTCTCACCTGAAAATCTCTCTTAAAGGAATCATCCAAAATATGGAAACAGCTCTCTGTGTGACTATGTGCATCACAGCATTATTTATAATTGCAAAAAATTGTGAACAACTTAAATATTCAATAGCCAAGGAACAGTTAAGTGTATTAAGACTTCATCCTTTAAATGGATTCATATAATGCCACTTAAAATGTTATGAAGATTATTTAGCCGTATGGAAAATGATCATAATAATGAGTGGATGAGAAGTCGGAGTAGTAAAATAGGCATACACTGAGATTATAATTATGTAGAAAATTATGTATGTAAAAAATTCTGGAAGGAAATCTCCCCAAATCATAACAGAAGTTGTTAGGGTGGCAGCATAATGGATGGTTCTTTTATATTTCCCAAGGTATCTAGAAGATGGTTAACTTTTTAAATAATTTACAAAGCAAGTCATTTAAAACAAGATAAAAGAAATGTAAATGGTTGCAAAGAAAATAATTAAGTGGAGAGACAGCACAGGAAGGGAGTAAGCCGCCGTCCTCTCCAGGCTAGCCCCATCCTGTTCTGTGTGTAATCACCACCCAGCAAGTTTCCTTAGCAGACTCACCTCCCAGCGTGCCTTATAGGCTCCATACACCAGGTGAACCAGATGCTTGGTGAAATAGACCTGAGTCCCACCCCATTGGTCAACAGTCTGGTGAGTTATGGGTGCTGAGGCAAGGCTTCCAGGAAGGAAGGGTCCTGGGGCCCCTCCAGTTATTTGAAAGCACGTTTGCACAATAGAGGTCTCAAAGATTTTTTTTTAATTAATGAACTTTATTTTTTAGAGCAGTTTTAGGCTCACTGCTAAAAACTGAGCTGAAAGGACAGAGTTCCCACATACCCCCTGCCTCCACACACACACAACCCGCCTGCCTATCACCACAGTGGTACATTTGTTACAACTGATGAACCTACATTGACACATCATTATCACCCAGAGTTCGTTGGTTACATTAGAGTTCTCTCTCTGTGGGGTACATTTTATGGCTTTGGACAAATGTGTAATGACATGTACCCATCTTTGTAGTATCATACAGAATAGTTTCTGCCCTAAAAATCCTCTGTGTTCTGCCTATTCATCCTTCCTTCTCCTGTAACCCCGGGCAACCACTGATCTTTTTACTATCTCCATAGTTTTACCTTTTCCAGTGTGTCGCATAGTTGGAATCATACAATACGTAGCCTTTTCAGATTGGTTTCTTACACTTAGTAGTGTGCATTTAAGGTTCCTCCATGTCTTTTCATGGCTTAGATAGCTCTTTTTTTTAGCACTGAATAGTATTCCATTGTCTGGGTGTACCACAGTTTATTTATTTATTCATTCACCATATCCATGAAGGACATCTTGGTTGCTTCCAAGTTTTGGCAATCATAAAGTTCCTGTTGCTCCACATTCTTACCAGCGTTTGGTGTTCTCGGTGTTCTGGATTTTGGCCATTCTAACTGGTGTGTAGTGATATCTCGTTTTAATTTTCAACTCCCTAATGACATGGTATTGAATATCTTTTCATATATTTATTTGTCATCTGTATCTCTTCTTTGGTGAGGTGTCCGTTAGGGTCTTTGGCCTATTTTTAAATTATGTTGTTTGTTTTCTTATTGTTGAGTTTTAAGAGTTTTTTTTTGTATATTTTGGATAATAGTCCTTTATCAGATGTGCCTTTTGCAAATATTTTCTCCTGGTCTATGACTTGTCTTCTTATTCTCTTGAGTTGTCTTTTGCAGAGTAGAAGTTTTTAATTTTAATGAAGTCCAGCTTATCAATTGTTTCTTTCATGGATCGTGCCTTTGATGTATCTAAAAAGTCATCACCATGCCCAGGGTAATCTAGGTTTTCTCCTATGTTACTTTCCAAGAGTTTTATAGTTTTGCATTTTACATTTAGGTCTATGATCCACTTTGAGTTAATTTTTGTAAAAAGTGTAAGGTCTATGTCTAGATTAATTTTTTTGCATGTGAATGTCCAGTTGTTCTACTGCCATTTGTGGAAAAGACTATCTTTGTATCACCTTTGTTTCTTTGTCAAAGACCAGTTGACTATGTTTATGTGAGTCTATTTTTGGGCTCTCTATTCTGTTCCATTGATCTATTTGTCTATTCTTTTGCCAATACCACACGTCTTGATTACTGTAGCTTTATAAAGTCTTGATATCTAGTATTGTCAGTCCTCCAACTTTGTTCTTCTCCTTCAATATTGTGTTGGCTATGCTGGTCCTTTGCCTCTCCGTATAAACTTTAGAATCAGTTTGTCAATATCCACAAAATAACTTGCTGGGATTTGGGTTGGGATTGCAATGAATGTATCAATCAATCTGGGAAGAACTGACATCATGACAATATTGAGTCTTTTTATCCATGAACATGGAAGATCTCTCCATTTATTTAGTTCTCCTTTGATTTCTTTCACCTGAGTTTTGTAGTTTTCCTCATATAGATCTCGTACATATTTTGTTAGATTTATACCTAAGTACTTCATATTTGTAGGTGCAAGGTAAATTGTATTGTGTTTTAAATTTCAAATTCCACTTGTTCGTCGCTGGTTATAGGAAAGTGATTGACTTTTGCATATTAATTTTGTCTCATGCAACCTTGCTATAATCACTTATTAGTTTCAGGAGTTGTTTTGTAGTTCTTTCCGATTTTCTACATAGACAATCATATCATCTGTAAACAAAGTTTTATTTCTTCCTTCCCAATATGTACACATTTTATTTCTTTTTCTTGTCTTATTGCATTAGCTAGGACTTCTAGTACAATACTGAAAAGCAGTGGTGAGAAGGGACATCCTTGCTTTGTCCCTGATCTCAGCTTCAAGTTTCTCACCATTAAGTGTGATGTTAGCTGCAGGGTTTTTTGTAGATGTGCTCTATGATGTTGAGGAAGTTTCCCTCTATTCCTAGTTTGCTAAGAGTTTTTATCACGAATTGGTCCTAGATTTTGTCAAATGCTTTTTCTACATCTATTAATATGATCATGTGATTTTTATTTTTTAGCCTGTAGATGTCCTGGATTACGTTAATTGATTATCAAGTGTTGAACCAGCCTCGCTTACTTGAGATAGATCCCACTTGGTCATGGTGTATAATTGTTGGATTCAATATGCTAATATTTTCTTGAGGATTTTTGTATCTGTGTTCATGAGAGATATTGCTCAGTAGTTTTCTTGTAATATTTTTTCCGGATTTTGGTATTAGAGTAATGCTGGCCTCAAAGAATGAGTTAGGATGTATTCTTTCTGCTTCTATCTTCTGGAAGAGATTGTACGGAATTTATATAATATCTTCCTTAATGTTCAGTAGAATTCACCAGTGAACCCATCTGGGCCAGGTGCTTTCTGTTTTGGAAGGTTATTAATTATTGATTCAATTTCTTTAGTAGTTGTATGTCTATTCAGATTGTCTATACTTTTTGTATGAATTTTGGCAGATTGGGTCTTTCAAGGAATTGGTCCATTTCATCTAGGTTACCAAATTTGTAGGCACAGAGTTATTCATAATATTCCTTTATTATCCTCTTAATGTCCATGGGACCTCTAGTGATGTCCTCTCTTTCATTCTGATATTGTTAATTTGTGTATTCTCTGTTTTTTCTTACTTAGCCTGGCTAGAGGCTTATTGATTTTTTTTTCTTTTTTAATTTTTTATTTATTGCAGTAACATTGGTTTATAACATTGTATAAATTTCAGGTGTACATCATTATACTTCTATTTCTGCATTTATCGATTTTTTTGTGTGTGTGAGAGGAAGCTCAGCCCTGACCTAACATCAGTGCTAATTCTCCTCTTTTTGCTGAGGAAGACCGGCTCTGAGCTAACATCTATTGCCAATCCTCCTCCTTTTTTCCCCCCAAGGCCCCAGTAGATAGCTGCGCGTCATAGTTGCACATCCTTCCAGTTGCTGCACGTGGGACATGGCCTCAGCGTGGCCGGAGAAGCAGTGCGTTGGTGCGCGGGCGCCCGGGATCCGAACCCGGGCCGCCAGTAGCGGAGCGCGAGCACGAGCACTCAACCGCTAAGCCACGAGACCGGCCCGACGCTTATCAATTTTATTGATCTTTTCAAAGAACCAGTTTCTGGTTTTGTTGATTTTATCTAGATTCGTAGGTTTTTATTTTTTTCTTAACATTTTAAATATGTCATTCCACTCTCTTCTTGCTTGCGTGGTTTCTGAGAAGTCAGATGTAATTCTTATCTTTGCTTCTCTATAGATGAATGTGTTTCTTTTCCTCTGGCTTCTTTCAAGATTTTTAGATTTTCTAAAGTTTGAATATGAAATGCCTAGGTGTAGGGGGTGTGTGTGTGTGTGTGTGTGTGTGTTTTGCGTTTATCCCACTTTGTGTTCTCTGAGCTTTGAGATCTGTGTTTTGGTGTCTGACATTAATTTAGGGGAAATTCTCAGTTATTTTTGCTTCAAATATTGCTTCTGTTCCTTTCTGTCTTCTCCTTCTGATATTCTCATTATGCATATGTTACACCTATTGTAGTTGTCCCACAGTTGTTGGATAGTCTGTTCTATTTTTTTCAGTCTTTTTTTCCTCTTTGCTTTTCCATTTTGGAAGTTTCTATCATCATATCCTAAATTTCAGAGTTTCTTTCCTCAGCCGTTTCCAGTCTACTAATGAGCCCATCAAAGGCATTCTTCCTTTCTGTTACGGTGTTTTTGATTTCTAGCATTTCTTTTTAATTCTTCCTTAGAATTTCCATCTCTCTGCTTACATCATCCATCTGTTCTTGTGTGTTGTCTGCTTTTTCCATGAAAGGCCTTAGCATATTAGTCATAGTTTTAAAAAATTCCCCACCTGATAATTCCAACGTTTCTGCCGTATCTGAGTCTGTTTCTGATGCTTGTTCACTCTCTTCCAACTATGTTTTTTTCCTTTTAATATGCCCTGTAATTTTCTGTTGCAAGGTGGACATGATGTACCGAGTAGAAGGAACTGCAGTAAACGGGCCTTCAGTGATGTGGTGGTGAGGTGTGAGGGGAGGGAATGTGTCTGTAGTCCTATGATTGGGTCTCTGTCTTTTGGGGAGCCTGTGCCCCTGGGCTGTGAACTTCACCAGTGTTCCTCAGTTTTTTTCCTGCTTAGGTGGGACAAGATGGCTAGACAGGGCTGGCGTTGAATATTTCCCTTCCCTCCTGTAAGTTAGGCTCTGATAAAATAGTTTCTCCTGAGGGCAGGCTTTGTTAGAAGAACAAAATGCTATGACATGTTTCAAAATGGTTACTTTTCCTCTCCTCCTGCCGGAAGTACCAGGGGATTTTTCTCTGATATTCACTTTGAGGACCTGGTGACCTTCTGGAGGTAAAACTTTAAAGTGTAGGGGCCCCTGAAGATTGGGTCCCCCTGGAGTTTTTAACTCTCAGTCTTGTCCACACTGAACCTCCAGCAATTCGTCAGTTAACAGATTTTCTTATCCTGGTACTGGTTCCCGTGGAGGTTTCTGCTCTGGTACTTTGTGATGCTCTGTAACTGTCTGTTGGTCTCTCCAATTTTGGGGACAGCAGTTTTCCCTGTGACCTCACTTCTCTGACAGATGTCAGAAGAGTTGTTGATTTTTCAGTTTGTTCAGGTTTTTACTTGTTATAAGGATAGAGTGATGACTTCTGAGCTCCTTACATGCTGGACTGGAAACTGGAAGCCTCGACATTAATTTTGATTCACTTTTATAAAAATTTAAAGGAAACGAACCCGCCGATATTTCACACACACACATGCACACGCACACGCACACGCACACGCAGCAGGCTTGCTGGGAGACAGGAGTTCCGTATAAGTACTGGTTGGGTGGCACAGCTCCCACCAGGTGGAAGAACACTAGCATGAATCATCCAGAAGTGTCTTTTTGGCTATCTTGGGCTTTAGCAATAGCGTGTATTTGATTTTTAACTGCACTTAAGAAATCTGAGGCATAAATCTAAAAATCTCCAAGATATGGAGATATGGAGATTTGAAATGAGAGCAACAAAACGATGTCAACCAACCAACAAGTCACTAAGGACCCGCTCCTCACCGGTATTGAGTATGCTGTTGTTGGGAGGGTCAGTTCCACAGGGTCAGACTGGACAAGCCCTCACAGCTCAGGGAGTTCCCCTGCCTCCCTCCCACACACGGCGGCTGTGGGGAGGAGGATTATGGTGATGAAGATTTATTCTTTGGGGGATCCTGTGTGCTGTGGGCAAGTTCATTCTCTAACCTGCAGGGTTTTCATCTACACAGAGGTCACTCCCGCTCGGTCTGTGGGCCAAGTCTGGGCTTTCCATGTATTTTGTTTGTCTGCACCAGTTGACCCAGGCAGTCTTTCGGCTGCGCCTGCATTTCCATGTGTCAGTCATCAGCTGGAGCTGAAGAGCAGTGGCTCTCTTTATCAGAGCATGAGCTCTCCAGTTCACCACAGTCCCCACCACTCCCTACTGCTTCCTGATATGGAGTGTTGGTTGCAATGTGGTCTTACGTTTGGCCTGCTTCCCTCATTTATGGTATTGTCTATGTCCCCAGACACAATGAGAGAGACTCAGACTAGATGAAAACCCAAGTCATTTGTCGGCAGCGCAGTTCTATAGATTGGAAGAAGATCTTCTCTGAGTCCCCACTTGGCCTGACCTTCATCCCTGTGCCCTCTGGCTCTCCTCCTTCTCTCCCATCATAGCCCTCTGCTTCTTTGGTTCTGTCTTAAAACCCTGCTGCTTTACTTCCTGCCAGTTCACTCCACCTAAACCTCCTCACCCCTTCCCACCTGTCATCTTGCTTTCTACCAAGTTCCTCTGCCCCCAGGGTCCTGACCTGGTGATTTGCCTCCAGAGTTTTTAGCTTTACCTTCATCCCAACTTTTCCAGTGCTGACTTTTAGGGTCAGTCAGCTCTTGAGTCAATCTTTTGGTTTTATTTTTAAAAATTTAAATAACAAAGTAATGCACGCTTCTTCTAAAATATTCAAGCTATCTATGAGTATATAAGTATACAGTTAAAGTCACTTTTCCCCCAGCCCTATTTCCCTCCCTAGAAGTAACCATTGCTAATCATATGGTGTGTATCTTCCAGAACCTTTTTTTATACGTTTAGAAATATACAACACATACATTTAGGGTTATTATTTTCTTTTTTTTTACTATAAGCAGGATCATACCATAAATACTATTTTGTATGCTTTTGTTTTCTCTTATTTATTCATTTATTTATCTTTAGTGTAAATACCTCTTGGAGATTTTTCAAAGTCAGTATTGTTGACCTGTGCCATCCTTTTCATAGCTGCATAATATTCTAAAGGTTGGATATGGCTTGATTAATTTAACCATTCCCTATTGATAAATATTTCAGTGGTATTTTCATCATAGTGAACATGTGAATATTTTTGTACGTGTATCTTGGGGCTCATTTGCAAGTATTTCTGCAGAATAGAGTCCTAGAAGTGAAATTTAGAATTTTGGTAAATACAATCAAATTGTCTTTCACAGAGGTTAAGCCATTCTTTACTGATGCAGAAAGGAGACCATTAGCTTCAGTCTCTCCTACCCCACTATTGAGCTTAGAACTGAATTGTGAATAAAAGCAAAATATACACACATACTATTTGGACTGATTCCATGTAAGTTTAAAAACACTCTCTCTATGTATGTGTGCATTGATATGTGGGAGAGGGCATACCACTAAAGGCGCAGGCTCTGGAGTAAGACCGTCAGAGTTTAAATTCCTGCTCTACTGTTTTCTCACGTTGTGTCTTTGGGTAAATTATTTAACCTTTATGAGCCTTGGCTTCCTGTAAGGTGATGATAACATTAATAATGTATCTACCTCATGGGGTTGTTGCAAGAATTAGATGAGTTAAAACTTGTGAAAACCCTTAGATCAGAGCTTAGAAGAGTGCTTGGCTCACAGCAAGGACATAGTATATGTATAAATATGTAGGAGAAAAGTCTGGAAGGATACACACCAAATGGAGTCAGTTCTGGAAAGGTGGTGGAATGGAAGATGGGTAAACTTTTTTTACTCCATATCCTTCTGTAATGTTTGGATATTTTACAAGAATGTATTTGTATGTTCTTCTGTGATTTTTTAATGATAATTTTAAAACCAGGGAAAAGAATGACGTTATCCTCCCAGAAGCAGGATCTGGTGGCTTTTCAAGACTGCCCAGTATTGTCATATCTCCTCAGGTGTTCTTCATGGCCAGTCAGAGCCAGAGTGAGGCTGGCAGGAGCAACCTTGGGTCCTCACATGACCTGGAGGAAGGGGGCCCTGGTGTGTCCTTCCTGCTCCTCTGCCCAGGCAGCTGGTCAGAAGTGCCAGATGCTGACTGCCTGCTGCCACCGGAGCCCATCCCTGGGCTACCCTGCCCAACCTCTGTTGGCTGCAGCTTGCCCTGCCTGGACTGTGTGGCCACTTTTCCCGAGTCAGCACCTATAGCCAGACTGGTTTCTCCAGCCTCCATGCTGCCCTGCTGGACGGCACCTAGTGTTACCGCCCAAAAAGAGGGTTTGTCTGCCTGCCTCAAGACATGCCAATGGTCAAGAGGCAAGGTGGTAGGAGAAAAAGGACTTTTTATTACTGCTTGCTAGCAAGAGGGAAGACGGCCGACTCATGTCCAAAAGAACCATCTTAAGGGGGCACAAAATTTTACAGCAGTTATGTATGTCATTGGGTTATTGGGGAGGGGGTTAGGAATGTTGACCTTCTGGTGTTACAGACTAGGAGTGCCACACTAGATCTCTGTTTTCACTGATGATGGCTATCAGCATAGACTCCCTGTTCGGGGGTCATCACATTCCTAAGGAACTCAAAAGAACAAAGTCGTCATCTTATCGCAGCTGGGAGGTACATGCACAAGCAGGGGTCGTAAAATCTACAGAGCAGTGAGATCTCCTGGAGGATTCATATCCAGCTGGGTAGTTAGTCAGAGGTCATTCAAAGTTACAGTAGAGTTTCTTTTCTACAACATGGCTTCCCTCATGTCAACCTTGTCTTGAGCCCTTATCACTAGCACAGTGCCTGGTGCATAGGCGGTGCTTGATGGATATGCACTAATGGATGGATGAGCTGTCTGCTTTTGAGTCCCAGATCCCCCTCCCACCTCCCAGCCATTTGTATCCTATTTCTATTTCTTCTCCCATGCTCTCCACTGGGTTTCCCTCCAGTCTCTGGCCATGAACCTTGCTTAGCTCCTCTTTCCAGTCTCACTCCCTCGAGAGCTTCTTCGCCTGCCGTCACAGCTTTACCATTCACCACAGAGGTAGGCACGTTCCTTCTTCTCTCTGCCTGGGAATGTTACCACACCAGGTCCGTTTTTGCCCACCGCCTGGTAAGCCAATCACCAAGACGATGAGATTGCAGAGAGAGAGAAGGTTTATTAATCACAAGGCAGCCAAGTGTGGAAACAGGAGAATGAATCTCAAATCCGCTTCCCTGAAAACAGGGACTCAGGGATATTCATGTGGTAGGGGCCAAGGTGGTCTGAAATGATTGGAAGTGAGGAGAGATGAGGTAATTGATGATCCGCGCAAGTGTAGTCAGGCTTCATGCCTCTTTGTAGGACACATGTTCACAGAATGGTGGTGTCAGCCTGCCCTGAGGGTGTAGTTTTAACCTCCCGATGTCAAAAGGTCGCCTATCGGACACATGTCTGCGTAGCCCACTTGATGGGTTGGTGGTCTCAACCAGCCTGGAGTGGACAAGGGGTTCCAATTCCTGAAAAAAGTAGTTCAAACACCCATTACCATGGTGACCCAGGCTCCAGGGAGATGTCATTTATAGGAACCTAGTAGGAGTCAGATAGCATATTGCCCAAACAGCACAGTTAATAATGGGTAAGTTTGTCATGCAGATTTAAGTCCTCACCTTCCTTTCTGATAAGTTTCTAGGTAAGACCATCCTGCCCTTCTTCCTGGTATGGGGAAGAAGATAACTTTACAAATGGAGATTTCCTTTACAAATGTAAATGTCTCTTATGAAGGGTAACCAGAACTAAGAATGGGCTTAGCAAGGACCCTCCCAGATACCTGGAAAAGCCTATGGTAATGGGCTGTCCTGGGGGCAGGCCTCCCATCCCAAACTCTTTTGGTCAGTTAGTGGGGGTGGGGGTCAAAGTGTCTTTCAGGCAGAGACATATTTTGAGGTGGCCAGTTCCGATCCCCCATAGTTACTAGCTGCTTAATCATCAAAGGTTAACTGTTTGCCAGTTTCAGGAAGGCCTTGCCTGCACCCTCCACCCCAAGACTAGTGTAGGTGTCCCTTCTGGGCACACTCCTGGCATCCTGCCCCTCCTCACAGCAGCACTGATCACCTCATAATCACCCACTTCTCCCCACTAGTCTGTGAGCCCATGAAGGCGAGGACGGCGTTCTCTGCTCACTGCTGCATCCTCAACATCGGCACAGGGTTTGGCCTTTAGTAGGTGCTCAGGAAATGTTTGTGGAATGAATGATACATTCGCAAATTCTAACTTCTCACCTGTATTTCAGTCTTGTTGGATTCCCAAGGGGAAGGGGAGGGAAATCCCAACTCACCAGGTCTCGGGATGACGCGGGCCCACAGACACAGAAGACCGAACTTGATGCAAACGCAAGAGGTTTATTGAACGGAGCTCCGGGTCGACTCGTGTCCCTCGCAGGAGACAGAGGGGTCGACCCCGAGCCTTAGGGGGCAAGTTCTTTTATAGGATTTGGGAGCATAAAGCGGGAAAAGGTTGGCGCGGTTTTACATGATTGGTTAATTCAAAACATTCAGACAGTTACATTTTATGGCGCGAATTGCTACGGCGCGAAACAGCTATCAAGGTGCACACACATGTCCCCATCTGGCCCCCCTCCACCCCGACCCTCCCAAACTTATCCCTCTGTAGCACTCCCTTGTTCTCAATTTTCTCTGAACAGTTTAGGGTGAGTCTTCCGCGAACAGAGTCAGTTGGGATCGATAGACTCTATTCATAGAAGACTCGCCCCAACTGCCCCTTAAGGTGTTAACATTTTAAATTTTTAACATAATTTACATCCTTCATTCCCCACTTCTTCTTTTGTCCCTAGTTCTAATCTTAGAACTTAGTTTTCGGTGTCTGCTATTAGTGGCTCATTGCGTGGGAGAGCTTGGTAATGGCGTTGGAGCATCATAGCATGCACTGCATTGACTTTTTTTCTTATGAAAGTAGTGATTCTATTGAAAACACACGGTCCAAAAACCAAAAGTAGAAAAAGAATTAACAAAGGCCCTGCTAGGGAGGATAGTAAGGACGTCACCCAGGGGGACTTAGTGAACCAGGATTCAAACCAGCTTTGTTGGGCCTCCCTGCTTCGCTGCCTCATGTCCAATCTCTTCTTTAATTTTTGCATTGAATCTCGGACTACTCCTGTGTGATCTGCATAGAAACAGCAGTCTTCTTTAAGAGCTGCACAGAGCCCTCCCTCCCTTAAAAACAACAGATCTAATCCCCTTCTATTCTGGAGCACTACTTCAGACAGGGAGGTGAGGGACTCTTCTAGCTTAGAGATAGACTGCTCTAAAGTCCTGAGGTCTTCATCTATAGCATTGCTCAGGGAAGTTAATCCTCTCTCCCCTGCAACTAAGGCTGCAGTGCCGGTTCCTACGCCCGCGGCAACTCCCAGTCCCAGGAGCACAGCTAGGGTGAGGGATACTGGTTCTCTTTTCCTTAGTATAGATTTCTGATCAAACTCATCTTCGAAACTATTGGCAGTATGATAGTAAATTCTAGGCACTAACTGCACAAGCACGCAAAAATAGGGGTATGCCTTTAGTTTACCCTTGCGATGGGGGGAGTGGCATCCTCTGGCTTGTTTTGCCCCCCCCCTCGTCGACCCATGAAATCCCAGTCGGGGGTTCCTATAGCCAGTTTACAAAGGTCAGGGTGTAAGTCCGGCCACCATGTCCAAGGGGAAGCAGTTTTTTGGATTGACCAGGTTATATCTCCTACCTGGGAGACGACTTGCCACGTGAGCAGTTGAGGAGCGTGGGGATTAGGATTGGACAACCTGCTTGCCGTTCCCATGACGCAAACGCAGCTTAAGAGGGTTATCAGTCTTTTCCACCTTCCAAAGATCTGCTGCATTCTGGGGTGCCTTCTTCACGTGTGTGGCGTGAACCCAAGAAGTTATACCGTCCACCTTGACTGCTGTGGGTGTAGTGAGGAGCACCACGTAGGGCCCCTTCCAACGTGGTTCTAGCGACCCCGTCCGATGTCGTCTCACAAGGACAGAGTCCCCAACCTGGAACTGGTGCGGTATGAGCAGATCACCAGGCTGGTAAGCCTCTTTTAGCTGGTTCCAGATGTCGCGCCTGACAGCCTCGAGTGCTTTCAAGCGGGCTGACAAAGGTATAGAAGGTACAATGTCAGGGTCATGTATCCCTATTTGTGCCAAAGGGGGAGGGGTTCCATAGAGGATCTCAAAGGGTGTAAGTTTTAAGGGTCCCTGTGGGGTGTTCCGGACGCGGAACAGGGCAAAGGGCAGGAGGGCTGTCCAGTCACTATCGCCGGTCTCCATAGACAATTTAGTTAGGGTCTCTTTAATTGTTCTATTCATCCTCTCTACCTGGCCTGAACTCTGGGGTCTATAAGCACAATGTAATTTCCAATTGATCCCCAGTTGACTGGCCAGTCCCTGACTTACCTGGGCAACGAATGCAGGACCGTTGTCAGATCCAATTACCTTTGGGATCCCGAATCTCGGGAGGATTTCTTCCAATATCTTCTTGGCTACTACAGAGGCAGTCTCTTTTCGGGTGGGGAAAGCCTCTACCCATCCCGAGAAGGTATCTACAAATACTAGAAGATATTTATTTCCATACCGGGCCGGTCTGATTTCAGTAAAGTCTATCTCCCAAAAGGCTCCTGGCCTATTTCCCTGGAGTCTGTGTCCCGTGCTGCATTTGGAAACTGCAGCGTTTGTGAGAGCGCAGGCTCTACAATTTTTATAAACTTCTTCAGCCGTTTTTTTCAAATCTGGTACCTGGTACGGGGAGGCCTGGATAATTTCAATTAGTTTCTGAGGGCTCAAGTGGGTTAGCCGGTGTAGATGTGATAGGTATTCTCGCCCTTCTGCAACGGAAAGGACTTTCTCTTCTTTAGTTAGTTCCCCACCGGAGGCAGCTTTGCTGACCTTAGCTCCCTGGAGAGTCAGGACCATAGGTCCTAGTGCCGCCCGCTTGGCTAGGCGGTTCCCTTGAGCTATGGGGTCGGTGCCTTTCTGATGACCTGGGCCACAGTCTTATTTTCAGCTAACCTTAACGCCTGTGTCAGGGCGATAAGCTCAGCCTTTTGTGCAGAAGTCCCTTCCGGCAAGCGGCTTGCCCACAGAGTCTTTTTCCCGTCTACCACAGCCGCCCCAGCCATCCTCTTACCTTCTGCCATGAAGCTGCTGCCGCCGGTGTACCAATTAGGGGCTCCAGCCCATGGCTCATCTGGCAGATCGGGTCGGGTCATCTGCTTCGGGCAGTAGTGTGGCCGGGTTTAAGATGGCCGGTGGGGCGAAGGTAATTCTCTCAGTTAGGAGCAGACTTTGGTAGTGAGTCATCCGGGCGTTAGTCATCCATCGATCTGGAGGCTGTCTGATAATGCTTTCTAAGGCATGGGGGGCTACTACGGTTATCTGTTGGCCCAGAGTTAACTTATCTGCATCTTTTACCAGCTGGGCAGTGGCGGCGATTGCCCTTAAGCAGGAGGGCCATCCACTGGCTACCGGATCCAGTTTTTTTGATAGATATGCGACTGGGCGCTTCCAGGGCCCAAGGGCTTGAGTTAGGACTCCCCGGGCGATTCCCTTTCTTTCATCTACATACAAGGTGAAGGGCTTGGTCAAATCTGGTAGGGCCAACGCGGGTGCCTCTAATAATGCCCGTTTTAGAGTCTCAAAAGCCTTCTGGTGCTCTAGAGTCCAGACAAAGTTCCCACTTTCCTTAGTCAATGGGTACAGTGGAGCAGCCAGGGTAGCAAACCCTGGGATCCACAACCGGCAGAAACCGGCCGTCCCCAGGAATTCCCTTACCTGGCGAGCGGAGGTTGGGGCCGGGATCTGAGTCACAGTCTTTTTCCGGGCGTCGGTTAACCACCTTTGGCACTACTTTCTCCTGGCACAATTGTGCCTTCTTCTTTGACGCCCGGTATCCCAACTCACCCAACTCGGCCAGGAGGCGCTTGGTTCCTTCCTCACAGTCTCCCGGGGTTTCCGCCGCCAACAGTAGATCATCTACATACTGTAAAAGAGTCACTTGAGGGTTTTTAACCCTATTGTCAGTCAAATCCCTGTGGAGGGCCTCATCGAACAGGGTGGGGGAGTTTTTAAACCCTTGAGGCAGTCTTGTCCAAGTCAGTTGTCCAGCGATCCCCATATCAGGGTCGCGCCACTCAAAAGCAAAAAGTAATTGGCTCTTTGGGTGCAGCCGCAGACAGAAGAATGCATCTTTCAGGTCCAGGACAGTATACCATTTCCGTGATGGGGGGAGGGAGCTGAGTAGGCTATATGGGTTTGGCACAGTAGGGTGTAAGTCCTGCACTCTCTTGTTCACTTCCCTCAAATCCTGGACCGGCCTATAATCAGCAGTTCCAGGCTTTTTTTACAGGCAGGAGAGGGGTGTTCCAAGGAGACCGGCAAGGAACCAGGCATTCCCTTGCCCAGTGTCCTCTCTCCTTACAATAGGCACATTGGTCCTTGTCTTAGGGCTGTCGTCTGCGGGAGCCTGGTCGTGGGGCGTTGCCCAGGTTCCCTGACTGCCTATGATCTGGCCCTGTCGCCTTTATCACTGCGGCCAGTATTTTGGTCAGTTTCTTCTCTTGTCTCCTATCTCTCTTATCTTCCCTCTCTTCAGCCTCCCTTCTCTCTCTCTCTCGCTTTTCCTCCTCACTCTCTCTTTTATGATACACCTTTTCAGCCTCCTTTACCACATCCCGCAAGTCGTAGTCCTGCAGCCCTTCTAGCCTTTGTAATCTCCTTTTTATATCTGGGGCAGACTGTCCAATAAAGGCCATAATGACAGAGGCCTTTTGCCCTTCCGAGGATGGGTCGAAGGGCGTATACCTGCGGTAAGCCTCCATCAATCGTTCTAGGAAAACGGAGGGAGGTTCAGTGGGCCCCTGCTGGATCTCTCTTACCTTAGCCAAATTGGTGGGCCGCCTTGCGGCCCCTCGGAGACCCGCCACTAGAGCCCGGCGATAAACGGACAGCGCCTCCCTACCTTCAGCCGTGTTATAGTCCCAATTGGGCCGGTTGTGCGGAAACCCTTCTTCCGCCTCAGCTATCGTTGCCGGCTGCCCGTTGGTGCCTCGGATATTCTTTCTTGCTTCCTGTGTGATTCTTTCTCTCTCCTCCGTGGTAAAGAGTGCCTGTAAGAGCTGTTGACAGTCATCCCAAGTGGGCTGATGGGAAAACATTAGGGACTCTATCAGGGCGGTTAATCCGGCGGGGTTTTCTGAAAAGGGGGAATGGTTATTTTTCCAGTTATACAGGTCTGAGGAAGAGAAAGGCCAGTACTGGAGGGGTGACAGCTGGTTGGGCCCCGCAGGAGCTCCATACTCTCTTAGCGGGAGCGCCACCGTGGTATCAGGCCCGTCCGGAGTGGCTTCGCGGCGGCTTCGGGTTCCAGCGGAGGGACCCGAGCCAGTCGCCTTCCGCCCTGATTGCGATCCTGGAGCGGGGGAGGGGTAAAGGGGAGGCGAGAAAGGGGGCCATTCGGGAGGAGGGTCAATCTCAGGGTAGACCCCGGGGGGGGCCGAAGGGGTCTCCGACTCCGCTGTTCGAGTTGATTTCGATTTTTGCCGTGTCTCCGCATCCTGCAGCGCCAGGACTCGGGGGCTTAGTTTTTCTGCTTTTACCCATGGCTTAACCCACGGGAGTGGGTTCTGCACCAGATCCTGCCACACTGTAATATATGGTCGTTGGTCAGGATGGGACCCCGGTCTCTCCTGGAAAACAATAGCCCTCACCGCGAGGATAATAGTTAGATTAAACGTCCCCTCAGGGGGCCAACCCACATTGAGGGAGGGCCACTCAGAGGTGCAAAAAGTCTGCCAACGCCCTTTTTTTATTTCCACCGCCAATTCGTGCGCTCTCGCTCTCACTTCAGTCCAGTGGTCTAAGGTCAAAGAGAGGGGGGTCGTCATAGTCTGTCCCATCCCGTCAAATGAGGTCCACGTAACGAACAAAAACAGAACAATAAACACTAAAGACACACTAAAACACAGACAACCCTGCCCGGAAGGCGTCTCTACAAGCCAGCCGAAGGCGGCTTCAGACGGGAGGGGTTTCCGAGTCCTCCCCGGGAAAAGGTATCGCTCCTTTTCCCACCTGGAAGGGGGGTTGGTCAGGCTTTCCTGACTCCCCTTATCCCTTGGGGCGTCCCCCAGGGTTGCAGCCTGCAGTCCCTAGCACGTCTGCCACTGCAGCCGTTCGGTCCTCACGGCCCGAAGCGGCGGCTGCCCGATACTGAAACCAAAACAATAAAACAATACTTTGCGGCGCCGCACACACTCACACACTCAGTCACTCAGGCCTACCTCCAAGGGGTCTTCGGAGTCTGGGGTTACCGCGTGGATCCCGGACGAGCCCCCAAATGTTGGATTCCCAAGGGGAAGGGGAGGGAAATCCCAACTCACCAGGTCTCGGGATGACGCGGGCCCACAGACACAGAAGACCGAACTTGATGCAAACGCAAGAGGTTTATTGAACGGAGCTCCGGGTCGACTCGTGTCCCTCGCAGGAGACAGAGGGGTCGACCCCGAGCCTTAGGGGGCAAGTTCTTTTATAGGATTTGGGAGCATAAAGCGGGAAAAGGTTGGCGCGGTTTTACATGATTGGTTAATTCAAAACATTCAGACAGTTACATTTTATGGCGCGAATTGCTACGGCGCGAAACAGCTATCAAGGTGCACACACATGTCCCCATCTGGCCCCCCTCCACCCCGACCCTCCCAAACTTATCCCTCTGTAGCACTCCCTTGTTCTCAATTTTCTCTGAACAGTTTAGGGTGAGTCTTCCGCGAACAGAGTCAGTTGGGATCGATAGACTCTATTCATAGAAGACTCGCCCCAACTGCCCCTTAAGGTGTTAACATTTTAAATTTTTAACATAATTTACATCCTTCAGTCTCATATTCCCAGCTACCTAGAAGAGTGATACCTAAGCCTAACTAATCATCAGACTCCCCTGGGAGCTTTTCAAAACCAAAAGAAAGAGCAAGGTGTGGGATTGCATGTCTTGTGTGCTCCCATTTGAATGAAACATCTCTGGAAGGCTAAGAAACTAAGGGGATTGGGCGAGGGGTAGGAGGGAGACTTTTTACTGTACTGATTGATTTTGTACCATGTAAATTATTTATTGGTTTTTCAAATTTAAATAGAGAACTATTCAGGAGCCATAATAAATAAACAATTCCAGACCCAATGCAGACCTAAGGGATAAATATCTCTAAGGAATCTGTATATCTGAATAATCCCCAGCAATGCTGGCCATCAGCCGGGTTTGGGAGTCCCCTTCCAGGGGACAGCCCCTCTGTAGGTCCTTCTGCCAGCCCAAATGCAAGCTCAGGTGTCATCATTTTCCCCCTAAAACTTGCTTTTCTTCCAGCATTCAACTATCCCTTCTGCTCTCTCTCTGTGAATATCTTCCCCATCCTTCCAGGCCTTGACCCTATCGGCTACAATGGCATCCTGGTAGGGACCACAGAGACATTGCTGTATTGCTGCGTTGACACATACGCATCCAATTCATTCAGCATGCCTTATCTCGGTATACTTAATTGGAGCAACAATGTTGATACGCATGTTTACCGATATGATCCTTTCCCCCACAGACACACACACCTGCACACGTGTCCAGTATACTTAGCTCCTGCAGGCCAGGACTGCCAATTCAAGAGAGAGGTGGGGGAAGGCTGGAGAGGCATTTCACAGTTTCTCGAGCTAAGGAGACAGATGCCTCATCCTTTCCCCCAACACTCGCGTCCCACCTCTTCTGGTCAGTCCTCTGTGACTGCTCCTGCTCCTACTGATTTCACTTCTTTGAATCCTAAATGTAGCAGATTAGGACTTAATTGTTCCGCCTTGTTGATTTGGCTCTCCAAGTAGACTGTAAATTCCTTTAGGGCAAGAACACAGAATCATACTTCTTTGTTAACTTTTTAGTCCAAGCACAGTGCTAGGCTCATGGTGGACAATCAATACAATTTGTGGGTGATTTGTTGGGTCACTGACATTCATTTTTCTTTCTTGCATTTCAGGAGTGGGTAGGGCGGTGGGGGCGGAGGAGTCAGAGATCAAGAGAAGTCTTGAGAGGTCAAGGGTATGATGGTTAATAATGATAATAGTTACACTTTATTGAGCAGCTCCTATCTGATAGCCTCTGTGCTTGTGTTTTATAACACATTAAATACTTATATCTGATCCTTATAAGAACACTGGAAGGTAGGTATTTTTATCCCTCTTCTGCAGAGAGATTAAACAATAGTTTATAGTTTATAGTTTAGTAATAGTAATAGTTTATAACATGTGGAGCCATGATTGGAACCCCATTCCAAATCGTGTACTCCGCAGAGGTGTAGCCTGGAGGAGGTGTAGCCAGGAGGAGGGGCAGTGTGAGAGAGGGCGGGTAGGGGGGATGTATTGGTGGCGACACTGACCAAGGGCCTCCAAGGCCCTACGCCCTAGAGGGAAGACAGCAAGGTGCTGCCACAAACTTTGCTCTGGGCCTTCTGTGCACCAGCAGGAGAAATGGCCTAGTTCTTGACCCCCTACCTTCCACCAAGATTTACATTAATTCCTAATGCCCCATTTCTTTTTGGTTTTTGAAGGCAATTGAGAGATTTGAATTGGAGAAGAAGGTTTTAAGAGAAAAAAGTCGCAGCGGCCCAGGAGACAGAGGCAAAAATCCTTTCTCATAGCTTTGATGGTGTTTTCATAGTGGTTTTTGTTTTTTTTTTTTTTGGTATCTAAAATGCAATTGATTGGAAATCCAGAGTTTCAGATGAGGATATTTTTGTCCTCTTCTGAAGGGGCCTTAAATCTGACTTCTTGCTTTGGGCAAGGAATGAGGGAAGGACAATACCATTTAGAGACTACCTCCTATGTGATACGTTGCACCAAGGTGCTTTCATACGTATTCCCCTGTTAAATCTTCGTGATGCCCTTCCCTGTGAGGTAGGTACCACTGAATATATTTTATAGATGAAGGAACAGGTGTAGGGGGAAGGAAACAACTTGCTGAAAGTCACACAGCTTGCCTGTGGCAGGTCCTGGATCCGTCCCTGCCTCATTTCAAAGCCCATGCTTCATCTGCTCCCGTGGCTGCTTTTCTGGCTCGAGCAGCCTAATCAAATAAGGGGGGGTATCTGAATAAGTCAGCAACACAGGTGGGATCTAGTGAGACTAACAGAGTGAGTGTCATCTGGCAGCTCAGGTTGAATGGAAAATCACAGTTGTAAGAGCTGCGCAGCAGTGGACAGACCCTGTGGTTACTCACATCTTATCTCTCTTCTTCCATTCTTCTGCAGACAAGAGTCAAAGAAAAGCACAGTATATTTGCAGAGGCTCAGCATCCAGGAATGTCAAATCTTTCATTATTAAAAGGGTAAGGGATCTATTGCTGGGTCTGTTTCAGACTGGTTTCTGCAGGGCATGAAATAGACTTTATTCCTAGAGCGGGAATCCTTGGCACCTGGTTGGTGATTGTGCAGGAAAATTGCAGAGTTTCCTTTTTAGAGGATCTTAAAGTATCTTAATAACACTAGAATTTCTCATAACACCGCTGAAAGGGTAGAACGAGGAGTGTTCCAGGGGTCATTTGTCTGTTTCCCCTTAGAAACAATGAGTTCAGATTCAGCTCACACAGAGCCACTGTTCTGCACAGCTCCCGGGCCGTTCCTACAGCGGCGCTAGTCATGTTGGTCACTGCAGATGCTCCGGGAAGCTGAGGTTCAAGAGGAGTGAGATGACCTGTCCAGCATCATGCAGCCTGTTGACGGCAGAGCCCCGCTTCCGCTCAGATCCTCAGACCCGAGGCTGGGCTCTCTTGGCTATCTATCCAGCAGCGATCTGGCCGCCAGTTAAGATTCGCCTAAGCTTCCTCCTTAAACTACCCAGGTCATATGTATTCAATCTTTAAGTGCTGGAGGATGTGAACCAGGATGGCATTGTTATCCTTTGTTCACCTTGTAGCCTGGGAAATTCCCACACAGCATAAAGCCCAGTAGTTGAGAGTCTGCCTCAAAACTGTCATACTACCCATGATGGTGGCTGAGCAGGTTTAAATGTCCTGCCCGTGGTGGCACAGCTAGTAAATGGTGGAACTGACATCTGACCCCAGGTCGTCTGACTCAGAGTCAGGGCAGTTAATCACTGAGGTTTTCCATCCTCAACGCCACAGCCCAGTGAGAGAGTAATTCAGTCCCTCAGAATGTTTCCAGGAGGTGCCTTTGGGTGATGGTAATTGGTTTCCTCTTTACTTGCCTTTATTTTTACATTTTTAATAGTCATCATATTTTATTTTTGTTCTAAAAATCCATTTAATGATATATTTTAAGAACCATAGAAATAGTCATATCCTTTGATCTAATATTGCCATTTTGAGAAATTCATACTAAATAACCCAAAAGGGGGAGAAATATATGCTCAAAGTTATTAATGACATTAATATTAATTGGAAGTGAGCAGTTAATTAAATTATAGCACATCTTCTGAATGGGGTATATTATTTTAAATGATAAATGTGAAGACAATGTAGCAATGTGAAAAATCTAAAGTTAAGTGAATAAAGCAGGACATAAAAGTGTGTGTGTGTATACGTATTGTAAAATGATTGAAGTTACACGTACGTATTTGTATACATGTGCTCAAAGCCTGAAAGGGAAAAGAGACATGATGTAAATAGGTGTTCGGTAAGGGGTGCTGGGATCTTGAACGCGTCCTCATTTATTTCAGCTTTCTGTAAATTTGTTAAATTGTCTTTATAATAAAAAAGGGGAGGATAGCCTATTGTTTTAAACTATCAAGATGAAGGACCCCATTTTCATATTCTACTTTTTTGCTTCAGAAAACAGCAGATAAAAACCTGCTGGCAGAGCTGTACCAGTATGCACAATTTAACAACTCTATGCCAAACGAGCTTCCAAATGGGGTGGACTTCTGTGACATGGTGGGCAATGTGATCCGGGCTGAGAGAAACCCCATTAGAGGCAAGGTAAGGCGAAAGAGCAGGCAGCTCACCTCTGTGACACCCAGCCAACTTTACAGCAACCCGTGTGGCAGGCAGACACAGCTGTCCCAGTTTTAGACCCTGGGAAACAGAGTCAGGGCAATTGAGTAAGCCGCCGAGGGCTATACAGTTTGCAAGTGACTGAGCCGGGATTAGAACGCAAGCCCATGTTCCCTCCAAAACCTAGGTTTTTTTCTGCCAGAGCACTGGTCTCCAGACTGTTTTGATCGTGTATCCTATTAGCAAAAAAAGTTGAGTATACACCCTCATGATATACGTTTGTGTATAAATGATATAGTGTTCTGCTGGCACTTGCTACGTTGTGTATTAGTAAACTTAATTTCTTTTTTTTCTCCATTAGACAGTAGTTAGAATATTTTCTTCCCGGGCCCCATGGTACTCCTTGGGGTGGGTCGCCCACTTGGAGAGCAGTGCACCAGTTTCCTTAGGAAGGGAGGACAGACGGTCCCCAACTTGTGATGGTTCGTACGATTTTTCAACTTTACAATGGTGCAAAAGTGATACACATTCAGTAGAAACTGCACTTCAAATTTTGAGATTTGTTCTTTTCCCAGGCTAGTAATATGCAGTATGGTACTCTCTCCTGATGCTGGGCAGCCATGTGATCCTGAGGGTAAACAATTGGTACACTTACAACCATTCTGTTTTCACTTTCAGTACAGTGTTCAATAAATTACATGAGATATTCAACACTTTATTATAAAGTAGGCTTTGTGTTAGATGATTTTGCCCAACTGTAGGCTAATGTAAGTGTTCTGAGCACATTGAAGGCAGGTTAGGCTAAGCTGTGATGTTCGGTATGTTAGGTATTTTTTGTGTGTGTGAGGAAGATTAGCCTTGAGTTAACATGCATTGCCAGTCCTCCTCTTTTTGCAGAGGAAGATTAGCCCGGGGCTGACATCCTTGCCCATCTTCCTCTACTTTATGTGGGATGCCTGCCACAGCATGGCTTGATAAGCAGTATGTCTGTCCCCTCCTGGGATCCGAACCTGCGAACCCTGGGCCGCCAGAACTGGAGTGCGCGAACCCAACCACTACGCCACCAGGCTAGCCCCTTAAATGCATCTGTGACTTAACGATATTTTCAACTTACCAAGGGTTTATCAAGAAGTAACCCATCGTCAATCAAGGAATATCTGTGTTCTAAGGCCCAGAAGAACCTGTGTGCGTATGTGAGAAGATGCTGGCCCCTCAGGAGGTGGGGCATGATTGTGAGGAGGTGTGAAGGGAGGAGGAAGCCGAGGAAATGGTCTTGGCATCCCTGCAGCTGTGCCTCATCACCCTTCGTGATTGTACAGTAACTCTTGTGTCCCCAAGGCAGCTCTGGTCATTGCCTCTCAGCTCCTTACTAGTCACCCTACCATTCCTGGGACCCATCTTCTTAGTGTCTTCTACCTGTCCTTCTCACTGCTGCTTCAAACCACACACCTGCTCTCTCTCTTTCTATTTTTCTCTCTGCCCCTCTCTCTCTTCCCCACTGTCTCTCCCCCTCCCCTCTGCCTCTCCCTCTTCCCCTCCCGGTCCTTCCTTCTCCTCCTCTATTCTTCATGAGTTCTCCCTGCTGCCTTCTCTCCGGCTGTGCCTCTGCGTCAGTCCCATCTGTCTCATTCCTCCGTGTCTTACATTCAGACTTCCTAACAGCGATGATCTGTTTGGGCCAGTCACTGCCCACTATGACAGTGGTGTTTGCTGGAGTTCCAGTGCCAGGCTCCAGCATGGACTGTGGTCAGTGAGTGGACAACTGCCTTTCACCAAGTCTCTGGGCCAGGCAGTAGTCACCCTGGGGTCAGGTATCTGATCCCCTGCTTTCCTCAGCGGAGAGGCGGAGGAGCGGCAGGCACTCAGAGCATCACATTCTCTCCAGAACAATGTAAAAAGGTGTTCACCACGTTGTTATTTATGATAACAAGGAACTGGAAGGTAGTACATCGTGGTGCTTAAGTGGCTCTCTGGGCTCTAGCTTCTTCTCCTGTAATGCAGAGATAATAACAGTCTCTACCTTGAAGTGTTATTGTAAAATAAATAAGATAATATGTATAAAAGCACTTAGCACAGTGCTTAGTAAGTCATAAGCTCTCAAAAAATGGTAGTTTTTATTATCAGTTATTAAAAACAGTTTAATGATCAGTAATAGAAGGATAGTACAGTCATTTTCAGTATATATATTATGGACTACTTAGCCATTAAAATGAATGTTTATAAAGAGTGTATTCTAACAGGCTATGCTATGATGGTAAATGAAAAATATCAGCATATAAAACGCTCTACAATACAATGTTATATAAGCACACACACAGGAAAATCCAGGGATGAAACCATACATAGATATTACCACTGTTCTCTCAGTGATAAGATTATGTTTTCTTCTTCTTCTTTTTGCTATAATTTAAAAAGGAAAGAAGACTTAAGAATGAATGGATTGGGTATTTCATGGATTCATTGTTGCTGGGTGACCTTCCAGCCCACGTTCTTGCTTGCCCTTGACAGGCCCACTGGCACAGCCACACGAGCTCGTGTTCCATTTGCTGTGTGGGTAGCCCTGAGGACAGTGACTACTATGTTACTTAATGTTCCATTTTTGAGGTGCCATGGGGAATGTTTTCCTTAGGTTTTAATCCCAAGAAAAACTGTGCATCTCCTGGAATGCTTTTAGTCTTAAACTGATGCTGTTTCCTGCTTTTCTTTGGCTCCTGGGAAATTCAAGGCAAATTTGTGCCTCACCTTTAAAAGGATCCTCTTCCATCCTGCTCAGGGGCCATCCCAGACTTTTACTTGCCTCCTCCAATCCTCTCCTCCATCCCCTCCCCCTCACTCTTGGCAGCTGACTTTGCCTCTGCTTCAGAGAATCTGGAGGCCATTGCTAGACCAGGAGCTCCATGAGGACAAAAGCCCCGTCTCCCTTGCTCAGTAGTGCGGCCCCAGCTCAGCACCGAGGCTCGCCTGAGACTTCTCAGAAGAGCTGCCACACTTGCTGGCTTCACATTCTCACCTCCAGTCTCTCTTCGTCCTGCTGCAATCTGGTTTCCCACCTTCATTCCATCACTGAAAGTGGCCCACGTCAATCCACCATTAACTCTCATATTGCCAAGTCCAAAGGATGTATTTCTGTTGTTATCTTAGATGACCTCTCTGTAGAATTGACCCAGAGGATGACTCCCTGCACCTGAAATTCTTTCCTTCCTTGGTTTCTGTGGTGGCATTCTCCCTCTACTCAGGTAGCACCATCTTGGTCTTCCAAGCCCCTCACCGTCCACATTCATGGAGAGCATGTTCACGGACACTGGTAATCTCCTCCCCACATGCGGCTAATCACCACTTAGGAACTGTGTCACTACCTCCAAACCCTTTGCTGTGCTCCTGAGTCCCATATTCCTCTGCCTCCTGCCCCCGATGTCCCTCAGACTTCTCAGACTCGTCAGACCTGCTTCTCCTCCTGGGTTCCCTATCTTGTTGAAAACCACAAACTTCCACTTGGGCACCAACCCGGCTCCTCCCTTACACTCATTCCACATCCGAGAGGTCATTAGATTCAACTACCATCTTTACTGTACCTCCTCCTCCTTCCCACTGACACTGCCAAGTTCAGGCTCCACAGTTTCCTGTCTGGATCGCTTCACCTGCTTCCCAGTGTGTCATCTGCCTTGCTATCTCAATCCCCTCAATACTTCTTTTATACTGCCTCCAGGGATCTTGCTAGAACACCAACCTCACGGGTTACTGCCCTGTTGAAAACTTATCAGTGCTGGCTGCCACCCTTCCCCTGTCCAGTTTCAGAGCAACTCTCAGCCCCAGCACCCAGGTACCTCACGGTCTGGCTCCTGCCTGGCCTCACTACCCACACCCAGTGCTTCCACTGTGCAGAAACCCTTTGAAGTTCCCTAAGTGTGCTGTGCAGTTCCACAACCTTGGCACATGCTTTTTTCCTTTCTGCGGAGCTCTCAGCTCTCCCTCCTTCATCCTGTTATTTTTACTCTTAAAACCTTCCCTGGTACCCCCAGCACAGATTAGATGCCCCTCCAGGCTCCACGTCCCCCTGGGATTCCTTCTCTCAGGGCACATATCACACTGCATTGTAAATGTCTGTTTACCTGTGAACACCTCAAGGGCAGGGACTCTCCATCACCATCCCAGTATCTGTTGAGGGGCTAAAATGAAATCCTTTTTGAAACAAGCAGGAGGGTGGATAAATAAACAATGAAGAACTAGCACACTTCTCGTGCTTCCCTGGCGCCTGGCACTGTTCTCAGTTCTTTGTGTGTATCAGTCACTCATTTAATCCTCACAGCCATCCTCGAGGAGGGACTGTTATCATCATCATCTCCATTTTCCAGTGAGGAAACTGAGCGCACACAGGTTCAATAACAGCTAACAAGTGTAAGAGCTAGATGTGAACCAGGCATTCTGGTACCGACGTCTGTGCTCTTAACCACCCCACTAAACTGCCTCACTCAGGAAATGGGAGGAAGGGTGAAAAAGAGCCAGGAGCAAAGCTGGAGAGCTCCTTGCTAATGAGGGAGGTTTGCCTGTTAATGCACGCTGCCCTCGGCTTCCACAGGCTTGAAGGGAGAGCCAAGGAGTCTTTCTCTTTGTGTCCAGGAGGGTGGCAAGAGCACGATCTCTTTGCTCTTCCTAATGGTGAGAGGAGAGGCAGCCTGTGTGGTGTCTCTGGGGTCAGGCTGCCTGCTTTCGAACTTCCGGGCTATGTGAGTTTAGGCAAGAATCCTAACCTTTCGATCTTCACTTTCCTCTTCTATAAATTGGGGATAGCTATAGTATCCACCACATAGATAGCTTGTGAAAAATGAAGTGTGATAAGGTGCACAGCCAAACACATAGTAAAAATTCAACAAATGTTACCTATTATTACGGAAATAGCTTTGGAGTCAGGGCAAGGTTCAAGACCCGGTTGTGTGAGAGTGAAGGCTGAATTTTCTGCCCCTCTGAGTTCACTGATAATGCTATTCTAGTTTTAGAATTCCATATGCTTACTACTAACTCAGCAGAATCTTATAGTCCATTGATTTGCATTTATAGTATCTGGTTTGTTGATATTGATTACTGTTGATTGAACATAGGTGAGAGCATAGAGCAGCTGTCTAGAGTTATGGGTTTTGATCCTGGCTCTTCCGTTTGTTGGCTGTATTATCTTGGGCCAGTGATTCCAGCTCTCTGGTCCTCGGTTTCCTTATCTGTGAAATGGAGATAATAACGCATGCCCCATATGATTATAATAATAGCTAAATGAAAACATATACAAACACCTGGCCAGGCAGATAGTTGGCACTCACTAAAATGTTAAGTGTGTTTTTTTTTTTGTGTGAGGAAGACCGGCCCTGAGCTAACATCTATTGCCAATCCTCCTCCTTTTTTTATTTATTTTTTTCCTTTTTCTCCTCAAAGCCCCAGTAGATAGTTGTATGTCATAGTTGCACATCCTTCTAGTTGATGTATGTGGGGACGCCACCTCAGCATGGCCGGACAAGCGGTGCGTCAGTGCGCGCCCGGGATCTGAACCTGGGCCACCAGTAGCAGAGCGTTCGCACTTAACCGCTAAGCCATGGGGCCGGCCCCTAAGTGTGTTTCTTTTAGGTTGACTCCAAAGGATTTTGACTCTAAAGATGACTGGTGGAAAGATGGTGCAATTAATAACAATAACAAGCCATGGGACAGGAGGAAAGGCAGGTTTTGAGTGGAGATGATTAGGAATCTGGCTGTGGCTCCAGGTGAATAAAAAAACAAAAGAACAATAGCAACAACAATAATAATGTGAATTTTGTTTCTTTTCAAGTCTTTCTGTTCAGATAGAGAATTAGAGAAGTTTCTCTCTTCTCCTTCTCTAAGAGCCATATGGCTGGATAGCTTCTGGTGGATGTTTCATGAAAGGTACCAGGTAAATGCGAATCTGGTTGATTCTCTCCCATGCTTAAGTTATTTTTCTATGGAACAAATCCAGCCTCTTCAATGTGGGCTATAAGCCCCTCTGATTCCATGGACCACCCTGCAGCCTCATCTGTCACCCCATCCCTTCCCCACCCCTACCTGGCCCTATACCCTATGCTTCAGCCATTATACAATGTCTTGTGGCTCCCCTGAGCTTTAGGAACTGGTCCATGTCACGTAGCCGGTCAAGGGCAGGGCCGAGAGTAAAGTCAGGACCTCCTGGCCTAGAGTTAGGGTGCTTTTTTCAACACTTTACTTCTATATACATGTTTTATAAATCCAAATTAGTATATTATTTCATAAATAATATGAGGTTAAATACCTTGAGAATAAGTTTCCTAAAAATGAGAGAAATACTTATTTAAGAATCTCAGCCCTTGGCTGTTTCATCAAGGAACTCTAGTAATTTCTTCTCCATTTTTATTTCTGATAGCCAAACAAGGAGGTCCAGAATAAGCTGTTCCACAGGATATCCCAACACTATGCCTTTCTTTTGCTTCAGGAACCCAGGTCCCACTATGAAGAGGCTCTCTTAAAAGTGAGCATCAACCACTGTTTAGAAAAAAATCACATTAGATATCTATTCACTTCTAATGCCAATAGAATGCCCTTAACATTCTTTCCATAGGGAGTAATAAGTACGTTGTGATATATCCATACACTGACTTGTAATGCAGCGGTTACAAAAAATAAGGTAGATCTATATATATACTGATTGGGGAAGATGTAATGATATATTTCAAGTGAAAAGGCAATTTACACAACTCTATGTTAAAAATATGTATATAAGTATATATGTGTGTGTGTCTATGAATAGGAAAAAAATCTGGAAAAATATTTACCAAACTCTTAGCAATGGTTATCTTTGGGGAATGAGGTTATAAGAGGCTTCCTTTTCTATTTTATATATTTCTATAGTATTTAAATAAGCATGTAATTTTAAAATTAAAAGTATGAATATACATATATATTTTTATATGTGTGTAAATATATGTACTAAAAGGATTGCTAGAAGAAAATATAAGTGAATATTCACATGATTTGAGGGTGGAGAAGGACTTTCTAAATATGATCCCAAGGAAGTAACCATAAAGGAAAAGACTGATCAATTTAACTATATAAATTATTTAAATTACTACAGTCAAAAGGCAAAGGCAAAACTATGCAAAATGTATAGTCAAATGTATCTGGTAGCATATATGTCACACAACATAAAGAACTCTTACAAATCGATAAGAAAAAATGAAACACCTCATAGACCAATGGACAAAGTATATAAACCAGAAATTCACCCGGGGAAATACAAAAGGGAAAAAAAGTTCACCCTTAACAATAATCAAAAGTAGAAATTAAAACAATAATCATTCAATACCCCTTTTTACCTGCTAGATTGCATAGGTTAAAGAGTGTGATTCCCAGGGTTGTGAAGGATTTAGGGAAATGGCACTGTGAGGGTCTGAATTGGTACAATTATACTGAAAGGCACTTTTACTAATTAAGTGTCTGCTTAACAAGTCACTTAGGCTTTCTGTGTCTCAGTTTCATCATCCATAAAGTGGGGATAGTAATGCCTCTCTCACTGACTTGTCCTAGGTATTAAATGAGATGATGTTTATAAGGCATCTGACATACCGCCCAGTATATAATAAGCCCCTAATATATCATAGCTGCTATAATTACTATTATTACACTGTCTTCTGGAGGACATAATCTAATATACAGGAAAAGCTACTTTGATTCATGCATTCAACAAATCTGGCCTACTATGTGCCAGACACTGAGATAGCTTAATAAATAAAAATAATTATTCCCCATGGTTTGTAATGCAAAATCTTAGAAACAAGACAATATCCACCCATGGGGGATGTTTAAATAAATTTTGATATGTCCACTCAGCACAATATTATGAAGGTCACTATAGGAAAAAAAAAAAATCCCAAAGAGTTTATAACAACCCGGAGAAGTGCTTATGTTATAACGTTAAATGAATAAAGCCAGATATAAGTGTATAATTTGAGCTCAACCATAGTTAAGAAGCAACAAGAGAACGACCTGTGCATAGGAAAAAAAATAGTAAGTAGTACTGACTATTTTCTCTGGGAGACAGAGAGATGGTAGGTCAAATGTATCTTGTCATCTTCTGGGTTACTGTTTGACCAGGTTGTGGAAGGGGCTGAGCCACAGACCACGTTCAGAGCAGCTGGGGAAGGGGGAGGTTGCTGGCCACACATAGCATAGCGTGATGTTTGAGGAGTGGTCCCAGGTAAGGTGAGGAGTCCGCTGAGATGGGGGGCAGCTGCAGATGGAAAGCACCTCCTCGTGGCGAGGAAGGCAGACAGTGTTGGGTAGAGAGTTTCATGACAGATTCTTTCTGAAGTCAGGGGTTCTTTTCTGGGTGTGGAAGTGTCCAGAACGTTGCCCGAGCTCTGCTTGCCCCCTAGAGGTTGCCATCACTTCTGAGTAAAGCCCTGTACACCAGCTTCTGTTGCTGCTTCCCGCAGTCCTGGTTCAACACGCATGAATTCAAGTCTGCGATCTGTAACACGATGAGCCTGTGGATTTCAGGTAAGAAGTGGCTGCTTTCTCCTGGGAAAGCAATTCCGGAAACGCCTTTTCCACCGGAGCCTAGGTATGTCATTGTTTGCCATCACACCGTTCACGGGGACAGTTGTCCTTTTCTCTCCTTGACGTTCAAGAAAGTGAAGTGTGCGGTTAGAGCCCCAAGGAGTCCCGATTTTCCTGCTTCTTCGAAACAGTTCTGAGACCTTCCAAATCGCTCTTTTGTGCCCAGCTGCATCTGCAGGGAGCAGGTTTCAGCACAGCCCTATTAGTTAGCCTTGTGCTATGGGCTGATGGACCCAGAACTCAGGAACCCAAAAGCAGTGTGCCGGTCAGATAATCCTACCCTTCCACCTGCCCTGTGACCCCAAGTGGCCCAACCATGGTCCCCTCTCCCTGCAGCACACACAGTGCCAGTTTGCTTTTCAGTCTCCTTCCCCACTTCCCCAATCTCAACGCAGACATTTTCTAAGGTCATTAAAAGCTACTATTTATTGAGAGGTTCCTGTGTCCTCGGTACTATGTTAAGTAAGCACTTTTACATTTCCTGCTGTGTTGGGAGTCTCCAAGATCACTCCCACATTAGGAGGTTTGCTCGGAGAACTCACACATCTCAGCGTATTGTTATATTCATGGCTAAGACTTCTTATAGAGACATAGTAAGGCTACCCGGCCAGATCTTTAGGGGAAAGACAGGCAGGGTTGGTCATGTGTAGGCTTTCTTATGCTCGCTCCCTCCCATGAGGGGTTATGCAGTCCCTCTGGGATGAAAATGTAGCAACGTGTGACGTTTCTGCCCAGGGAAGCCCATTAGAGGAGCAGCGCCCAAGGTTTTTATTGAAGGCTGGTCACATAGACACCTCTGTCATGTACCCAACTTCCAGGAAAGCAGGTATTTAGCATAAGCCACCTTGTTTTACAAACAGTCTAAGCACAATGAGCCGCTGTTGTCAGGGAAAAATTTCCCCCCAGATATGTTGAGATGTAATTGATGTATAACACTGTATAAGTTTAAGATGTAGAATGTGATGATTTGATACATGTGTATATTGCAAAATGTTTACCACAATAAGCTTAGTTAACACATCCTTCACCTCACATAATTACCATTTTGTTGTTGCTATGGTGAGAACATTTAAGATTTACTCTCATAACAACTTTGAAGTATGTAATGCAGTATTGTTAGCTATAGTCACCATGCTGTACGTAAGAGCCCCAGAATTTGTTCCTCCTATTACTAGAAGTTTATACCCTTTGACCAACATCTCCTCATTTCCTCCACCCTGCTAGCACCTGGCAAACACCATTTTACTCTCTGCTTCTGTGAGTTCAGCTTTTTTAGATTCCACACATAAGTGAGATTATACAGTATTTGTGTTTCTCTGTCTGGCTTATTTCACTTACCATAATGTCCTCAAGGTCCATCCTTGTTGTCACAAATGGCAGAATTTCCTTTTTTTTATGACTGAATAATATTCCATTGTGTATATATACTGCATTTTCTTTATCTGTTGATGGACACTTAGGTTGTTTCCGTGTCTTGGCTACTGTGAATAGTTCTGCAGTGGACGTGGGAGTGCAGATATCTCTTTGAGATAATGATTTCATTTCCTTTGAGTATATATCCAGAAGTGAGATTCCTGCATCATATTGTAGTTCTATTTTTAATTTTTTGAGGAATTTTCTTACTGTTTTCCATAGTGGCTACACCAATTTACATTCCCACCAACAGTGCACAAGGGCTCCTTTTTTTCCCCACATCCTTGCCAGCATTTGTTATCTCTCATTTTTTTTTTTTTTGTGAGGAAGATTATCCCTGAGCTAACATCTGTTGCCAATCTTCCTCTTTTTGCTTGAGGAAGATTGTCCCTGAGCTAACGTCTGTGCCCATCTTCCTCTATTTTGTATGTGGGAGGCCACCACAGCATGGCTTGGTGAGCGGTGCTTAGGTCCGTGCCCAGGATCCAAACCTGTGAACCCCGGGCTGCCAAAGCTGAGCGCATAAACTTAACCACTACACCACCGGGCCAGCCCATCTCTTGTCTTTTTGATAATAGCCATTCTGACAGGTGAGAGGTGATATCTCATTGTGGTTTTGATTTGCATTTCCCTGATGATGAGTGATGTTGAGCACCTTTCATGTGCCTGTTGGCCATCTGTATGTCTTCTTTGGAAAATGTCTGTTCAGGTCCTTTGCCCGCTTTTTAATCAGGCTATTTGTGTTTTTGCCATTGAGTTCTATGAGTTCCTTATATACTTTGGATATTAACCCCTTATCAGATATATGATTTGCAAATATTTTTTCTCATTCCATAGGTTGCCTTTTCATTTTGTTGTTTCTTTTCCTGTGCAGAAACTTTTTAGTTGGATGTAGGACCGCTTGTTGATTTTTGCTTTGTTGCTCATGCTTTTGGTGTCATATCCAAAAAATCATTGCCAAGACTCACATCAAAGAGCTTTTCCCTGTATTTTCTTCCAGGAGTTTTATGGTTTCAGATCTCACATTTAAGCCCTTAATCCATTTCGAGTTAATTTTTGTGAGTGGTGTAAGATAGGGGTCCAGTTTCATTCCTTTGTATGTGGCTGTCCAGTTTTCCCAACACCATTTATTGAAGAGACTATCCTTTCTCCATTGAGTATCCTTAGCTCCATTGTCAAATATTAATTGACTGGATATGCGTGGGTTTATTTCTGGGCTCTCAATTCTGTTTTATTGATCTATGTGTCTGTTTTTATGCCAGTACCATACAGTTTTGGTTTCTATAGCTTTGTGATATAGTTTAAAATCAGAGAGTGTGATGCCTCCAGCTTTGTTCTCTTTCTTTTTTTCTTTTTTGGTGAGGAAGATTGGCCCTGAGCTAACATCTGTTGCCAATCTTCCTCTTTTTGCTTGAGGAAGATTGTCCCTGAGCTAACGTCTGTGCCCATCTTCCTCTATTTTGTATGTGGGAGGCCACCACAGCATGGCTTGATGAGTGGTGTAGGTCCACACCCGGGATCTGAACCCCCATACCCCAGGCCACCCAAGTGGAGTGCGCAAACTTAACCACTATGCCACTGGGCCAGCCCCTACTTTGTTCTTTTTCAAGATTGCTTTGGCTATTTGGGTTCTTTTGTGGATCCATACAAATTTTAGAACTTTTTTTCTATTTCTGTGAAATACACCATTGGAATTTTGAGAGAGATTGCATTGAATCTATAGATGTCTTTAGATAGCATGAACATTTTGACAATATTAACTCTTCCAATCCATGAACATGGGGTATCTTTCCACTTCTTTGTGTCTTCTTCCATTTCTTTCATCAGTGTCTTATAGTTTTCAATATATAGATCTTTCACTTTCTTGGTTAAATTTATTCCTAAGTCTTTTATTGTTTTTGATGTTGTAAATGGGGTTATTTTCTATATTTCTTTTTCAGATAGTTTATTGTTAGTGTATAGAAACACAACTGATTTTTTTATGTTGATTTTATATCCTGAAACTTGACTGAATTTATTAGTTCTAACAGTTTTTTGGTGGAGTGTTTAGGTTTTTCTATATACAAGATCATGTCATCAGTGAACAGGGACAACTTTACTTCTTCCTTTCAGATTTGGATGCCTTTTATTTCTTTTTCTTGCCTAATTGCTCTGACTTCCAGTACTATTTTGAATAGGAGTTGTGAGAAGTGGGCACCCTTGTCTTCTTCCTGATCTTAGAGGAAAAGCTGTCAACCTTTCACTGTTGAGTATGATATTAGCTCTGGGCCTGTCATATATGGCCTTTATTATGTTGAGGTATGTTCCTTCTGTATCCACTTTGTTAAGAATTTTTACCATGAAATGGTGTTGAATTTTGTCAGATGCTTTTTCTGCATCTATTGAGATGATCATATGATTTTTATCTTTCATTCTATTAATGTGGTGTATCACATTTATTGATTTGTGTGTGTTAAATCATCCTTGCATCCCAGGGGTAAATCCCACTTGATCATGATGCATGATCCTTTTAATGTGCTGTTGAGTTTGGTTTGCTAGTATTTTGTTGAGAATTTTTGCATCTATATTCATCAGGGATATTGGCCTGTAGTTTTCTTTTCTTGTGGTGTCCTCATCTGGCTTTGATATCAGGATAACGCTGGCCTCCTAAAATGAATTTGGGAGTGTTCCTTCCTCTTCAGTTTTTTGGAAGAGTTTGAGGAGGATTGAAGTTAATTCTTCTTTAAATGTTTGGTAGTATTCATCTGTGAAGCCATCTGGTCCGGGCTTTTCTTTGTTTGGGTGGTTTTTGATTACTGATTCAATCTCCTTACTCATTATTTGTTCAAGTTTCCTATTTCTTCATGATTCAGTCTTGGTAGGTTGTATATTTCTAGGAATTTCTCCATTTCTTCTAGGTAGTTAGGGAAAGTTTTATATCAGGGTAAGGAAATGTTTACCAGCCAAGGGCCAACCTTGCAAGCAGGCCTTTTCTAAGGCCAGCAATCTTGGGCCTGCTATGTTAACTCCTTTCTGCACACTCATTTAATCCTCTTAACATACACAGGATCAGAGAAGTCCAACAGCAAACAAATGGGAGAGCAGGCATTCAGATCCAGGCTGTCCCACTGCAAAGCTAAGTCTTCAACCACTGTGCCATCCTGCCTCCTATTCTCTGACTCTTTTCTTTCTGTTCCTCCTTCCTATTCCCCTTTTTGTCCAAGGCTGTACCTCCTCCTGATTCATACCAGTAATAAACTTTCTGTCCTCTTACTTTGTCCAGTAGAATAGCAGCTTTGCATAGGGGCTCAAATTTCTCAAGTAATCCTTGGTCTTTTCCTTTCTAAACCAAAGAACTGAGGGAGACAGAGGGGTCCCTATAATGTCTGAGAGTTCAGGTTCTAAGAAGCCAAGACTTTGAAACACATGATTTCCTCTAAAGAAAAGCATTAGCCCTAAAAGCATGACCATCAGATATTTAGGGCAAACCCATTTCTGGTACTAAGTGTGATAATATGTTGAACAAACACTTACTAAGTACCTCTTTATTATGTGCCAGGTTCAACACTAAGCTCTGGAGATGCAAAGATGAATAAGACCCAGCCCCTGCCCTCCAGGAGCTCAGAGTCCAGTGAGAGCAGAGGAGATGGACAGGAAAACAAATAACTATAATGCCTTCACGTCTGTATAGCGCGTCACACGCTCACATGTCCATGGTGATCTGATCCTCACACCCAGCTGTCAGGGGGGCAGGGTGGGCATCACCATCTCCATTTTCCAGATGAAGAAACCAAAGCCTCCTAGAGAGGGGGTGACTGTCCAAGGCCACAAGGCCAGTGTTGGGGGGCTAATGCTGGAGGCCCACCCTCCCCAGAACCAGCAGGGGCATCTCCGAGGCCTCTGTCTTCCGTTTTCTGCCTCCCATTCTCTTCTGTGGAAGTTTTCATTATCACTCTTGACTCCCTCTTAGGTATATATCCTTGCCCAGAGAGCTATAACAGCTGGAACTACTCGGAACTGGATCCAGAGAGATTCCGAAGAGAAGAATTACTGTTGCAGAGAAGAAGACTGATAAAGGGTAAGGAACCACTTAGGGCCGTCTGCCGCCTTTGCGCTGGCCACACCAGCCGCCATCTAGTTAGGGCAGGGAAGGCCTTAGTACTGAAGTCCTCAGGCCCGGTTCTCTCACATACGCCTTAACTAGCCACCAGACATTTCATGAGTGAAATGTGAATGCTTAGGGACTGTAGGTAGAGTCAGCGCAGCATAATTGTTGGGATGTGGGGGTGGGATTCTATATTATAGTCGTAGGTGCCAGTTATAGGGGTCTACTGGGTGCCAGGCACCGTGCTGGGCTCTTTCTCCTTTTAATTTAATCCTCACAACAACTAGCTGAAGTACGCACAAATCTACTTCACAGATGAGGAAACTAGAGTTCAGAGAGCCACTTTGCCAAGGCCAGCTTTCTTATTCCACTCAACAGACATGTAAAGAGCACTGGGTGCCTGGCACTGTGCGAAATAAACACTAGGAACACGGTGTGGGGGCAAGCGCAGCCCCGCTGTGCAGTCTACTGGGAAATGCAGGCAACGCAATTAGACTGCAGTGGATTGAGCACTGTGATGGAGAATACGGGGTGCTGAGGCAGCACGGGGATGGGCACCCAGTCCAGCCCTGAGAGGGTCAGTAAGTGGCATTTAAGCTGAGATCTGAAGGATGTGTGTTTTAGGCAGGTGAAGGGGAGGACTGCTGTTCCAGGCAGAGGGAACAGCGTGAGAGAAGACCCAGAGGCATGAGGGGAACAGAGAGGCGTTCCTCATGGCAGCAGTGAGAGGACTGTGATGGGTAACCAGCCCGTGGGTGGCAGGATTCAAACTTAGGATTGCAAAGCCACAGAGACACAGTCTTGGGATATTTGGGTATTTTCTTCTGCTAGGGGATGTCTGCCTCTTTTATGGGGCACCCCAGGGATGCAGCAAAGCCTTGTCTCTAATGATTAACAGGACCCGGGGGCAGACAACATCCGGCTAATCGAACCCCTTAGCAACATCCAAGACCCTTTGGAGATGGGGGGTAAGAGTGAGAAGATTATTTTTTCCTTAAATATGGCAAAAACAATTCATATTGTCAAAGAATATGAGTCTGGGCACATAGCTGTAATCCAATTAACAATCAAAGTAATGCTAACGCATAGTGACTTGTTCTCTGCACCAGCCACTGTTTGACTTGTTTTGTTTCATCCCCCCCGACCAACCTTATGAGGGATCCTGTTATCCCCATCATGCAGCAGGAACTGAGGTGCACAGAAGTTCCTGTGCCCAGGGTTCCCCAGCACAGTGGGGAGCTGGGATTTTGCCCAGACAGGCCAATCAGCCTCAGGCTTTTGTCAGTCTTTGGTCTCTCTGGCCAGTTAAACCAAGCTCCTCCCTCAATCTGATGCCCTGAGGGAGACTAAGGGCACTGGGCGGAAAGGAGGGAGACCCCCTAAGAGGCAGTGCTGTCTTGTGCCATAGTGAGCTTCCTGTCCCTGGAGGGGCCCTGGCAGAGCTGCTAGCAGGCTGCCTAAAAGGTTCCTTGCTGAGTGAGGAGCCCCCTAAAGACCCTCTCTCTGAAGGCTAGGAACCTGCATAAACAAGGGTGGGGGAATTGTCTCCAAGACCACACTCAGGCTCTGTAATTCCCTAGCAGTGCTCACAGGACCCACAGCTGTGATTTGTTGCAGAGAAAGCACACAAAGCACAATCTACCAGGGGAAGAAGTGCCTGGGGCAAAGTCCAGACAACCTTGGCACAGGCTCCCCAGAGTCTCTCCCAGTGGAGTCACACAGGACCCGCTCAGTCCTCCAGCAAGGAGTTGTGCCAACACGTGTGAACTGTGCCCACCAGGGAAGCTCGTTAGAGACTTAGTGCCCAGGGTTCTCACTAGGGGCTGATCACACAGGTGCTCCCTGCCTGGCACATACCCAGATTCCAGACTCCCAAAAGGAAATCAGGTATTCTGCGTAAACTGTATTGTTTGTACAAATGGTTTAGACACAGTGAGCCACTCTTATCAGTTAGTGGTGGGAACCTTCCCAAAAACCAAGTCCCTGGATGCCAGCCAAGGGCCAGCCTTAGGCAGGCAGGACTTTTCAAGGACAGCAATCAGGATTGCTGTGTTAACACTTTTCTGCACAGTTGTGAAGATGGATATGAGGCCATAAGGAAGATGGAATCTCATAGAAATCCAAGAGCCCTTCAAGCACAGTAGCTCAGGCCAGGAAGAGGCTGGAGCAGGGAAAGGTTCCAGATTCAAAGCAACTGTAAGCATCTAGCAGCCAGCATTTGCAGATATGCCGTTTAGGACTAGGAAGTCAAGAGGAGGATCAGGTCTGTGGAGAAAGGCCATAAGTTCAATTTTAGATATGATAAATTAGAGGAAACAATGGAACGTCCGGGTGGAGATGTCCAAGAGGACGTTGGTGACGCTTTTAGGGGAGAGGTCAGGGCTAGGACTCTCAATTGAGAATTTATTCAAATAGATGTGCTCGTTCAAGTTATCCCTAGATGAGAATATCAAAGGAGGGAGAAGACGAGGGAGTTGAGGTCAGAGCCTTGGAGACCTACATGCAGGAGGCAGAAGAAGAGACTCAGAGAGGCAGGAGGAGCCCAGAGAGAGCAGGGCCAGGGCAGCCAAGGTGGGGCTCCCCTGAGAGACGGTCCACAGTGCCAGCCACTGCAGAGAGGACCACAGAGCGAGGCCTAGAAGCCAGGGAATCTTGCAGTTAGGTTGTTGGTGATCTTTATCTATACATCAGTTTTATTGAGACATAATTCATATATAAAATTTACCCTTTTAAAGTGTATAATTCAATGGTTTTTAGTATATTCACAAAGTTTTGCAGCTATCACCACTATTTAATTTCAAAGCATTCTCATCATCTCCCAAAAGAAACCCCCGTTGGTGAACTTTGAGAAAGCTGTTTCCATCCGATTTCAGGGGAAGTGATGCAGAAGTGAAGACAGAGTGTGGCTCATTCTAAAAGCCTCGCCCTGACAGAGAGAAAGGTGTGCTGGAGGAGTTAGCAGGGTTGGGGGTAGGAGAGCCACCCTTGTTTAAACAAACACCATCCCTCTTAGGTACCAGCGGAAAAGAGCAGAAAGAGGATGGGCAGTGGCGGAGGGCAAGGTGGTTCAGGAGCCCCCTCCCTTGAGGCCTCCTCCCTCTGGTTGGTTTCTTGGATGAGGAGGCAGGCTGCTGGGCCCTTGCCTCTCTGCCCCACTGTGGTTCCCATGGTGACATTTCAATGAATACTAAATTTAACATCTTATGAGATTGATAGATTACTTTTTTAAGCGTTTAATCCAAAATTTATTCATTTCAGTTTTGCAGGGTTCTGGGTTTTTTGTTCTTCTTTTGAAGCCAGTATTTTCTTTTTCCTGTGGGTTAGGTGACTTGCCCGAGGTTACTCAGCAGGTGGAATGACAGAGAAGCTCTGGCTTGCCTGAGGACGGTCCTCTTGTAGTTGCTGTTGTCTCCACGGAGGGGGCTGTCTCAAAGCTCCTGGTCTGTAGTGTCACCCCCCCCCCCAAGACCAGAAGGAACTGAAGAACAATTTTTTCTCTTCCCTAGGAAGGGAGTTTTCTTTCCCCACTTCTAAGAGATGCTTCTCCGAGAAGTCCACCCAGAGCAGCAAAGTCCACTGCCGTCAGGTGAGTGGGGAGGCACAGACCCGGACCCTTTGGAGCCCCATAAGCTTCAATGACTTCCCGTGGTTGGCTCCACATCTCTGTGCTCCCTGCCCACCATCTCGGGGAGGGGACCTGGTAGTCCTCCAGATCTCCACGGATGAGTGGAGCACTAAAGGGCAGCCACAGGCATGCTGTGATTGGAAGGAGGGAGGAGAGGAACCACTCTTTAAGAGGAGGCTGCGGCACAAGGTGCGTTTATATCTTCTCCACATTGATCCTCACGGCAAGCCTGACCCTGGCTGTGGTCCTGACGCCTGCTGGCTCCTCTGCCCTGCTCATGTTGCCTTCTCCGAACTTCCCGCCACCACTCCTCTCCCTTCCACTCCCGATGCCCCAGTCTGATCCACCGTCACTACTGCACTGGGCTCCAGTCTCCCTCGGGCTCTTTGAACTCCTGCTGTCCTTTCAAAATACAGGTCTAATTATGTCATCCCGTCTCCACCTGGCCCTGCCCTACACCCCCCCCCCCCCACCCTAAACACCCTCCTCCCAGCCCAAATGAAAAACACCTTGCAAACCGCAGAAGGCTTCCTCTTGTCTTGGGGGTAGACTGACCTGTGCGGCCCTGCCAGGTCGGGCCAGCCCCTTCTCCACCTCTGGGGCTCGCGGAGCTCCTGCTGTAGGACCTTCTTTCGGTTCCTTGTAGACACCACAGTCCGTACCAATACCCGGCCTCTGTACCTGCCGGTCCTCTTGTCCCAGGTAAGCGCCCTCCACCACTGCCATCCTCACTGTCAGCATCTCCTCCCACTGGTAGCATGAAGCTGGCCAAATGCTACCCATCAAGGCCCATTTTTTCCAGAGAGCTGGAAAAAATAATTGTCCAGGCAAACTATGAATGAGGCCTTTCACTGCCTGTTTTTGTAAATAAAGCTTTACTGGCACACAGTTATGGTCACTGGTTGACTCCTGTCTTCAACTATCTTGCAACGGCAGAGTTGAGTGGTCGTTATAGAGACTTTATGGCCTGCAAAACTGAAAGCATTTACTTTCTAGCTCTTTGCAGAAGTTTGCCACCCCTGGCTTGTGGGATACATACTCATCCTTCCATCTCAGCTGAGGCCCTGGTCCTCAGGGTCAGCTGTCTTGACCCTGGTCTGGACTCAGCCCCTTGTTCTGTGCGCTCATATCCCTGTCCTTCAGAGTACTTATGTAGTCATTCAGGCATTACTCTGATCACAGCTGTCTCCCCACTCATCTTTAAGCTCTAGACCACCATCCCCATCTCTAATGCCATGCTTCATCCTTAACAAGTAGCATAAGAAGCTTGATCCATTGTTAGAACAGCCCTCTCCCTTTGTCTGGTGCAGAGTTGGGGGTGTTTCCACCCTGGAGCATTCACCAGAGGGAAGTTTGGGACAGGTGAAGGGTGTGCCCTTCTTTTGTAAAATGGGATAAGGGCCACTGCCAACACCTGCACGTTCTCAGGACGATCAGTTTTAGAAAAACAGCCTGTAAGGAAATTCGAGAATTTGGAAATGGATGTTCTTAGGACTGGCAGTCCCACTATTCCTTGGAAAGTCTTCGTGTCCCCACAGGGGTCAGCAATCTCTGGTTAGGAGCCTGGTCTCTCGGGTTCAGATTCTAGCTGTGCAGCTTTAGGCAAGTTAGTTCCCTAAAACTTGGTTTCTACAGGTGTGAAATGAGCGCAATAACCGCAGTGCCTTCTTCCTGGTCTCCTGAAGCTTGTGGCACACGGCTGTGTGACTGGGCTCCTATAAATCCACGGCCACACGTCTCAGCGGGGCACTCAGCACTGCCTGCCCGCGCTACCACACTTCCCCAGCGTGTCCAGGCTCCCACTCATCCAAATCCTTATCTCACTCTGTCTCCCTTTTCAGAATTCTTCCACTGCAGTGGGCCTTTCCCACTCGCCCTCCTCCTCAGCACCTCCCGGGGATGTCTCGAGGAATTAGAAGCAGTCAACAGGAAGGCCCTCACCTTCCTGTGGTGAGACAGCCTGCCCCTACCTGTACCCTCACCATCTGCTGGCCCCCTGTGCCTGTGGAGGAAGGGCCTGGACCCCGACTTGTGCTCTGGGCCTCGCCCCCTCGGCTTCCACTTCTGCACTTGGTGCCCCTCTTTCTCATGTCATCATTTTCTCCCGCTCTGCTGGATCACTCCCATCATTGAACAGTCCTGCTCTAGCATGCCTTGCCTTTACAAAGAAAACCTCCTTTGCCTCTGCAACCCCATTTCCTGCTGCCTTTCCCACCAGAACTTGTTGAAAGACACATCTGCACCCACAGCTCCTTTCCTCAGCCTCTCCAGTGGCTTCCCGCCCTCCGCAAGCCTCTGCGGCTGCTCTTGCCGCCGTCGCCCAGACCCCAGTCTGTTCACTGCTCTAGTCTGTTTCATGTGGTTGGCTGCTCCCACCTTCTTGAAATGCTTTTTTCTCTTGGCTTCTATATTGTCAGACTTTTGCAAATGTCTTCCTTCCTGGCTGGCTGCTCCTTCTCAGTCTTCCTTGCTGGCTCCCTGTCCTGTCAGTCAGATCTGTCCCGGCCCCCTAGTCCCCACTCTCTGCATATTCTTCCCAGGTGGTCTCATCTGGTCTGGTGGCTTTAAATACCACCCATGTTCCAGTAACACCCAAATCTCCCTCCCCACCCTGGCCTCACTCAGAATTCACACTGATCTATGCAGCTGCCCCCTTGGCCTCACCAGAAGGATCTCCTTGTAGGAAGAGGTGAGGAGAGCACGGATTCCCAGCCCCTGGTGTCAGTTCTCTCCTGGCCGACTGCGGTAGCCTCTTCCTGGGCTCCTTTCTTTTACTCTTAGCCCCAGCCTGGTCTCCACACAGCGACCAGAGTGACCTTTAACAGACATATACCAGCTGAGGTTGTTCCCTGCTTTAAACCTCCAGCAGCTTCTCCCGTGCACTTTGAGTAAAATCCAGACTCCTTAGCCTGACTTGAATTGCCCTACAGAGTCTGGCCACCATCTCTCTCTCCAGCCTTCTCACATCGTCCCCTCCTCAGCACCACACATCAGCCCGCTGGACCTCCTTCTGCCTCTGAGACACTCAAGGCCTGTGCCCAGTTGGCCCTTTGCACTAACTGTCAACTTTGGCTGGAATGTGCATCCCTCAGAGTTCTGGAGTGAATGGTGGCTCCTTCTTGGTCTTCAGATTCCAGTTTCAGTGCCATTGCTTAGCAAGGCTGCCCCTGACTCCCCAGCTACTCTCTGTCACCACATTGCGTATTTTTTGTTGTTGTTGAGGAAGTTGGCCCCTGAGCTAACATCCAATGCCAATCTTCCTCTTTTTGCTGAGGAAGATTAGCCCTGAGCTAACATCTATGCCCATCCTCCACTTTGTATGTGGGACGCCACCACAGCATGGCTTGATGAGCAGTGAGCAGGTCCGTGCTCAGGATCCAAACCTGCGAACCCCAGGCCACAGAAGTGGAGCGCGCAAACTTAACCACTACACCACCAGGCCGGCCCCCACATTGCCTATTTTAATTGGCTGGATCGTGCTTATCACAGTCTGCTGCTCCTCCGTGGGATTTGTGTGCTGTGTGGTACCTGTCTCCCTCTGTTAGAGCGTAAGCTCCATGAGCACAGGCCCTTGTTCCTCTGTCACTGTTCTGTCTCCAGCTCCTAGAACAGACACTCAGCACGTGGCTCCTGACTCTGTGAATGAGGTCATCTATGTGAACTCTCAGCCCTGTGCTGAGCGTATAAGGTGCTCCCTAAACGTCGGCCCTGACATCACAGACAGCACAGGCGGTGCCGAGGGGGAGCTGTCGCTCAGAGGCCAAGACCAAAATATTAGTCAATGTTTCTGCACTGCCTGTCACAACTGTGTAAAACAAATGCATTTTCTTTGTACTGAAATACATAAAATCTTCTGACAGTTATTTCAGAAACCCAGCTAAGAGATTCAGTTTTTGGCCCCAGAAATAGAAATAATCAAAAGCTTTCCAACCTTGAAAGCAGCTAAAGTTTTACTGGGCAAACCAGGACGGAGGAAGGAACCGAATTCCATGGTGGGGACAGAGCTTCTCTCTTGTTTTTAGCAGATGCACTTTCCCATCTGCTCAAGGGAATAGTTGGCTGTATTCAAAATATGCTTCTTAGTGGCAACAATCTGTCTGAGTCCACAGTTCAGGGGCGTGAGTTGCAGTTACTTTAAGTTCTGACCTGTGGTCTGCCCTTCTCTTGCTTAGTGTGGGGGATTTACACAGTGGGAATGAAAAAGCATCTGACTTTATCTGGCTTCTGTTATGAGGCTCAGCTATACATAAGGGCTCCTACCTATTAGATACTGGGTCCTCATTCATTTAATAATTAAAAAGGATAGGCAAAGAAGACCTTTATAAGGAGGAATCATCATCAGAGTTCTTAGTTGCAAACAATGGAATCTACTCTAGCTTCTTTAAGCAGGAAGAAATGTGTTAAACGTTGTTAGTGGTGCACAGCTCCCCAGGAAGGGCCAGTGCGTTGGTTTCAGAGGCCATGCCACCAAGAATGATGCCCAAACCATCCCACCCCTGCAAAGGTATGCTCCTGTACACCAGTGGTCCTGGGGACTGGATGCTCAAAACTCCTCTCTGCTTTCTTTGAAAAACCAGTTGCTTCTGTCAACAGTCTCTCCAAAAACTGGAGTCTGCATGGGACCTGTTCCCTCATTGCTCATTTCCATCTTGAAGTCTCAGGCAGGTGCGGTGCATCTGAAGGGTAGAGCCTAGGTGACATGTCTGCACCTCAGCCGCAAAAGAAGTTGGGAGAGCAGCTTAAGTCTTTCACCTTGGGGCATGGGTCTCATGTATGTGGAGAAGAAAGGGCACACATATGACAAATAATACTCCCAGAAAGTGCCATCTGAGCTGAGAACCAAAGGATGAGGAGGAGTCAGCCAATAGAAGAGTGAATGGAAGAACCTTCAAGGAAGAGGGAACAGCATGTGCAAAGGCCCTAAGGCCAAAAAAACAGCTTGAGATATTTAGGGAACAGAGAGAAGGCCAGTGATACTGTAGCCCAGTGCGTGTGGGGAAGAGGAGCAGGAGTCAAGGCTGGGAAGTAACAGGGGCTGGATCCTGTAGAGTTGGGAGGGTTATAGTAAGGAGTATGGATATAATTTAAGTGCTATGGGAACCCATTAAAATAGGGAGATGACATGATCTGATTTACATTTTTAAAAGATCACACTGTCTTCTGAATACAGAGAATGTGATGGAGGGGGACAGAGACCAGTTAGGAGGCTTTTGTAGTTGTCTAAGGAAGAGACAATGACAGCAGGTGGCAAGAAGCGGACAGACCTGAAATGTGTTTTGGAGATAGATCTTTCAAGACTTGCTAATGGATTGGCTTTGGGAGTGGGGAGGAGAGGTGGGGAAAGAAAGGAAGGAGTCAAGGATGCTTCCCAGGTGTGTGGCTTAAGCAGCTGAATGGTTACTGAGATGGAAAGTATGGAGTCTGGGGTAGGGGAAAGCTACCCGGAGTTCAGTGTTGTGAGCCAGCTCTGATGGCCTAGCGGTTCAAGTTCGGCGTGCTCCACTTCGGCGGCCCAGGTTCAGTTCCTGGGCATGGAAACACACCACTTGTCTGTCAGTAGCCATGTTGTGGCGATGGCTCACATAGAAGAACTAGAAGAACTTAGAACTATACACAATTATTTACTGGGGCTTTGGTCGGGAGGAGGGAAAGGAGGAAGATTGGCAACAGGTGTTAGCATGGGACGACTCTTTCCCTAAAAAAAAAATGAGTTCAATTTTGAACTTGTTAACTTTAAGATGCCTATGAGAAGTGCAAATGGAGATGTCATGTAGGTAGTTAAATACATAAGACTAGACTTTGGAGGAGAGGTCTGGGTTAGAGAAAGAAATTTCTACTCAAGTTTTATATATCTGTGACAAAATATGGGAACTAGGAGTGAATGACCACCATAGAGCCATAGGCAAAGGCAGGAAAAATACGGATGGACATTTAGATCTTCTAAATGGGTGATGCCACCTACCAGTTATAAACCTCTGAGCAAATCTGAGCCTTATCTACAACGTGGGCATCACGTCTGGTATTAATTCTTATAGATTCAATCTGAGGATAGGTTGATGTCCCACAGATTGTCGTCTAGTCACGTCCTCTCAGAGTGTCTACTCATTTTAACCAGAATTTTCCCAAGTCCCAGAGCATGGATACAGGAAGGGTCATTAACAATAATGACACAAATTCCGCCAGCTCCTGCCCATACCTGCTAATACACAGATCTGCAAAGCCCACTCCCCTCCCAGACATTTCTGGGCATCCCCACATTGGCTCAAAAGCAGGCTCCCCTACTGCTCTGCCCCATCACAGCTGAGCCCTCAGCATGCAGAATCTGAGAAATAGGGTGACCACGTGGGGTAGAATAGTTCCATCTGCTCTGTGCCATGGTGGGGAGGGGGTCCCAGAGCAGTCTTAGCTTATCCCCCATCCCAGCAATAGTCACCTTGCCTCACACACTCAAGGGGTGCTTGCCGGTCACCACAGGAGAGGATGGATGGGAAAGGACTTTGGAGAACCCACCATGTGCGATTTTCTTTGCATATATCCTCTCTAGTCCTTACAACATCCCCGCTAGGTAGGTAGTTATTCTCTTTACTTGACAAAGGAAGAAATAGACTTGCAGAGGTGAATAACTTGCCCCAGGCCACAGAGCTGACTTCAGCTGACACCAGGACGCTGTCAGTCTGAGCTCTTTCTGCATCATCCTGCTACCTCTCCAATAGGCGGGTCTAGTAACTTAAACCCAAGCTAGTCTCCTGGCATGTATTCTCTGCTCTGCTACACATCTCTCTGAGGCTGTTAAGAATGAGCGTGATGCTGCATTGAGCCCTGGGAGTGTTTCTTTCTTTTTTTTTTTTTTTTTTTCGTGAGGAGATCAGCCCTGTGCTAACATCTGCCAATCCTCCTCTTTTTTTGCCGAGGAAGACTGGCCCTGGGCTAACATCTGTGCCCATCTTCCTCCACTTTATATGGGACGCCGCCACAGCATGGCCTGACAAGCAGTGCGTCGGTGCGCGCCCGGGATCCAAACCGGCGAACCCCGGGCCGCCACAGCGGAGCACGTGCACTTAACCGCTTGCACCACCAGGCCGGCCCCCTTGGGAGTGTTTCTCTCTAACAAATCCCAGTCACCACTTCAACCCTGTAGATATCAGTAGCTGTTGGACAACCAGCTGCACGGTGTATGGGAAGTCCTTGCAGCTTTATTCTTCCCATTCAAATATCATATTTATATAAGAGCAAAGTGGTTGTTGTTGAGACTAGTGGACTGCTTGTCTGCCACTTGGTGGGCCATCTGTTTAACATTGCTAAACTCCTACTCATCCCTAAAGACAGAACAAAAGTGTCTTCTCTCCTTGGAAGCCCTCCAGCTCTCCCCCAGACAGAATCAAGTATTCCCCACTCTGGCTTCCTGTGATACTCTGCTCAGACTGCTTGTGGCAAACTGTTAGTTGTTCCCCAATATCTGTTGTTCTCTTCCTCTGTAGAAAGAGAACCTTTGATTTTTAGCTGGGCATGTACATGGCCAGAATAAAGATTACATTTCCTAGCCCCACCCTACATCTGTGTGTAGCCATGTGACTAAGATCCAGTTCATGAGATATAAGTGGATGTGCTATGCGGCAGTTTCTGGGAATCTTCCTTAAAAAAACAGTTCATGTGAATCCTTTGTCTCTTTGTCCTTTTCTCCATTCTGCTGCCTGGAATGTGAATGTGATGACTGGAGCTCTAGCTGCCATCTTGTATCCTAAGAACAAGAGATCTCTTAGGAAAAGTGGAACTGGGTGGTGGAAGAAGTCAGAGTCCCTAAGGACTTACACAGCAGAAATACCATATAAGCCCTGGATTGCCTACCCTCAGACTGTTAATGTGAGAGAGAAATTTCTACCTAGTTTGAGCCACTGTTATTTTGAATCTCTGTCACTCACATACAAACCTACTTCTAACTTACATTATCCCTCTGATGAATATGTGATACTTTCCACACATTACTGTATTATCTACTTACTTTTATCTCCCCTGCTGGACTGGGAGCTCCTCTGGGCAGGGACTAGGTGTCAGGGTCTGCCCAGTGCCAGACACATTAGTGGTTGCTCAATGAAATGTTTACTGAAGGAGCTGTGGTGAGCGACTGCATAAAAAGTGGTAGCAGTGTTCATGGAGCCCTTACCATCAGCAGCCACTCATGCACTTTGCTTGCTTTAGCTCGCTTAATCCTCGTAAGAACCCTATGAGGAAACCAAAGCAATCGAGAGGCTCGATGACTTGCCTGAGATCACCAGCTGGTGAGTGACAGGGCTGGGACTGGAACCCCGGTTGGCCTCAGTCCCCAGCCCGTGTGGTTTCTACATCAGCCACTTCTTTCCACCATGCTCCCGGGATGGAGGGCTGAGTTACCAAGCTGTGCCTGAAAGATCTCCTTCTACATGTTCCTTTACTAAGAACAGTGAGAAATATCTAGGAAATTGCATGTATACTTTTTGTATTCCTCTTGCTACTGGTTTTACTAAATTTGTTCTTCTTTTTTTCTTTCTCCCCTGGAGTCTACTAATGTAAATTCAACCAAGAAGAATTCAGAGGCTAGCTCACGAAAACCGAATACCACAAAAGGTACATTAACTACTTAAAAGAGAAATGTAGGCTTTTGTCTTATATTATTATCTCCAAAACCCTGGTTTCTTGGGTTTGTTCGAACATAATTTGCCAGCTGAGTTTACACTTGTGGTTCTAGCCTGGGCCTTGGCACCAAGTAGTATCTCACGAGAGGACATAATTGTCTTTCCAGTTCAACAGGCACTGATTAAGTTCCACTTTTGTAATGATGAGTTCAGCACAGTGCTAATATCTCTGGGGAAGAGATTGTTGGCAATGGAAGAAAATAAATCTACTGCTCCTCTCCCCCATCGGAAACCAGCATTTATTGAGGTAGGAACCGATTTGTGCCCAGGTGTTAATTTATAAAGATGACTGAGTGACTACACGGAGAGGCCAATGCCATTGAAAGATGTAATGGCCAATGCCATTACAATGCCATTGTAACTCAAAATTCTAGAAATGGGAGGCATGGCTCACCACACAGGACCACAGGTGGAAGCACAAGTGTCAGTCAGGAGGCAGAAAGGAGCACGGGGAAGGCACAGGCCACAGCCTTTATTGGGATTTCCTTAGGAAAGGCTAGGCATGAGAGAGTAAGCAGCTTAGGATCGGCTAGTTTGAGTAATTCTGGCTGGCTTTGGAGTATAGGAGCTATCCCTAGTTATCTGGCACCTGGCCTTGGGTTGATTTAGGTTGGGGGAAATATTGCCTTGGTGTGTGAGAATTAGACAAAGGAGGTGGTTCAGAGTATGGGCTCTGGATCACAGAGGAGACGTAAGTAACTTTGGCCATTAGTTTGGCCTTGTAATTAATGGATGCCAAATAGACAAATACAGAACCTAAGAAAACACTGTTAGAAGAGGAACTTTTTAAGTGTCATTCTAGACAATTTTGCACGTGTCATCGTTATTCCAAAAAATTAAACCATCGTTTTTCTTGATGGAGAAATGGAGGCTCAGAGAAGTTAGTATGTAATTTATATCTCCATAAAGTTGTTGTTAAAATAAAAAAAAAAACTTGGGGGCCACTCTCTGAGAAGTATTGCCGGGGTCCCAAATAGAGGTAAATATTTGTGGGAGACTTTGGAAGTCCCCAAAATATACATATATATTCAATTCATAAAGACCCATGAGTCAAAGAGGAAGTACCAAGGGAAATTAGAAAATATTTTGAACTGAATGAAAATGAGAACTTTGTTCTAAAATGAGCGTTTAATGCTATAGATTTCGCTCTGAACACTGAGGTATCCCACAAGTGTTTTAGATACAGTCTTTTTATTTTTATTCAGTTTGGGTTGTTTCCACTGTGTAGCTCTTTTGAATAATGCTGTTATGAACATTCATGTTCAAGTTATTGTGTAGACATATGTTTTCATTTCTCTTGGGTGTATGTATACCTAGGGGTGGAACTGCTGGGTCATATGTTTGACTTTTTGAGGAAGTGCCAAACTGTATTTCAAAGTGATCATCATACATATTTTAAAGAATATAAGAGGAGGAAAGTAGTCTATTATATTTACTATATGTAACCAGATATATTTACTATATGTAGTGTATTTACTATTTATATTATATATTTACTATGTATATTATATTTACTATATATAACCAGATATGTACAATTTCTGTTGCTTTTCTTTCATTCCTGAAGTTCCAAGTTTCCCTCTGGTATCATTTTTCTTCCACCTAAAAAAAAAACCTTTCCTTTAGCGTTTCATTTAAAATAGGCCTGCTGGCAATGAATTCTCTTAGTTTTCTTTCATCTGAGAATGTCTTTATTTCACCTTCATTCTTCAAGGATATTCTGGAAAAAAAAAATCTGGGTTGACAGGTCTTTTCTTTCAGCACTTTAAAATGTTCCACAGCCATCCCGCGTCAATGGTCTGGTGAGAAACCCACAGTCATTTAAATTGTGGCTCCCCTTCTGTGTACTGCGTTTTCCTCTGGTTGCCCTCGAGATGTTTTCTTTGTCTTTGTCTTTCAGCTGGTTGAGTATGATGTGTATGGACATGGGTTTCTTTGAATTTAACTTGTTTGGGGTTTGCAGAGCTTCTTGAATCTATAAATTTGTGTCTTTTGCCAAATTTGGGAAGTTTTCAGACTATTTTTTCAAATAATTTTTTTCTTATCACACTCTTTCTCCTTTCTTTTTGGGACTTTGATGACACAAATGTTAGACTTGATATTGTCCCATAGGTCCCCAAGGCTCTGTTCATTTTTTCCAGTCTTTTGTGACTACATTATTCAGATTGTGTTGTATAATAAAAATATAGATTTGGTCTTTGTCCTGAGTTCTTGGAAGAGCTCCTTAAACCCTCAGAATTTCCCAAGTGATAGGCGTGTCTTTTGTTATTCTTACTGAGCATCTTTCAACCACACCTGAGTATATGCTAATAAGGTGACTCAGGTTGGGGCCCCAGATAGCTTCAGGATGGAGTCTTGTTACCAGAAAGACCAAACACCATTAGAGGGTGGGAACTTGCAGCTCCACCACCCCCCTCAACCTCCAGGGAGGAGAGGGGGACTGGAGATTGAGTTATAAAAACTCTTGAACAATGTGATTTGGTGAACTTCCAGGTTGCTGAACACATCGATGTGCTGGGAAGGTAGTATGCCTGAAAAGAGCATACTCCATGCCCCACCCCCACCCCATACCTCACCCTATGTATCTCTTCCATTTGGTTGTTCCTGAGTTATATCTTTTATAATAAATCTGTAATAGCAAGTATAGCACTTTCCTGAGTTCTGTGAGTCATTCTAGTGAATTACCAAACCTGAGGGTAGATTGTGGGAATCCCCAAATTTGTAGCTGGCTGAATAGCCTGGGCACCCCATTTGAGACTGATGCCTAAAGTGGGGTCAGTCTTGTTGACTGAATCTGATCCCGCCTTGATACAAGGTTGACATAAGGGAAGCCATATTGTAGAAAAGAAACCATGTTGTAACTTGGAATGACCTCTGATTAACTGACATGCTCTGTGGATTTTACGGCCCCTCCCAGCTGCAATAAGTCAATAACTTGGTTCTTCTGAGTTCCTTAGGAATGTGATGGCCCCTGGCAGAGAATCTATGCTGATAGCCATAATCAATGACAACTGAAAGATCAGGGTATAGGGTGTTTCTCTGGTTTCTGATGCATATCCAGTAAAACAAAAGACTATCAGGAACTAAGATGTCTGCCCCTACTCAGAGGTCAGTTGGATGCCCCACCGCTGAGACCAGATGCCCACCCCACCACACCCCACCCCCTAGCCCTGCCCCAGAGAACTGCCCCTTATATAACTGGCCTGTAATCTTTGTTCTGTAAGATGGTTCTTTCAGACATTAGTCAGCCATCTTCCCCCTTGCTAGCAAGCTGTAATAAACTGCCCTTGCTCTGCCACCATCTTGCCTATTGACAATCCGCTTTTGTCTCACGGCGAGCAGATCGTGTCCTCTGTGCAGTAACAAATCCTTTACCTTGTAGAATCTGACACTGACTCCAGGTAGATTTGGAATGGAATTGAATTGTTGGATACCCAGTTTATTTCAGAGAATTGGAGAATTGGTGTGGAAAAACCACACATGTGGTGTCAGAAAACACCACACAAATCGGATAATTTTTGTTCATCTGTCTTCAATTTCATTATCTCTTTCTCTCACCTCAATTCTGCTATTGATCCCATCCAGTGAATTTTTCTTTTCAGTTGTACAATTTCTATTTTGTTCCATCATAGCTTCTATTTCTCTACTGAAACTTTTGTTTTTTCATTTGTTTCAAAAGAGTTCACCCTTACTTCTTACAGCATTGTTATAATAGCTGCTTTAAAGTCATTGTCTGATTTCAACATCTGAGTCATTTCAGGGTTGGCAACACTGATGGTCTTTTTCCCTTGAGAATTTATCAAACTTCCCTGGTTCTTTGTATATTGAGTAATTTTGGATTGTATTCTGCACATTTTGAATATTATGACACTTTGAGTCTTGTTTAAATATATGAAGAAGGTTGAAGTATTTTGTTTTGTTTTAGCAGGCAATTCACCTGGTTAGGTTCAGGTCAGAAGTTCTGACCTGCTTTCTGTAGATTGTGGTTTCAATGTCAGTTCAGTTTTCAAAACTTTTGCAATACTATTTGGATCTGTCCCATGTGTATGCCACCCAAGGACCACATTTGAGACCTGAGCAGTGATCCACCTTGCAGTCCAGTTCTCAAAGCCTTTGGTATGCTGTTTAGGGTCAGATACACATGTGCAGCTCAGGGGTGAGCATGGGCATCCATACACAATTTTATGGGATTCCTGTCCTTATCTCTCTCCTCTCTGCAATCTTCCCCACACTCTGGCTCCAAAGGTACCCCTTCCTGGTCTTCTGCTAGAAAGTTGAGACTTCAGTCTCTCCACTCTTCTGCATACTTCTTGTGACGAAGTCTGCCTCCATGGCCCGCTGGGAGGAGGACGGAGAGAGAAATAAAACAACAGAGATCTCCTTCACACTCTTTGGACCACAGGTCCATGGTCCAAGAGAAGGATTCCCCTCCCTCAGAGTTTTAGGTGCCTATCCAGCTGCTTCCACTACCATTACAGGGTTGCAGCTTCAAGAAGGGGGCTTACTAGGACGCACGTGTGGGAGAGAAAACAAAACGAGATTCTCTCCACTCTTATTGTGCTGTCGGGATTTCCCTTCCCACTCCTTGGACCACAAACAGAGGGCTTCTGTTGGGTCTTATTCTGTCTTCACTTGGTGCTCACTTCTGGGGTTCATGTTGCCTTTGAGCTGGGGCATACAGAAGGAAAAAATAAGTCCAGGAAACTCGCTGCCATATGGTTTCTATTTTGAGTTCTGGTTTTCTTCTCCAGTTCACCTGCTACCATCTACTTTTCAGAGTCCTCGGATAGCTACCCCATGCATTATGTCCAGGGTTTTTAGTTCCCTTCAGTGGGAGATGGGATAGAGTATGCTTACTCCATCTTAACCAGAACCAGAATCCTGATTGAATTGTTTTGGTTCTCTTTTTCTTACTCCATTTTATTCTATTTTTTTGGAAGTTATATATCCTGTTTATATTCTTTATTGCTGTGATTCTCAAACGGGAGCAGTTTTCTCCCCAAGGAACATTTAGCAATGTCTGGAGATGTTTTTAGTTGTCACAACTTGGGGAGAGGTTGCTACTGACCCATAGTGGGTGGAGGTCAGGGATACTGCTAACCATCCTACAATGCACAAGACGTCGCCCACAGCAAAGGATCATCTGGCCCAAAATGTCAGTAGCACTGAGATTGAGAAACCCTGCTTTATTGTATGCCTTTGAAATTCTATCATGCATATTTAGCTTCATCTAAGTTAGATAATATCTTAACCCACTCCCTTTCCTGAACACAACTCCCTTTCCTAATTTAACCCTAATCCTTTCCCTCCAGACTTAAATGCTATTTTGTCTAGTTTTTTTAATTCTGTCCTATTTTAAAACCTAACAAATTATATATTATTATTATTATAGATAATTTTTGTTTGGTCTTAAACTATCATTTTATTTTCCCATTTGTTGATGCTCAGACCATCTTTTTGAGGTCATTTCTTTCTTCCTGGAAAAGATAAATAATATGTATATAAATAAAAATATTATATATGTTTATAAAAATAAATATTATATATTAGGGGGAGAGAGAGAGAATCTTTAGCAGTTCCTTTATCACAAGTTTCTTGGTAAGTTCCCTTAGTTTTTGTTTTTCTATGAATGTCTTTATTTCACCTTTGCTTGAAGACAGTTTTGCTAGGTACACAATTCTACCGCAATGCTCTGGTAATTTTATTCCACTGTCTTTCTAGCTTCTGTTGTTACTGTTGAGAACTCTGCAGTCATTCTAAAATTGTTATCCCTTTATAGATGATCTGTTGTTTCTCTCTGCCCATCTTTAAGATATTCTCCATTAACATTCTCCTACAGAAAAGCCATAAATTTGTGCAAGAGTTGGATCTTTCTTCCCGTTTAATCACAACACCCTTCCTGATTCTGCTTAGCAATTTTTTGTATGTGTGAGGAAGACTAGCCCTGACCTAACATCTGTTGCCAATCCTCCTCTTTTTGCTGAGAAAGATTGGCCCTAGGCTAACATCCATGCCCATCTTCCTCTACTTTATATGGGATGCCGTCACAGCATGGCTCAATAAGCAGTGCGTAGGTCCACGCTCGGCATCTGAACCCATGAACCCTGGGCCACCGAAGCGGAGCATGTGAACTTAACCGCTACGCCACCAGGCTGGCCACTCTGCTTAGCACTTTTACAGCCTTCAGGCCTCTCTCGCCTCATTCTGACCAGAGTGTAATCTGTAGAGAATTCTATCATAGCACTTGAGTTAGTGTTACACTTATTATTTGCATGTCTTTTTTTCTCACTAAGCTGTGAGTTCCTTGAAGATAGTCTACTTCCAGCACCTAGCATGGGCCCAGCGCATAGTAGATGCTCAGTAAATGTTTGTTGAGTGGATGAATGGACAGACAAAGAGATAAGTAAATAGACAAATGTATGGCCACAGGTGTATATATCTGGCTAAAATGCAAGTGATCTTCTTAGCATATTATATGCTTCTCCCATATGATCTCCCGATGATCTGAATAACCCAGGCATTTTCACACTAACAGGAAGCTGAGATTTACTGTTTGCTCTTTCTATCTTATCACAGCTGACAATCTCCAATGATAATTTTTTTCCTAATATTGCATTGACAGAGCATCATTTTCAGACTCAGGTCTTGAAGAAAGCTGCACAACAAGTCAAGAGGATATCAGAAGCAAGAGAATATGAAAATATACTTCCTAAGCCGGTGAGCACATGATTGGAAATTTAATAGTAGAGATGATTTAAAAGGGGCTAGGAGATCTGGCTAGAAACTAGTTCTGTGAAGACGTCAGGGTACAAACTGGGGTATTTCTGATTGTAGACTGTGGTGATACAGTCAGGAAATCTCCTAAGGGTAATTCCTGGCTGAGATAGGCACAAGATGAGTGAGCATTTTGTCTGGATTCTCCAGGGGTTTAAATTACTTGCTTGAAACTCTGGAGCCTGGGTGCAATACAAAGAGAGCACTGAGTCTCAGTTTCCTACTCGATAAAATGGGGACAATAATTCCTGGGTCATAGTGTTCTTATGAGGCTCCCCTGAGGTGGTGATGATAATTAACATATAATGAACACTTACCGCATGTTAGGCAATACCCTGAACCTGTGCATGCAGTATGTTTTATTTCACTGTCACAGTGATGTGAGATAATTACTCCTGCTGTTCTTCGGTTTCTTAGTGAGGAAAGCGATGCTCAGAGCAGGTAACTAATTTGTCCAAATTCACAAAGCAAATAAGTGGTAAAGCCAAGACTTGCATGCAGCTCTGTCTGACTCTGAGCCCAAACTCTTAGCCGCTGAGCTTTGCCACAGCACAGCCCGCACGACACAAGAGGCACTGGATTAGTGTGTTCTCTCCTCTTCTCCTCCCCTCCCCCAGCTCTTCCGCACAAACCTCAAAGCATGATAGTTTACATCAGTGGCACCTTCAGTCTTGTGCAGTGCGGAGAGGCCCTTAGGACCCTGGGCCAAGTAGAGCAAATATTGTAGAAGATCTCTTGAACCTTCTTCATTTCTCCGTATTTATTACTGCTGCATATTTCCCCTCAGCATTTAGCAGTGAAACTTTTGAGAAGTAGCAGGGCGTGGTGGAAAAGATGGACAGACGTGGGTTCAAATCTTGGTGCTGTGTCTCATCAGCTGTGTTGCTTGAGCAAGTTGTTTACCTTTTCTGACCTTCTTCTATAAAATGGGGAAAAATAAAGCCCGGCAGTGTTATGGTCCTTACTGCTGACAGGGCTGGTGGGGTTGCTCTAGAGATAGAAGACAGGAGATGAGCAATTGTGTCCTGCTCTGTGACCTGTCTTGGTGGAGGGGAAGCCCAGCAGTTAGACTGGACGGTGGCAGATTTTAACAGGAATGGAAAGCAGCTGAGAGCCAGTGGCCTGGCAGAGACAAATGGAAGGGAAGTCCCCTAGGAGAGCTGGCTCAGCAAGCTATTCATGGGGGCCCCGCTGATTGCTCCTGACTGAAGAGCCCACATGTGATTCCACCACTGTAAGAAGCACAGGATTGATATAATCTGCTGTCCATTCTTTTTCCTTTTTTGTGTGTGTGAGGAAGATCAGCCCTGAGCTAACATCTGTCACCAATCCTCCTCTTTTTGCTGAGGAAGACTGGCCCTGGACTAATATCCGTGCCCATCTTCCTCCACTTTATATGGGACGCCGCCACAGCATGGCTTGACAAGCGGTGCGTCAGTGTGCGCCCGGGATCCGAACCTGCGAACCCCGGGCCGCTGCAGCGGAGCGTGCGCACTTAACCGCTATGCCGCCGGCCAGCCCCCTCCTTTTTTTTTTTTTTTATACCATAGTTTTTATTGAGACAGTAATCTTTGCCCATGATAAAATCAAACAGTATTAAAGGATATGTAATAAAAAGTTAATCTCTCTTCCATGCCAGACCTTATGCCCCCTCCCCAGAGGGAAACACTGTTTTCCCATATATCGTTCTAGAAATGTTTGATGGATGTCAAGAAATATAAACCTTTTTTTTTCTTCTTAACACAAATTGGAATATTATATACACTATTTTGCACTTTGCTTTTTCAACCTAACATATTATAGCTAACACTTATTGAATGCTTCCTGTATACCAAACATCGTTCTAAACACATCATATATATTAATTCATTTAATCCTCACATAACCCGAAGAGAAGTAGGTTTTATTTATTATCCTCATTTTATAGATGAGGAAACTAAGGCTCAGATTAAGGCTCAAATTAAGTATCTCACCCAAAATCAAATAGCTAGTATGTGGTGGAGCAAAGATTTTTTTAAAGCTATAATTCACATGCCATAAAATTCAGCATTTTAGTGTGCAATTCAATGGTTTTTAGTATATTCACAAGGTATGTAATCATCACTCTCTAATTCCAGAACATTTTTATCACGCCAAAAAAGAAACCCCATATTTCATTAGCAGTCACTGCCGAGTCCCCTCTCCCCAGCCTCTGGAAACTGCTAATCTACTTTCTGTTTCTATGGATTTGCTTATTCTGGACATTTCATATAAATGGAATCAAACAATGTGTGGCCTTTTGTGACTGATTTCTTTCACTTAGCATAATATTTTCAAGGTTTATCCGTGTTGTAGCATGTATCAGTTTTTTTCATTTCTTTTTATGGCTGAATAATATTCCATTATATGAATATGTCACATTTTGTTTTCCATTCACCAGTTGATGGACATTTGGGTTGTTTCCGTCTTTTGGCTATTATGAATAATACTGTTTCTATGAACATTCATGTACAAGTTTTTGTGTGTCCATATGTTTTCTAGTCTCTTGGGTGTATACCTAGGAGTGGCATTGTTGGGTCACATGGTAACTCTATGTCTAACTTTTTGAGGAACTGCCAAACTTTTCCACAGCGACTGCACCATTTTACATTCCTACCAGCAATGTATGAGGGTTCCAATTTCTCCACATCCTGGCCAACGTTTATTGTCCATTCTTTTTATTGTAGTTATCCTAGTTGGTGTGAAGTAATATCTCATTGTGGGGTTTTTATTGTTTTTTTTTTTTTTTTGTGAGGAAGATCAGCCCTGAGCTAATATCCATGCCAATCCTCCTCTTTTTGCTGAGGAAGACTGGCCCTGGGCTAACATCTGTGCCTATCTTCCTCCACTTTATATGAGACGCCACCATAGCATGGCCTGACAAGCAGTGCATCGGTGTGCATCCAGGATCCGAACCTGTGAACCCCGGACCACCACAGCAGAGCTCACACACTTAACCGCTGTGCCCCAGGGCTGGCCCCTCACTGTGGTTTTGACTTTCATTTCCCTAATGACTTATGATATTGAGCATCTTTTCACGTGCTTATTTCCCAGTTACATATTTTCTTTGCAGATATGTCTATTCAAGTCTGTTGCCCATTTTAGGTTGAGTTGTTTGTCTTTTTTATTGTTGAGTTGTAAGAGTAGAGCCAGGATTTTAACCTGAGTAGCTGACTCCAGATCCCATGCTCTAAATCAGACTCTGTACTGACCTCAGTATATTTTAGAGAATGTTCCATATGAGAGCACATGGAGATCTATCAAATTCTGTTTTCATATTTGTACCTGTGTTCCATAATTCATTACCCATTTTCCTCTTGATGGGCGTATAGGTGCTTCCATTCTTTGCTGTTATAAACATTGCTGCCTTGAAGATCTTGGTATTTGTGTGTTTCTTGGCTCATATGTACAAGTACACATGTAGGAAGCATTCCTAGAAGTAGAATTGCTTTTTCAGAAATACTCTATAGGGGCCAGCCCGGTGGCGCAAGCGGTTGGGTGCGCGTGCTCTGCTGCGGAGGCCCGGGGTTCGCCGGTTCGGATCCCGGGTGCACACCAATGCACCGCTTGTTAAGCCATGCTGTGGCGGCGTCCCATATAAAGTGGAGGAAGATGGGCACAGATGTTAGCCCAAGGCCAGTCTTCCTCAGCAAAAAAAGAGGAGGATTGGCATTGAATGTTAGCTCAGGGCTGGTCCTCCTCACAAAAAAAAAAAAAAAAAGAAATACTTTGTAAATCAAAGTATGTACATCTTAAATTGCTCTCCAAAGTAGTTGTGTCAATTTATAGTCCCACCAGTAGCATATGAGAGACTTTCCAGCTATCTTTGCCAATGTTGTGCATTATCAAATTATTTGTTGCCATTTTGATGAGGGGGAAATGGTACTTTATTATTGTTTCAATATTAATGCTTTAATTATGAGTGAAGTTAAATCTATTTTTCTGTATTTATAATCCTTTGGAATTTCTATTTCTATGAAGTGCCTCTTCATGTCCTTTGCCTTTGATTTTTCTCTAAGTAGAAATATTTCTATTTCTAAGGTTCTTGCTTAGTCTTTCGCTTATTATTAATTTGTAGAGGCTCAATTCTTTGTCATATGTTTGGCAGAAATGTTTCCTGTTTAATCTTTTTATTTTAATTATGGTATTTTATGCTAGAAAATTTTAATTTTTATATAGTCATATTTCTTGGTCTTCTCTTTTATGGCTTCTGGATTTCATTTTTTACTAAGAAAGATCTTTGCCACTCCAAGATTTTATGAAACATTCTCCCAATTTTTGTACCAATATTTTTGTATTATCACCTATTCTCAGTAAAAAACTTTACTCACATAACCCAGAGGTCACTCTACTCCTTTGCATTTAGCTAGATTGGTCCGAACATTTGTTACATGATTTGTTTGAAGCCTAGTACCCTCCCCAAATGTCTGTGAACTCTGGGGACTTATGTTTTCTCTAGCACTGAGCTCCTCTTCTGTCCCACATGTGCTGTGCACAGACCACAGCATCCCAAATGTACAACTCACCTCTTCCCTTGATTTTCACAAAAACTGCTCACAAAAGGCCTGTGTGTACACTGTGTATATAGAAGATTTTACTAAGTTTAAAGAGATGGGAGAAAGGGAGACCATGTCACTGTAATGCAGAGAACTTTAATATGAGTTGCCCTTCTTAAAAATCCTTTAGTCGGGGCAGGCCCGGTGGCACAAGTGGTTAAGTGCACACGCTCAGCTGCGACGGCCCAGGGTTCGCCGGTTCAGATCCCAGGCGTGTACCGACACACCGCTTGGCAAGCCATGCTGTGGCGGCGTCCCATATAAAGTGGAAGAAGATGGACATGGATGTTAGCCCACAGCCAGTCTTCCTCAGCAAAAAAAAAAAAAGAGGAAGATTGGCAGATGTTAGCTCAGGGCCAATCTTCCTCACACACACACACAAAAAATCCTTTAGTCATCCCACCATTTGCTGGACCATCCTCTCCAGCCCTGTCCACTTTCCTCTCTTTTCTTTGCCTGATCCCGAACTCCTACTCTTTTCTAATGCAGAGCCGCATAGCTTTCACTCTGCCTTTGGCTCTAACCTTCTCACCAAGTGGCTTATCGCTGTGTTTTCCTGAGTAAGAAGAGTCCCCTCCCTTTGGTTAATTCTGGTACAAGCTAAGACAATTTTTTACATCCCACTACACTAGGAGTAGAAAGAGACCTCAGTAACTTGGTAAAGACATTAGCATCAAAACACCTACAGAACAGTGGAGCAGTGGAGGTGTTTGGCTTAACCAGGAACAAGCAAAGACACTGTCATTTCCCCCTCCCTCGGATGTTCTGAATCAGGGCATCCAACTTCAGGGCTCCCTTACCTCCCTAGGCCTCAAAGGATTTTCCTTACTTGCTTGTAAGCTCCTCCATTCATTCAAAAGGATTTTAAAAATATTTATCCAGCATTCTTAGATGTTTTGTCATGAATTTAGAGTGTCCTAGTAAAATGTTAAAGGCATAAACCTATGACCTGGCAATTCCACTTCTGATAATCTATCCTGTAGACATGTTGATACATGACCATCCCTTACAGCATTAATCTGTACTAGAAAAAAATTGAAGAAAACTTTAATTTCCATAGATAAATAGGTAAATTATGAAATGTCTGTAATATGGATACTCGATAGCTATTAAAAACAGAGACAGATTTGTACCTTCTAATATGAAAGAATGTCAGTCGACAATGTCTCAAGTTAATAAATCAAGAGACTGTCACAGGCAATGTATTTCGATACTGATGAGTGCAAAATTAAAATAATAAAACATTATATATAGTATGATTCCATTTTTATTTTTGAAATATATTTTTGGTACAAAGTCAGTATGTACATATAAAAAGGTTTGGAAGGATACACAGGAAAGTGTTAACAGCACTTATTTCTAGGAAATGCAAGTGGGGATGAAGGAGACTTTTATCTTTCACTTTATACATTTCTACATTGTATGAATTTTTCACAATGAACATGAATTTATTTTGGAAAAATATAAAGGTTTTTACTCTCAGAGATAGGAGAAAAACAAGATGTACATGTCAAAATAAAGAACTTTTTAAAAAGAAGTACAATTGGCCCAGAACAAGAAAGAGGATGGATCCACTTCAGATGGTCCCATCTAACATGTGTCCAGAGGGAGAGAACAGACTGGAAATCATGTCCAGGAATTATTGAAGGCCTCAAGATGTTTAGATTGAAGAAGGCAAGACTTAGAGAAGATCTGAGGGCTTTCCTCAAATATTTAAGGACTGTAATGTAACACGTGGTTCTGGAGGAAGATAGGCTGGAATTACAGAGAGTCAGATTTTTATCTAGGGTAAGAAGGAACTTCCTAAGAGTCCAAGTTGTCATTTTAAAGCAGCTTTACCCTCTGACTCTGCTGCAGACCATCTGCTGGTACTTGTTCCAGCTCTCGCTCTCAAACCAAGTCATTCCTCATGCCAGGTCTCTCATGCCAACCCCTTCACTCTGGCTCCTACTCTGCGTTCCACCTGCCCTTTGGAGCTGACGTTCCAGAACTTCTCTCTTCTTGCCCACTGGCCCATCTCTGCCCAGTGCTAGGGTTTGAACCAGCCCTTCCTACTCCTATGCCTAGTCCTTGTACCCAAAGGCCCTCCCTTTCCTCCCACCCAGGAAGAGAAATCAGATGCTTACCAACCATGGGGCTGGATGTTTAAGAAGGTAGTGTGTTCCTTGTTTGGGATTCTTTGCTTACAGGTAAGAAAATCTGCCTCTGGCCAACTTGAGCAAAAACTGGAGCACATTGGTTAGCTGGGAAGTCTGAAAATCAGTCCAGGGACCAGGAGAAGAATCAAGGCAGTTGCAACCCTCAAACTATTTCTTAAAGTTGACATCTCTGGAATGGGTGAACCTCCACATGCATTGAGTCTATATTTTTCCCCACTCAAGACTCAGAACCCCAGGAGCAGAAGTTCTGATTGACTAGGCTTATTCTGTGTGTTCTGGCTCTAACTGGGTGGGTGAGAGGAAGCTCTGGATGCAGAGCCTGTGAAGGCCTCTGAGGACCCCTCCTGTGGCCCTTGTCAGGGAGCAAGACATTTGATTTAAAGACCCCTCAAGCCTGAATGCAGTGGAGGGCAGGTATACTCCCCCAAACACACAAGAATCGGGGCTGTGAGGAAAGGAGAATGGATAATGGACAGCCGAAAGAACAACTCTTGGACAAACGTGGGACTAGATTAGTGGATCCTAGATCCACTTTGGACTTTTCCAGACTTTGAAAAACTTTTTTTTTATTAAATAAGTTTATTTTTTAAAAATGACTGCTAACTGGCATCACCATCATTTCATAAAAGAAAAGTCATTAATATAAAAAAGTGGAAAAGACAGCCTCAGAATAAAGGAGAGTCTTTGAAGTGAATAAATTTACTTTATGTCAGATTTATGACAGTGTATTTTTCCTTGTTTCCCTCATTTCACTGGAGACCAGTCAACACAGACTGGCCTCCATTTGGAGATGGGGTTTTAGGAATCATTGGATTCAGTGATCTATAGGTTCCCTACTAACCCCAAGTTTCTGTGATTCCAGTGGGATCTTGCTATAGAATGGTGGTTCTCAGCTGGGGGTGATTTTGCCCCCTAGGAGACATTTGGTCATGTCTGGAGACATTTCTGGCCATCACAGCTGGAGGGTGGGGGAGGAGTACTACCAGCATCTAGCAAATAGAAACCAGGGATGCTACTCATCATCCTACAATGCCAAGGACAGCCCCCTACAACAAAGAATTATCTGGCCCAAAATGTCCAAGTGCCGAGGTTGAGGGACCCTGCTATGGATAGAAGAAATCTCATTAAGCAGTTAAAATGGGGAGGATTAGAGAATACTGTGGTTAGATGCTCTCGCAGCCTTTATGCGTGAAACAGAATTTTTGTTTGGTTAAATTATAATCGCTTCTTCCAAATAAAATGCATTGTTTTTTAAAATACAAAAGTAGTACATAATCATTATTGATACTTTTGGGAAAAGGCAGAGGAATATAAGGAAGGAAAACAAATCACTCTCGGCCCAAGCCTGTTCTCTTTCCTGATCAACTTCCTCTTGGTTGTCTGTTAGCATCTCAAATATAGCAGGTCCAAAACAGACCATTTGATTTTCCCGCCCTGCTAATGTGTTCCTTCCCAGCTCTTCCTACCTGAGAACTAACACCTAAACCTTTGGAGTCATCCTTGACTCCTCTCTTTCTCACACCCACATCAAGTTCATCAGCAAACTCTGCCAATTCTGCTTTCATCATATATTGCAAGTTTGATCGCTTCTCACCCCTCTCCCAACTACCCAGTCCCAGCCCCATCAGCTCCCCCAGGTGCTGCAGAGGCCTCCTAACTGCTCCCACCCACTGCAGTCATTTCTCTACACATCAGTAGAAGGATCTGTAGCAAAACTTAATCAGATTATATTGTACCTCGCCTCAAAACCTTCCAGTGGCTTCTATCACACTTAGAAAATATCCTAACTCCTTATCGAGCCCCTGCTGCCCCTTCAGCTTTGCCATTTATTCTCCGCCGGAGCCACGCAAGCCTTTTTCCTGTCCCTCGGCCAAGCCAAGCTCTTGTCTGCCTCAGGGTCTTGCACTTGCTGTCCACTTTGCCTGGGACATCACACAGATCTTCCTCCCACCATTCTGGATCTGCCAGGACCACTTCTTCTCAGAGCAGCCCTCCCCGACCCCCCCTTGGAAAAAATGCCTCTCCTCCCCAGTCTCCCATCCCACAACCCTCCACCCCTTGCCCTGCTTGATTCTCATGGAAGCACTTATTATTCCATAATATCAGGTTCATCTTTTATGTGTTGATTTGTTTCTTATTTTTCTCTCCAGTGTAATGCAAGCTCCACGAGGGCTGGAATTTGTCTTGTTCTTGGCTGAATCTCCAGTGCCTAGAACAGTGTGTATACCTCCTAGTCACCCAATAAACATTTGCTGAATGAATTGTTAACATTTTGGTAACTGTGCTTCCAGTCTCTCATCTTTTTTTTTTTTTTTTTTTTTACTGATTTATCTCATATAATTATATTTATTTCAAATAAAGTATATATTATCTACCCAATTTTATATCTTGATTTTTTTAATCTACTGGGTTTTTTTTTTCAGTCTGTAACAGAAAACCTGCTTTATTTTAGGATGCAAGAGACTGGGGAAGAATAGAGAACTTCACTGAGAGTACATGTTCTCTACAGTTTAAGTGAGATCCAAGTATGACCTGGAATTTCTGTTTGGATCTCGTTTCTTTAAATGAGATGCTGATCCAAGTATCCAAGTCTTGGCCATTATAGGTTAAAATTTCAATACATAACATTTTAAAGCTTAAGAAACAGAGTATTTTTTATTGGCTACAGGCATCAGCAACAGAAAGATTTGAAATGTGGGCATTTTTTTTTTGAGTACTTTAGACAAATTTTATTTTGTTTATTTATTTAATTTTTTTTATTGAGGTAACATTATATAAATTTCAGGTGTACATCATTATATTTCAACTTCTGTGTAGATTACATCATGTTCACCACCCAAAGACTAATTACAATCCGTCACCACACAGGTGTGCTTAATCATCCCTTTTGCCCTCCTCCCTCCACCCTTTCCCTCTGATAACCACCAGTCCAATCTCTGTCTCTATGTGTGTGTTTGTGGTTGTTTTTATCTTCTATTTATGAGTGAGATCATACGGTATTTGAGTTTCTTCCTCTGACTTATTTCGCTTAGCGGAATACCCTCAAGGTCCATCCATGTTGTCAAAATGGCAAGATTTCATGTTTTTTTATGGCTGAGTAGTTTAATCTACTATTATATCTGAAACAATACTTTAGTACCAACTCTTTACAAACATTTTAATAGTGGCATACTATTCCTTTGGGTAGAGATATCAATATTTTCTCCTTGAACATTTAGGTTATCCTAATCTTTTGCTATAGTAAATATTTCAGCACTAAACATATTAGTGCCTAAATCTTTTTTCTTTATTTGGGGTAATTTCCTTAGGATAGCATCCTAAAACTGGACTTACTAGATCAAGGGACATGAGTGCCTTTACATTTCTTAATACATGCTGTAAAAGTGACAGTATCCTTTATTTTTTTCTCTCTCCCTTTCCCACTCAGTCTTACCCTGCCTGCAAAAACCCTGAGCTGACTTCAAACCTCTTCAACGTTTATGGGAAGAGCCCTCTGATTGTGTACTTCCTCCACAACCACGCCGCTCTGCAGCAGCACGGCGAAGACGTGTTGATAGTCAGGAGGGAAAAAACCAAGGCCATGCCATATCCTTTCCATCATGGGCAGGGCACATATTACTCCAGGCCCCTGCTTCCTCTTCCCGGAAGCACGGGTGGGGGAAGGCATCCAGCCTGTAGCACAGCACCTGGCACATAGTAGGTGTCTGTCAAGGGTGGCCATTGATATGAGCCTAGGGGTCAGAATCTTGCTCATTTTAGTCCCAAGTCTGCCTCATGAGCTGGCTGTGTGGGCCCCTGGGCAAGTCAAATTGCCCTGTGTGCAAAATCTCTTCCTATCTACCAGAGTGAACGGGCTAATCAGGTACTCTAACACACTTTGCAACTTGACAATGCCTCCCAGATGCTCCTTGACCCTGGAGTATCTATCGATCAGGAATTTTGTTGTCTAGGTGTGTGTTTCTTCTAACTCCTACTCACACACACCCCACTCCCCGACCCATCAGCAAACTCCTGGGCCCATTGGCATTTATCCTAAAGACTTGGTAAAAGCTCAGATCTTAAGAAAACAGATATGACATATGATGGTGTCCTGAGTCTTAGCAGTTAACCATAGGGGTCAGAACATGGAATCAAATAGACCTGGACTCAGGAACCAGCTCCGCTACTTACCAGCTGAGTGATCTTAGACAAGTTCCAGCTTCGCTCTGAGCCTCATTTTTTTCATCTATAAAATGGGGATAACAGTACCTGCCTCATAGTGCTGTTATGCAGAGTCCAGGCACAATACAGGTAGAGGCTTAGCACAGTGTCTGGCAGGTAGCAAGCGCTTGAATGTTACCTGTCTGCGTATAGCTCCCCTTTGGGAAGAGCTTTTGTAATGAACTAGGCAGGACTTCTAACTCCTGCCCTATAGCGCATTGTATCCATGAGCTTATTTATATCTACAGGCAGAGAACAACTCACATTTCATAGTGCTTTACTGTTTATCAAATGCTTTCCCTTATTTCACCTCATTGTTCTGTAAAGACAGCGCAGTGTGGTAGAAGGAGCCTGGGCTGGGGATACACAGCCCTGGATTTGAGTCCCAGCTCAGCAGCCCAGTGGCCTTAAGATCTCACGTGCACAGCTAACCTCTGAGCTCAATATCTTTATCAACTCATTCCTAAAATAAGGATAGCTATACCAAACCAATAGTGTTGTGACCAGGATTAAATGGCATACAGCTGGTTCTAAATAAATAATAACTATCATTATTACTATTAACATCATCTAGATAGAGATTATTATCTCTTTTATAGATAAGGAAATAGAGACCTGGAGGATGGCATAGCTTGTCTGAGGTCCCACAACTCGTGACGAGTATAGCTGAGATTCTGACAGATCCAGAAGGTGTGGAGAGGGTGGGAGAGGCAGAGAGAATTTTCCATATGTAAACTGAGATAGGGAATGAGGCCTTGGGTCTGAGGGGAGAGGAAAGCGGAGCCCATTCCTATTCACCACTGTGATAATAGAGTAAGAATTTTAGAGGACAGTCTAAAAGCATTTCCTAGCCCTTCCGTCAGCAGGAGAGAATGACTTTATTAAAAGATGAGGCATGGCCCGGCCACAGAGAGAAGAGCCTCTTTCCAAAGGAGGCCATGTCAGCGGAAGGAGTCCTTTCTGCTCAGATCTCAGTTATCTCGCCCAGAAACGTAGGTGATTGTCCCATTCTGCAATCTCACTCTCCCGCCTCCCCACGCACCAGGCGCATCCCACTAATAACGCTGAGTCAACACCGACCACCAGTGTGGGGTTTGCCTTGACGCTGAAAGCCACCGAGTGCAGCCTGACGTACGCCGACATCATCAGCCTGACCCTGAGCAACATGAAGAAGCGCAGGGACAACCTCCGCCAGTTGAACCGGCTCCACCGGACTGAGTGGAAGTATTTTGATGAGTACCTGAAGGAACTGCAGGACAACTTCCTCAGGTATTTCAGGGGCTTTAGGGCAGTGGCATTGCTTCGGCATTGTCTGCTGTAGCACATCGCAATAATGTTTTTTCTGTTGTTTTAAAAATTATTGAAGTCATATTGGCTTATAACATTGTGTAATTTCAGGTGTACATTATTCTTTATCAGTTTCTGTGTAGACTGCATCGTGCTCACCCCCAACAGTCTAATTTTTATCTGTCACCATACACATGTGCCCCTTTACCGGCTTTGCCCTCTCCCCACTCCCTTGCCCTCTGGTAACCACTAATCTGTTCTCCTTATCCCTGTGTGTGTTTATCTTCCACGTGTGAGTGAAATCGTACTGTGCTTGTCTATCTCTGTCTGGCTCATTTTTCTTGGCACAATACCCTCAAGGTCCATCCAGGTTGTCACCAATATACTACTCAGCCGTAAAAAAAGACAATAATTTTAATTTTTGGCCCTGTAACAATCTTAAACACCTTCAGCTTTCTTGTGATCAGAATGTAAACTCCGCAATGACAGAGACCACATCTCTTTTTAAAAAGTTATTTTTTCTAACTACGAAAACATTTATGCTCAGTAAAACAAAACAAAACAAAACCTGGAAAAGCACCTAGAGGTATACATTGCCAACATTTTTCTATAAATCCTTCCAGTCTTTTTTCCTGGGCACATATATCTGTATCTCTAAACAAAAGTAGTCAAGTCACACTGTCAAACTGTTTTTTAGACTTTTTTTCCCCATTTAGCAGCATATTATGAATATTTTTCTGTGCCTTCTCCCTTTTTCAATATTTTAATTTTATTTAGGAAATTTTCAGACCTTTCAGAAAAGTTTAAAGCATGGTACAGTTTAACGTTTAAAGGATATGCCCTGGGCCGGCCCCGTGGCTTAGCGGTTAAGTGCGCGTGCTCCGCTGCTGGCGGCCCGGGTTCGGATCCGGGGCGCGCATCAATGCACCGCTTCTCCGGCCATGCTGAGGCCGTGTCCCACATACAGCAACTAGAGGGATGTGCAGCTATGACACAACTATCTACTGGGGCTTTGGGGAAAAATAAATAAATAAATAAAATTATAAAAAAAATAAAGGATATGCCCTTACCGCATTTGCCAATTATTCACATTTTGCCACATTTTCCTTCTTTCTCTAATAAATAGGTCTCATTCAGATTTACACAATGGTGTCCAAAGTATCTTTTTTGGTTTTGCTTGCTGCTCCAGGATCCAATCAGGGATCAGAAATTATATTTTGTTCTTATCTCTGGTGTCTTTTAATCTATAACAGTGCCCTGCCCCTCAACCTTATTATTATTATTATTATTATTATTTTTTTTTATGACATGGGCTTTTTGAAAAGCTCAAGCCACATTCTGGATTTTTCTGATTATTTCTTCCAGGTATCATTTAACTTGTTCCAATATATCCTATATTTCTTATAAGCTGGACATTGTGTCTATACTAGAGGCTCGATTAGATTCAGGTTAAATCTTTTCACCAAAAATACTTCATAGATGATGTTGTGTATTCACATTGCACCCCATCAGGAGACACTTAATGTCAGGTTGCCCTGCTACTTGATTAAGGTGGTTCCTGCTAGATCTCTCCATTGTAAGACTACATTTTTGCCTTTCTAATGAGTCAGTAATAAGTGGTGTGATCCTTTGAGACTATGTGAATATGCTTCCCCAAGACCTTCACCCAGTGCTTTTAGCATCCATTGATGCGCTTTGCCTGAATCAATTATTACATTTAGAGTTGAAAAATGGTGATTTTCTACTACTACCATTACTTCTACATTTATTAGCTGGCATTTTTCTGTAAAGAAGAGCTAACCTGCTTTTTTCGCTCTTTGTCTCTCTCTCCTGTCTTCTCTGCCTGCCCCATAACTCATTCATGTGGCCACCCTGGCTGCAAGGGAAGCTTGAGAAGTGTCTGAGAAAGGGCAATGAGATTTTCATGACCGGACTGATCCAAAACAAAATTGGATTCAGTTTGCAAGGGAGAAAGTGGGGAGTTGCTATTGGCTAGACAGCTCTCCGTATCAGCCATAATATGAGAAAGAAAAATATGAACACAGGTAAATACTTTGTTATACAAAGTGATACAATCAAGTTATTTCTAAAATATTATGGGACATTGACAAACAACACACCCACACACAAAACCTGTTCACCACCACCACCGCGGGAATGCAGTCCAGCCTAAATGTTCATCAAAAGATGATTGGTTAAATAAACTATCATACGTCCACATACTCTGCAGCCAAGAAAAATGGTGATGTCGATCTGTTCTTATTTTGTAAGGAAAGATGGTCACAGCGTACTACTGGGCCAAAAAAATCAGGTTATAAAATAGCGTGTATAAATAGACACTGTAATTTGTCCCCGTTTTACAGCTGTGGAAGCTGAGGTCAAGGACAGCTTGTGGGGACAGCTGTATGGGGAGGGTAGAGAGAGGAGTGGCCAGCAGGGAAGGGGGAGAGCCTGTACGTAAAGGATGCTGGCTACGAGGCTGCGAGAAGGAAGGTCTTAGGGAAGCGGTGATCAGCAGTGTGGGTGCCAGACACGCAAGCATGAGGCTGAGACAGGTTTGGTGATTCAGTAGAGCACAGTTTCAACAGAGTGAAGTCAGACACCTGAGCCTGGGACCTTAAGGGGAAGGCGTGAGTCCCCATGGGTGGATGGGATGACTAGGAAGCAGAAGGAGCAAGATTCTGTATCAAAAAGGCAAGACTAGTTGGTGAGGAAGAGGGCTATTTAAGCATAAGGTGGAAAACCCAAGCCTGTGTGAAGGAGGAGAGATTGGAGATGCCAGTGGAGGAGGAGAACGTCAGGATAGGGGAAGGGAGAGAACAGAGGAACCGCTCTTTAGGGCTCTGTGCTTCTGCCTCTGTTACTGTAGTTCATTATGCTCTATTTCTTCTGTATAGTCGTGCGTCACTTAATGACGGGGACTTGTTCTGAGAAACGCGTCGGTAGGTGATTTCGTCATTGTGTGAACATCATAGAGTGTGCTTACACAAATCTGGATGGTATAGCCTACTACACACCTAGGCTCTATGGTACTAATCTTGTGGGACCATTGTCATATATGCGGTCTGTTGTTGACCAAAACGTTATGTGGCACGTGTCTGTACTTTATTCATTGTCCCAACAAATATTTTCAGCACCTTCTATGCGCCAGGCATTATGTTTTGTTTACAACACGTTATGTTTTGTAATGTCTGTCTCTCTTAATAGTTGTAACAATCCTTGAAGACGGGATCCATGGAATGGCAGAGGCTAGGGTGAGAATATAGTTTTTTTTACTCACTGGCTCTGTGACATTGGACCAGTCACATAGGTTACTGAGCTTCAGTTTTGTTTTTTTAATTAAATGAAGATCGTATTTCCCACTTTGTAGGGTTATAATGATCAAATAAAATAAGGCATGTAAAGCCTTTTCACAGGACCAAGTCCATAGTAAGTAATTGTATTAGTTAGAATTAGGTTTGGCTTCAAGTTACAGAAGAACTCCAAATAGTGGCTAAAACAAGATGCAAATCTCTTTCTCTCATTTAAAAGGGGTCCAATAGATATGGCAGTTCACAATGTCAGGGACCCAAGTTCCTTTTATTTTATTGCTCCATAATCCTCAGCCTATGAGTTAGTCTCATGGCCCAAGATGGCTGCTCAAGCTCCAGCCATGAGGTTCACATTCCAGCCAGTAGGAAGAAAGATGCATCCAAAGACATGCATTCCTCCTGGAAGTCACAAGTAAGTCTTTCATTTTCATCCGATTGGCCAGAACTTAACACCATAGCCACACCTAGCTGTGACATTAACAAGGCAAAAATAATTTAGGGGTAATATTAAATTCGTATAGAGTGTTCAAGATTAAGTCTACAGCGTATATATTTCAGAAATATTTAAGGACATCCTTGTTTAATAAAGACATCCTTATCAGGTGAATTATAGTAAAGGTTTTTAAAGTCAGAAGAAACTTGGTAATTATGTGTTAGCAATTACATTGCTAAATACATCCACTTTTTGTTGGATAAGGTAATATCAAGAAGCTCAGCATGCTTTCTGTTAATAAAGTGATTCTCAAAGTTCGGTCTGTAGAAAAAAATGACAGCCTTAAAACACGTCTGTGCTGTTAGACGTCAGGACAGAGCTACCCTTGAGGAAGTAGGGTACGACTGAGCAGGGGCTCAAGGGGGCTTCTGGGGAGCTGGCAATGATCTGTTTCTTGATCTGGGTGCTGGTTACGTGGGTGTGCTCAGTGCGTGAACTCCTTGAGCTGTACACTTAGAGTCTGTGCACTCTTTGCTATCTCTGTTATACTTCAATAAGCTTTTCAAAATGGTGGGCATGTACATCTACCAGTTTACAGGACGTACAGAGCTTAGACGACCATGTCAAGCACTCCAGGGATGCAACTGGCTATCCAGAATGGGAAATTCTATAGAACAAATAGCCTGGTTTCTTCAGCACATTAAGAGCATGGAAAATAAAAGAGGGAGAAGAAGCGCTATTGTTTAGAAGTCACTGAAGAGCCGTATCAATCAAAACATTGTTTGGATCCTGATTTAAACAAACCAACTATGAAAAGATATTTGTGAGATAATCAGGGAAGTTTGAACACTGACTAGGTTTTAGATGATATTAAGGTATTCCTTTTATTGGTGTGTTCCTTTTCTTTAAATGTTATCATAGTTGTATAATTACGTTATTTTTAGGAGTCATGTCTTAAAGAGATATGTAATGAAGTGTTTACGGATGAAATGACAAGGTGTCTACGATTTGCTTTAAAATAACCCATTTGGGGTAGGCATGGGGGCCAAAGGGAGCAGGAGATGGATCAAGATTGACCTTATGTTGATAACTGTTGAAACTGGATAATGAGTAAATGGTGTTAATTATACAATTTTCTTTGCTTTCTTATATGATTAAAATTTTAAATATTAAGTTTTTTGGTTTTTTTTTTTAATGATGGCCATAACAAGAACAAAAGGTGACAAAGGCCCGTGTGCAGTGTTGCTTGTAGGTGGGCTAAGACTCCTTTTGGACATCAGTTACTGCTTATCTCCCTAAGAGATCACATCAGTTAGGAGCACTGGATTTGACGTTGGGCAGAGCAAAGCTCCATCTGCAGCCCTGTCTCCCTCTGTGTGTGAATTAGGTCCATCCTCTAGCCCCTGTGAGGCTTGGATACCATCTTTGTGACAGGGACACTCATAGGAGTACTCACGGAGGAGTCGTGTGGGCGAAAGGAGATGCCTACCTCCGTGCCTGGCTCAGTAAATGACGGCTCGTACGTGCGACCCCATACCATGAAAACTGCGGGGTCCAAAGCAGCACAAGCACTTGAAGCCAGCGAGTTTGCAGCTGGGAGACCTGGAGCAGTCCCGCTTAGACAAGGCAGTCCAGCAGCTCTTTGCAGGGGTCCCTGTGCGGGGAGGGAAGAGCCTCGTTTGCACACGCAGCTGGAACTGTGCCGTGAAGGAGCAGGGTCAGTTGCTGCTGAAGAACAGTTTTCTTGTGAGTCCAGAGCCCTGATCCTCACACTCCTCTGGGAGCAGAGCTCCCACAATTCAAAATGCTCTTGGCAGAGCTCTGTGAAATGTTTCAACGGATGATTCTGTCATTGAAGCTAGAAACGCTTTTACTAGTGGAGAATGTGAGCATAAGACGTGTCTAGACTTCAACATCTCAAGACATGGTAACATAGAAAATATTATCAAGGAATTACATCCAAGTTGTTCTGTTGGAAAACGTGAGCGTAACAAGGACAAATGCAGTTTGCTGCTTGCTCTTTGTCTCTCCACTGCAAGCAGAAGCTGGTTCCAAAGGGTTAAGAAAAAGTTGTGGCAGAAGATCCCAGAAGTAAGAATGTTGTGTCAACACATTTTTTCCTTTGACTTGGGAAGAGACCCCCCTTGTTGGAATAACCACTGGTTTAGGCCAAGTATTCAATGCTAGTTTTTTCATACCAGTCTTTCTCCATCTATCCTACAGCAGCAGAGAAGCATATGACAGCATCTTAATTCACTCCAGTATATATTCATTGCTATTTTGTCTACCTTGAACGCCTGTAACCTGCTTCTTCAAGTAAATGTCTGCTCACATTTCAAAGTCAGCTGGTGTATTACCCAGTTCAGCATTCTCATTGTGTACCCCAAGCTTATCTGAATGCACTCCGTTGAAAACCTTCTCCTATAATAACACTAGCAGCAGCAGCTGACATTTACGGAGCACCTCCTGTGTACCTGGCACTGTGCTAAGCGCTTGACCTTTGGTAACTCAGTACCCTAGATTCCATTAGTTCCATGTTGAGATGAGTACACTGGCATGGAGAGGTTAAGTAATTTGCCCAAGGTCACACAGCAAGTGGCAGAGCCCAACTTGAATTTAGCTTGCCCTCAAAGCTTACACTTCTGCTTTCTCAGATCATGAATTTCCTCACCTGTCTTCCTAATTTGAGTACAGTAGTCCCCCCTTATCCTCAGGGAATATGTTCCAAGACCCCCAGTGAATGCCTGAAATGGCAGATGGTACTGAACCCTATATATGCTATGTTTTCTTTTATACATACATACCTATGATAAAGTTTAATTTATAAATTAGGCACAGTAAGAGATTAACAACAATAACCAATAATAAAATAGAACAATTATAGCAATATACCATAATAAAAGTTACTGTAGATCCTAGCAACCTCAGCATATGACTTTTTTTCTTTCCTTATTAAGTTGAGAACTTGCACCTTTTCACTTAAAGGAAACACTTTACATCTTCTCTTTGGCATATCCAAATTGCCAGCGTCACTGCTCTTGTGCTTTGGGGCCATTATTAAGTAAAATAAGGGCTGCTTGAACATAAGCACTGTGATACTGCGACAGTCAATCTGTTGACTGAGACGGATACTAAGTGGCTAATGGGCAGGTAGCTGGACAAAGGGATGATTTATGTGCTAGGCAGGATAGAGCAGGACGGCTCGAGATTTCTTCATGCTACTCATGACAGCATACAACTTAAGACTTATGAATTGTTTATTTTTGGAATTTTCCATTCAGTATTTTCAGACCCAGGTTGACGGCAGGTAACTGAAACTGCAGACTGCAAAACCGCAGATCGGGGGGACTACTGTATCTGTTCCTTGAGTTCAGGGACCACATCTTATTCCTCTCTGTGTCCCCAGGGCTGATATGACCCCTGGCACACAGGAAGACCTCAGTGACTGAGTTGCTGCTGTGTAGTTAGCTCTCTGCTTCAGTGAGTTGCTCTTGACAGATGTAGTGAATGAATTTGTAAATATTTGCTGTTCTTTACATATAGAGATAGGAGTGAAAAGACCACACTGACTCTTGAGTCTTTTTCCATGTGTGTCTTTGTGATTTCCCCACAGGGAGGTGAAGAATATCGATCAAAGAGCAGCAGATAAAAAAAAGGCAAACCATATGTTCATCCAACCTTTAAACTTCATGGAGGAATCCCCTGGTAAGAAATCTAGACGAACCCATCAGAGGGAGATTGCGTTTCTTGCAAGGTTTGTTTGAACAAAGACCATAGGGAAAGTAGAAATGTGAACACTGTAAGAATTCTTAATACATGGAAAAGAATATGTAAAAGTTCACCCGCTTTTCTGTGTTAGTCACTCAACTCTCATTTTACTTTTATTATTAATGGTAGTAGTAAGAGCTACCAATGATTTTGTACTTCCTCTGTGCCAAGCATTTATGCTTTTGAACTGTATGAGTCAGAGTTCTTTGGTTGCAGGTGCCAGGGAACCAGCTCAAACTAGCTTGAGCAGGAGGAAAAGCTAGTGGCTTCAGTAACTAGGAAGGCCACAGACATGCTGGCTGCAGGCATGTTAGACCTAAAGGCTCAGTGATGTCTTCAGGTTTTCTCTCTCTCTCTCTTCCCTCTTTCCCTCTGTGTGCTGGCATGTTTTTCAAGCTGCCTCTGCCCTCAGAGAAAGAAAGAGGGCCACAGACAGCCCCAAGCCCATGTCCTTATAGTGCATGACCTAAGAGGAGAGAGAGACCCTCTTCCGGCCTCCATAAACCAAGCCTCATAAAAGTCTCTGATGGCTCTGCTTGGGTCACGGCCTCCCCCCCCATCCTCTCTGGACCAACACTGTGTTCAGGAAGAAGCAGTGCTGTGATTATCTATGAGTGTCCCTGTGGCCTTAGAGAGCAGGGCACAGTCAATGACGTGGGGTAGAATGGGTGAGATGCCATCAGACAAAGACAACATGGCCACTTTATTTTATTTATATCTCATCAAAACTCTGTTAGATAACATCACTCCCATTTTACTCAATAGAAAACTGAGGCACAGAGATGCCAAGTAAACATGGACTGAAGACCTACTATGCCAGGCACTAAGGATACAAAGAAAGAAAGAAAGTTCCTGCCCTCAAGGGCTCACAGTAGGGCCGGGCCCGTGGCTTAGCGGTTAAGTGCGCGCGCTCTGCTACTGGCGGCCCGGGTTCGAATCCCGGGCGCGCACCGACGCACCACTTCTCCGGCCATGCTGAGGCTGCGTCCAACATACAGCAACTAGAAGGATGTGCAACTATGACATACAACTATCTACCGGGGCTTTGGAGGAAAAATAAATAAATAAATAAAATTATAAAAAAAAAAAGGGCTCACAGTAAATAGATAACATGCGACAAGTTGCATGGGTCCTAAGAGAGGACTTCAAAAGGGAACAGAGTAAGAAGTGGTCACTTCTTTTTGTGTGCTAGGCAAGGGGTAGGGGAAGAATGGGCTGGCACTCTAAGCAGAGAGCAGCTCAAGCCAATTTGCAGAACTAGAAGTTACCAGCCCTCCATTGGGTCCGGCTGGTCAGGGAGTGAGGGAGAGTTGAGGAGGGTATGGAGGGGCATCAGGGGGTCTCACATGCCACACCTTCTGGATTCTGCTGTCCTATAGCCCATAGGCAGCCATCCAAGAGTCTACTCTACAGAAATTACAATTTTCAACTCTGGAATTTACATCCACTATTTTTTTTTTTATGTCACTGATTTTTTTTTTCTTTTTTTTGTGAGGAAGATCAGCCCTGAGCTAACATCCATGCTAATCCTCCTCTTTTTGCTGAGGAAGACCGGCTCTGAGCTAACATCTATTGCCAATCCTCTTCCTTTTTTTCCCCAAAGCCCCGGTAGATAGTTGTACATCATAGTTGCACATCCTTCTAATTGCTGTATGTGGGACGCAGCCTCAGCATGGCAGGACAAGCAGTGTGTCGGTGCACGCCTGGGATCCGAACCCGGGCCGCCAGTAGCAGAGCGTGCGCACTTAACTGCTAAGCCAGCTAAGCCATGGGGCCGGCCCCTACATCCACTATTCTAAATTATTATATGCTTACATATGTATTTCTTGATTTTTTTCATTTTAGACATTATCTGTTGATGATTTTTTTCCAGATTGCTAAGAGCTATCAAAAACTAAGCAGCATTATTTTCCATATTCTCAAATATATCATATATATTCTATGTACATTCTATTAATATATTCTGTTAGATAATGTGATCATAACAAGGACAAATGCAGTTTGCTGCTTGTTCTTTGTCTCTCCATTGCAAGCAGATGCAGACTCCAAAGGGTTAAGAAAAAGTTGTGGCAGAAGATCCTGAAAGTGAGAATATACTCTGTTAATTTCTTCTTGTTTTTTTACTCTTGGGGTTCTCCTTCTCAGGCCCTCATCCTCCTCTAATCTGGAATGGTGTGCTCTAGGTCTGCTCGCAGTTATCATCTTGGGGCTTTTTTCACCATCATCCTAGGACTTCCCTTTGTCAACTTTACTTTGTTGGAGTCTCTATTTCCCAGATCCTTTGTCTTTCTCTTTCTTGTTTTACTTCCTCATTTTGCTGGAGCACATCTTCTAGTAGCTCTTGAAGAAAATGTACACGGGAAGTTTTTTTAGTCTTTACATGTCCAAAATGACTTTGCTCTTGATTAGTATTTGATAAGTGTTTTGCTGAGAATAAAATTCTAAATTATAAGTCAATTTGCCACAGAATTTTGAAAAAAAAATTTTTTTCCTACCTTCTAGTTTTGCCGTTGAAAAGTCTGATGCCATTCTGATTCCTATGGGCCTTGTACGTCATCTTTTTTTTTCCTATGGAAGGTTTTAGGATGTTGTCTTGATCCCTAGTATTCTGAAGTTTCACGATTATGTACCTTAGCATAAGTCTTTTCTTAATATGTTTCACTGGGCTTGGGAAGCTCTGTCAGACTGGAGAATAGTGTCCTTCAATTTTGAGAATTTTTCTTTTATTATTTCTTTGATAATTTCCTCTGCTTCATTTTCCTAGCTCTGTTTTTCTGAAACCATTATACTCAGTTGTTGGACCTCCTGGACTGATTCTCTAATTTTCTTAACTTTATTCTCTTGTTGGCATCTGTATGAATTTCTGTCCTGCTTTCTAGGAGAGTCTCTACATTTTATCTTCCAACACTTCTTTTAATTTTAAAAATTCTACTATAATATTGTTATTTCCTAGAGTGAGCTCGTTCTTATATTTTGGTTGTTCCTTTTGCATAGCATCCTCTTCTTTTTCATGAATGCAATATTTTCTTCTATTACTTAGAATATTAATCTTTATTTTTTGTTTCTTTTGACCCCCATAGTATTTCTGTGGGTACCTTTCTTGGGTACCTTTTTATGTTTTTTGTTTATTTTCTTGTTTTGAACTCTCTCTCATCTTTGAGGTTTTCCTTAAATTATTGATGATCCTGGGCTGTCTTTATATGTAAGAGTGAACCTCTAAAAATCTGACAATGAAAGTTAGTGTCAGTGGGCATGGCTTCTCAATTGGTGGACTCTCTCTTTTTTTGGAGAAAGGGAAGCAAGCCAGCATTCTCACTGAGAGACCCCTAAATATTAACATCTACATATCTTTTCTCAGAAGCCATTCGGTTTCTTAGGAGAATAATCCTCCAGTCATTTGCCTGCGGGGCATATGCCTGGCTAACGGCATTCTGGAAACCTCTTTATTTTAACCTCAGTCTTGATTACTAAACTTCAGTCTCTTTATTTTCTACTAGTCTAGTATCCCCAAGCCTGAAGCTCTTTATTTCAATTTCTCCAGAAAACAAGAGCAAAAGCAAAACAAAACCTTCCAATTTTCATTTACTTCTCAGAACAGCTCTTTGAGGTAATATGTAAATTAGGATTTTATTTAGTTGTATATAACAGAAAAATAAAAAATAACAGTGGCACAAAGGTTGATTCTCACATATAAAAGAAGTCTGGAGGTAGACAGTGTAGGCTGACATGGTGCTCCAGGGGCTTCAGGGATCCAGGATCCACCCTCCTAGCTTTGGCATTCTTCCTCAGGGACCCTCATGATCCATCCAGATGGCTGCTCGAGTTCCAAGCGTACTGTCTGTTTTCCAGACCAGCAACTGGAAGAAGGGAGGGAAAAAGAGGGCTAACCCATTCTCAATCTCTCTCTTTTTTATTATGTATTTTTAGAGGAGTTTTAGGTTCACAGCAAAATTAAGAGGAAGGTACAGATGTTTCCCATGTACCCCTTTCCCCAGCACATGCAGAGCCTCCCTTGTTATCAACATCCCCCACCAGAGTGGTACATTTGTTAGAGTTGATAAACCTACATTGACACATTATAATCACTTAAAGTCCATAGTTTACATTAGAGTTCACTCTTGGTGTTGTATAATCTACGAGTTTAGGATAAATGTATAATGACATGTATCTGTCATCATAGTATCATACAGCATATTTTCACTGCCCTAAAAATCCTCTGTGCTACTCTTATTCATCCCTACCTCCATCAAATCTGTGACAACCACTGATCTGTTTATTGTCTCCATAGTTTTGCGTTTTCCAGAATGTCATACAGCTGGAATTCTACAGTATGTAGCCTTTTCAGATTGGGTTTTTTCCATTAGTAATATACATTTAAGGTTCCTCCATGTCTTTTCAGGGCTTGATAGCCTATTTCTTATTAGTGCTAAATGATATTCCATTGTCTGGATGTATCACAGTTTATTTATTCATTCACCTACTGAAGGACATCTTGGTTGCTTCTAAGTGTTGGCGGTTATGAATAAAGCTGCTATAAGTATCCATGTGCAGGTTTTTGTATGGACATATGTTTTCAACTCTTTGGATAAATGCCAAGGAGTGTGATTCTGGATCCTTTGGCAAGAGTGTGTTTACTTTTGTAAGAAACCTCCAAACTGTCTTCTAAAGTAGATGTACCATTTTGCATTTCCACCAGCAATGAATGGGAGTTCCTGTTGCTTCACATTTGGTATTGTCAGTGTTCCGGATTTTGGCCATTCTAATAGGCGTGTAGTGGTGTCTCATTGTTGTTTTAATTTGCATGTCTCTGATGACATATGATGTGGAGCATCTTTTCATATGCTTATTTGCAATCTGTATATCATCTTTGGTGAGGTGTCTGTTAAAGTCTTTGGCCCATTTTTTAATCAAGTAGTTTGTTTTCTTATTGTTGAGTTTTGAGAGTTCTTTGTATATTTTGGAGAATAGTCCTTTATCAGATGTGTCTTTTGCAAATATTTTATCTCAATCTGTGGCTTGTCTTCTCATTCTCTTGACATTGTACTTTGCAGAGCAGAAGTTTTTAATTTTAATAAAGTTTAGTTTATCAGTTCGTTCACACATCATGCCTTTGGTGTTGTGTCTAAAACCTACGGTCATCTAGATTTTTTCCTATGTTACCTTCTAGGAGTTTTCTAGTTTTTATTTTTACATTTAGATCTATGCTCCATTTTGAGTTAATTTTTGTGAAAAGTGTGAGGTCTGTGTCTAGAGTCATTTTTTTGCATATGGATGTCCAGTTGTTTCAGCACCATTTGTTGAAAAGACTATCTTTGCTCTTTTGTATTGCCTTTGCTCCTTTGTCAAAGACCAGTTGACTATATTTATATAGGTCTATTTCTGGGCTCTCTATTCTGTTCCAATGATCTATATGTCTGTTCTTTCACTGATACCACACTGTTTTGATTGCTGTAGCTTTGTAGTAAGTCTTAAATGCAGGTAGTGTCAGTCTACCAACTTTGTTCTTCTTCAATATTCTGTTGGCTGTGCTGGGTCTTCTGCCTATCTGTATAAACTTTAGAATCAGTTTGTTGATATCCACAAAACAACTTGCTGGAATTTTTATTGGGATTGCATTGAACCTGTAGATCAGGTTAGGAAGAACTGACACCTTGACAGTATTGAGTCTTCCTATCCATGAACAGGGAATATCTCTCCACTTATTTGGTTCTTATTTGATTTCTTTCATCATAGTTTTGTAATTTTCCTCATATAGATTTTGTACATATTTTGTTAGATTTACACCTAAATATTTCATTTGTGTGGGTGTTAATGTAAATGGTATTGTGTTTTTAATTTCAGATTCCACTTGTTCATTGCTGGTATATGGGAAAGCAATTGACTTTTTTTATATTGGCCTTGTATCCTGCAACCATGTTCTAATCACTTATTAGTTCCAGGAGTTTTTTTGTCAGTTCTTTCCGATTTTCTACACAGATGATCATGTCTTCTGTGAACAAAGACAGTTTTATTTCTTCCTTCCCAATCCATAAATTTTATTTCCTTTTCTTATGTTATTGCATTAGCATGGTCTTCCAGGACAATGTTGAAAAGCAGTGGTTAGAAGAGACATCCTTGCCTTGTTCCTGATCTTAGTGGGAAAGTTTCAAGTTTATCACCATTTAGAATGTTGTTAGCTGCATTTTTTTGGTAGATATTCTTCGTCAAGTTGAGGTAGTTCACTAAGTTTTTATCATGAATGTGTGTTGAATTTTTAAAATGCTTTTTCTGTATCTATTGATATGATTATGCAATTTTTCTTCTTTAGCCTATTGATGTGATGGATTATATTAATTGATTTTCAAATGTTAAATGGCCTTGCATACCTGGGACAAATCCCACTTGGTCATGGTGTATAATTATTATTATTTTTTTTTTTGAGGAAGATCGGCCCTGAGCTAACATCTGCCAATCCTCTTTTTTTTTTTTGCTGAGGAAGACTGGCCCTGGGCTAACATCCATGCCCATCTTCCTCCACTTTATATGGGACACTGCCACAGCATGGCTTGCCAAGTGGTGAGTTGGTGCGCGCCCGGGATCCGAACTGGCGAACCCCGGGCCACCGTAGCAGAGCGCACACACTTAACCACTTGCGCCACCGGGCCGGCCCCGTGTATAATTATTTTTATACATTGTTAGATTTGATTTGCTAACATTTTGTTGAGGATGTTTGCATTTATGTTCATGAGAAATACTGGTCTATAGTTTTCTTTTCTTGTCATGTCTTTGTCTAGTTTTGGTATTAGGGTAATGCTTGACTCATATTCCTTCTGCTTCTATCCTCTGAAAGAGATTGTAGATAATTGGTATAATTTCTTCCGTAAGTGTTTGGTAGAATTCACCAGTGAACCCATCTGGGCCTGGTGCTTTCTGTTTCAGCAGGTTATTAATTTTTTATTCAATTTCTTTAATAGGTATAGGTCTATTCAGATAGTCTATATCTTCTTGTGTGAGTTTTGGCAGATTGTGTTTTTTAAGGAATTGGTCCATTTCATCTAGGTTTTCCAATTTGTGGGCGTAGAGTTGTTCATAGTCCTCCTTTATTATGTTTTTAATGTCCATGGGATCTGTAGTGATGTCCCCTCTTTCATTTCTGGTATTAGTAATTTGTGTCCTCTCTCTTTTTTTCTTAGTTAGCCAGGCTAGAGGCTTATCAGTTTTATTGATATTTTCGAAGAACTAGCTTTTGGTTTTATTCTCTCTATTGATTTTCTGTTTTCAATTTAATTGATTTCTGCTCTAATTTTAATTATTTCTTTTCTTTTGCTTACTTTGAATTTAATTAGCTCTTCTTTTTCTAGTTTCCTTAGGTGGAAACTTAGATGATTGATTTTAGATCTTTCTTCTTTTCTAATGTATGCATATAATATTATAAGTTTCCCTCTAAGCACTGCTTTCACTGCATCCCACAAATTTTGATAAATTGTGTTTTCATTTTCATTTAGTTCAAAATGTTTGTTTGTTTGTTTTTTGCAGGGGAAGATTCACCCTAAGCTAACACCTGTTGCCAATCTTCCTCCTTTTTTTCTTCCTTCTCCACCCTCCCTACCCCCAGTACATAGCTGTGTATAGTTGTAAGTTCTTCTGGTTCTTCTATGTGAGCCGCTGCCACAGTATGGCTACTGACAGACAAGTGGTGTGGTTCCACATCCAGGAACTGAACCTGGGCCACCAAAGTGGGGAGTGCACTGAACTTTAACCACTAGGCCATCAGGGCTGACTCTAGTTCAAAATATTTTAAAATTTCTGTTAAGATTTCTTCTTTGACCCATGTGTTATTTAGAAGTATGTTGTTTAATCTCTAACTATTTTAGGATTTTCCAGCTCTCTTTCTGTTATTGATTTCTAGTTTGATTCCATTTTGGTCTGAGGGCAGACATTGTGTGATTTCTATTCTTTTAAATTTATTAAGGTATATTTTATGGCCCAGAATGTGGTCTGTCTTGGTGAATGTTACATGTGAGCTTGAGGAGAATGTGTACTCTGCTGTTGTTGGGTGATGTAGTTTATAGGTATCAATTATATCCAGTTGATTGATGATGTTGTTGAGTTCAACTATGTCCTTACTCATTTCCTGCCTGCTGGATCTGTCCATTTCTGATAGAGGGGTGTTGAAGTCTCCAACTATGATAGTGGATTCATCTGTTTCTCCTTGCAGTTCAATCAGTTTTTGCCTTACGTAGTTTGACACTCTGTTAGGAGCACACACGTTAAGAATTGTTGGGGCCGGCTCCATGGTGTAGCGGTTAAGTGCGTGCATTCCACTGCTGGTGGCCCAGGTTTGGATACTGGGTGTGCACTGATGCACCGCTTGTCAGGCCATGCTGTGGCGGCGTCCCACATAAAGTAGAGGAAGATTGGCATGGATGTTAGCTCAGGGCCAGTCTTCCTCAGCAAAAAAAAAAAAAAAAGGAGGATTGGCATGGATGTTAGCTCAGGGCTGATCTTCCTCACAAAAACAAAAACAAACAGACAAAAAAAGAATTGTTATGTCTTCTTGGAGAATTAACCCCTTATCATTATATAATGTCCTTTATCCCTGATAATTTTCTTCACTTTGGAGTCTGCTCTGTCTGAAATTAATATAGCTACTCCTGCTTTCTTTTGATTAGTGTTAGCATGGTATATTTTTCTCCATCCATTTACTTTTAATCTATAACCCCATTCTTTTTTAAGGAGCATTCCCAGAAGTCCCAAACAACATTTCCACTTACATCTCATTGCTAGAATGTGACTACCTGGCTACAGCACCTTCTTCCTTTTAAATAAAATATTATTTAGGGGCCGGCCCCGTGGCTTAGCGGTTAAGTGCACGTGCTCCACTACTGGCGGCCCGGGTTCGGATCCTGGGCGCACACTGACACACCGCTTCTCCGGCCACGCTGAGGCCATGTCCCACATACAGCAACTAGAAGGATGTGCAACTATAACATGCAACTGTCTACTGGGGCTTTGGGAAAAAAAAAGGAGGAGGATTGGCAATAGATGTTAGCTCGGAGCTGGTCTTCCTCAGCAAAAAGAGGAGGATTAGCATGGATGTTAGCTCAGGGCTGATCGTCCTCACACAAAAAAAAATTATTTAAAAAACATTTTAAATGCTGTTTTATAATTGTATTATTATTATTTTATAATATTATTGAGGTATCATTTACTATAAAATTTGCCCATTTTAAGTGTACAATTCAGTGATTTTTAGTAAATTTACAGAGTTTTGCAACAATTACTACAATCGAGTTTTAGAACTTTTTCATCATCCTAGAAAGATTCCTCATGCCCATTTTTAGTCAATCCCTATTACCCTCTCTCTTTTTAATAACCTCCCTGGAAATACCATATAACATTACCACTTTATTTCAAGGGCCAGATATTAGTCACATGGCGATGTTAGTTTCAAAGGAGGCTGAGAAATGTAGTTTTAAAAAATATCTGGGCACATTGCCACCTTAAACAAAAACTGGTTCTATTGCTAAAGAGAAAAGAGAAATTGGATGTTGGGTTGGTAACTAACTGTCTCTATCACAGATAGATGGCATTATACTCTCCATTTTAGAGATGAAGAAACCAAAGTTTAATAAGTTGAGAAATTTGCCAAGGAAACCTTTCAATCTTAAACCTTCCAATTGAAATTTTCCTTCAACCCAGAAAAAGACCACATTTTTTTTATAATAGCAGTTTAGTTTGAGACCCACATATTTGAGCCATGGAATCTCAAAGAATCAATGGTGACTCAGTAACAGTCTTTCTGATATCCATTTTAGATTCTCAGAAATATAAAAAGCCAACTCAGTCAAATTCGCCAATATTATTATTGTTCCCTCAGACTTGACTATCCTTCAACTACTTCTTAATCTAGCTAATCCCTAGCTGACCCTTAAAACTCAGCTTACGTATAACCTTCAGGAATTCTTCCCTGGCTTACCTACTCAGGGTACCTATTATGTGCTCTGTGCTTTCCTGATCGTACTCCACAGAATGTAGCCTGCTCTAGTCATAGATTTGCTTGTCCATCTCCCTAGAGTGAAAGTTTACCCTTGAGGTCAAGAATCTTGCCCTAGATGACCTTGTTTTCCCTGGGCCTACTCAGTGCCTGGCACCCAACATGTCCTCAGTCAATGCTTAGAAGATGAATGAGGGAGTCATCATGGTGTGTTCAGCTCTCTACAGTTATTTGCTATTGCCAATGTTATTGATTGATTGTAAACTTTTTATTTCAACACTTATCAAGATTCCAGTGAAACCTTTGAAGAAATTACACTGAATTTTTGAGCCAATTTTTGTTGATATCTTTTTTGTTTTCCCCACAGGAAAGGAAAGGAAGAGAGAGAAAGAGAAAGGAGACAGAAGTTAAACTACTCTCCCTTCTCACTTTCAAGTCCTGATGAATTCTCTTCTCTGAGACTAGGAAGTCTCTACAAAATCTCTGATATTTCTGCTACCAGGTAGGGTAGAACAACAATAGGAGAAAAAGAAAATTGTGGCCAAAGACTGAGAAATAGAAATAACTATTCCCAGGATTGGAGAAAGAATGCATTATAGTTTTTCCTAGGCCGAGTGAAACCAGCAGTGAGGAGTTTTTTGCTTGGGTCACTATATTTATTCATGCATTTACTTTTTATTCATTATTTTATTTAAACAATAGTGAATTATAATGGCTACCATTTATTAACTGTTTACTGTGCCAAGCATTAAGCTAAATATGTTACAAACGTGACCTCATTTTAACCTTCTTAACAGCCATATGAGGTAGAGATTATCCACTGCATTTTATACAGCAGCAAGCACAGCTTTGGAGAACTTTCAAAAGTTCCCTGCACTAGACACTGGGTAAATAATAGTAGATAAGACACAGTCCCTATTCTGGACGGACTGATAGTCTGGTAGAGAGAAGGCTGATGTATCAACAAATAAATGCCGTAAGTTCCAGAGGCACTGTTAGACAGAGGGGACAAAGAACCCAACGGCCTGGGAGCCATGCAGAAACGCTTTACTGAAGTGGTGTGCCTTGACCTAAGTCTAGAGAAGATAAGGTGTTTGCCAGGCAGAAGGAGGGGGATGAGGGAAAAGGCTGGCGTTCTCAGTGGACGGAGCAGCGGAGGCAAAGACGCAGAGGCAGGAAGTAGCGGGGCAGGAGGTCAAGAAAGTGTGTGAGGGGATTCCAGGAGAAGTGAGCCTAGAGATGATCCCTGGACAAATCGTGAAGGGATTTCCATGAAGCCCTTTATTTTCTAAGTCATGGGGAGCCACTGAAAGATATTAAACAGGGGAACCTCGTGGTCATATTTGGATTTTAAAAGTCCTAATGGCAAATGGTGGTCTTCATGCAGGGACTATATATATATATTTTTGAGGACTTGCAAAGTCTCCCAAATATTTACCTCTACGTGAAACTCTGGCTATGCCTCTTGATCATTACTCCCCAAGCTTTCTTGATCTTGCATCTCTCTCAGTAAAGCATTTATGAAAACTTAGCCCCTAATAATATATTAATTATTCAGAAATCATGTATATATAGTTCTATACTAATATAGTATGTATACTATAAAACATACAGAAAAATAGAAATTAAAAAGGATGAGATAAAAAACATATAAATAGAAGTTCCAGTATCTTCTGCTCATAATGGATCCATTTTGGATCCATCTTGTTGTGGGGATGAGCCCAGGTAAATATTAGCCAGGTAAAGGAGTTACCTTTTAGTTTCCCCTGCAGAAAAAGAGGAAGCAGTAGAAGGAGCTTTGACAGTAAAAAGATCTGGGGTTTTGGATCTTTGTCCTGCCCCCTCTGTGACTTTAGATCAAGTTACCTAAGTTCTCTGGGCCTGTTTCCTTGGCCATAAAAAATGTGGATGGTAGTTATGCATAAAAGAGCTAACCCATATAAAGAGCCTGGCGTAGAATCTGTCAATAATTTATAGACATTATATTATTGTTTTCATAAAACTTCTTACAGTCCTTAATTCTGGAAGCCTTTGAGAATGCCTGCTTGAGAGCACTGGCCTAGCCCAGCCCAGAAGGACTCCCTGGTCTTCTGGGCCCTCGACCAGCTGGGTTCTCACGTTTTAGGGCAGTCCTCACCCTGCTTCCCCACCACTGGGCGCTGACATGGTGAAGCTCCAGAAAATGCACTAGTTTTCACCCACAGGGAAGAGCCTCCGAGCTCCAAGAGTTTTCACATTCAGACAGGGCACGGTCTAGGTCCAAAAACGTCCCCTTAGACACCTCCTTCAGAAGTCACTAAGGACTGGTGACCCCAGACTTTTAGGAGCCTGAATAAGAGTGGACCTGCTCTTCCGGTCACAAATGCTAGAAGGGAAATTGAGGGGAAGTGTTCTTTGCCCTGTGCTAGGCATATTCCATCGGTTATCCCATTAAAGTCTCAGAACAGTCCTGTGAGTAAATTTTATTTTTCCTGTTTTTCAAAAGAGGCAACTGAGGCTCACTTGAGTTGAGGCCCAGGTTCCTCATGGGTTTCTTTCAAAAATCCATATTTTATCATGCTACTCCTTTGCTTAAAACCTGCAGTTTCTCTTCATAACCCTAAGGGTCCTAGGGGTAAAATCCAAACTCTTAGACACGAGGCCTTCACAAGGTGGTCCCTGCCCACCTCGCCTCTCGTCTCTCTCCACCTCCCACTCTCAGCCACCTCTCAGCCACGCTGAGCCCCTGCAGCTGCACTAAGAGGCCAAGCTCTCCCTGCCTCCAGGCTTTGATCGGCACAAGCTTCTTCCTCTGCAGGAAATATGATTCCCTGTCCCACCCCTAGCCTCCTTCCTCAGCCAGTTCCCGCTGCTTCTTCACAGTCAGCGCAGATGAAGTCTCCTCCTCCAGGAAACTTTCCCCCCACATAGAAGATCAGGGTTAAATGCTTCTTCTCGAAGCTCTCAGACCTTTTAAAACATGAAAACTCGCTGAGCACAAAGCAGTGCTAGGAACTACATTGGAACATTCCAGACTGGGAGGTTTGGGACAGACCCATTTTGGAGAAAGCAGTCCAGCAGTTGTTTCACAGAGTTACTGCTCTGGGATAGAGGACGAGGCCAGCAGTGAGTGCAGATGGACTGAATGGTGAAGGATCAGATGCTGACGTACTCAGGGTATCTCCCTGAGCTCAGAGCCCTGATTCTCCCATCTGCTGGGAACAGGACAGCCAGAAGTCACAGTGCTCTTTGCAGAAGCCCATAAAAATATTACCACTTTAAATCTGGCACCCAACTAAGGGCTATTGAGTGGCATAAAACATGAATCTTTAGTATAGCTGCAAAGTTTGGTATTTTAAAGTAATACATAATATGTTAAGAAATCACAACCAATTTTTTCTTAATTATAACTTTTACTTACTCATTTGTTTTTATCACCTTGATCATTGGCACACAACAGAGTTGAGTTTGCCAGGTCCTTATTCGGTGAGAATAAGCACTCCTGTGAGATATGGGATGTTGTTATCCTCATCTTACAACTGAGGCAACTGAGGCTCAGAGAGGTTTAGTGACTGTTGCCCAGGTTCTCACATTTGGTAAGCAGTGGAGCCGGGATTTGAAGCCAGCACTCAGACTCCAGGGCCTGAGCTACAGCCTAACTATTTTTAAGAGAAGACTGAAGAGGTAAACCTAACATGAAGAAAGTTTTATCAATTCGTTTTTTGCTTTGTTTAGAGAAACAGCCACTGATAACTGGAGTATAGCAGCATGGTTTGCACCCCAGTGGTATCGAATCTCCCAGTTAAGAGGGGCTTATAAACACAATGGTTTTTGACATCCATTTTTGAGTGGAAGAGGAGACCAACCAATTCAGTTCATTTTAATAAGTATTCGTTGCTCTTTCCCCTTCCTTAAACATACTTTAGCCACTTTTTCATCTGGCTAATTCCTACCTGACCCCTAAAGCCCAGTCTGGGCATCACTACCTCCAGGGTGTCTCCCCAGACTGCCCTAGTGACTGCCTGTTTTGTATTCTGTGCTTTTCCAAACATGCTCCACTGAAGATCCTACAGCTCCTACTGTAGTCATGGAGTTGTCTGGCTCCCTCTCTGTACTGTAAGTCTTCCAAGTTTAGGGACCTTGTCTGAATTCATTCAGCATTGAATCTCCTGCACCTGCTTCTGTGGCTGACACATAGTAGGGATTCAGCAAATTCTTGGTGAAGGAATTAATGATTAGTTAATGTATGTTTAGCATTCTGCTTCAGTTAATTGTTTATAGAAAAAATAACTGATTACATTTTATAACTTTGCCTCTCTATACTCATGAAGTTAGGAAAAAAATCCTCTTAAAAGATCACACTGATTTTTAATTTTTTGTTTTTATGTTAATTAAAGTAATACATATTCATCCTTTAAGAATCAAATAGAGAGGCAGCTCTGGGATCAGACCACCTGGGTTTTAATCCCAGCTTCAGGACCTACTAGCTGTGTGACCTTGAGCAGTTACTTAACTTCTCTTCATCTCAGTTTCTTTATTTATAAAATGGGGATGATAATAGTATGTATAGCATAAGGTTGTTATGAGGATTAAATTGGTTAACATTTGTAAAGCACTTAGAACAGCGCCTGATGCAAGGTAATATATAAGAGCATATTAAATTAACTGTTTAACTGATGCAAAACATAATATAAATGCTTATTAAATTAACTAATTAATAGTTCTACAAAGCTAGCTACAAAAAAATTGCACTCTTCTGCAAGTTTTTTCCTATTCCCCAGCAACAACACTTTCCAGTTTTTTAAATGATTGTTTTGGTGTTTGTTTTCTTCCTTATTTCTAAATACCATGATGCTCTGGCTCCTTAAGTTTTCAGTGTTAGGTGTTATCTATTGGGTTCTCACTAGGAAAGGCAAGGACTGGACTTCTTCTCACATGCACATACTTCCTGTCTCTCATCCTTCCAATGTGTTTCTGTTGCGATTTTGGTTGGATCATTAATCAGTATTAATATACCATCAACACCATTGCCATGAGCCACAGAGTGTTCTATGGTTATTTTTATTTTCTGCTATCCTTGGAACTAAGTCTCTCTCTTTTTTAATCTGCCTGTTTTCTTGCTTTTTTTTTTTTTTTTTAAATATACTTATCACAGTTTATCTCCAAATTCTCCTGTGGTTGTATAAATCTCCTCCTGGTACATTCAGACACTTCACGTAGTCTGTAGATTTCACCTTCGTTTCCCTGCCTTCTGACTTGCTTCACTCTGGGTGGTTGATTTCTAGGATGTTTATATAATCCTGAGCATTCCTTTCTCCATTCTCTTGATCTCACTGATTTTTTAATCTGTTTCTGTTTGTGTCTTTATGGTTCATCCACAGAGAGGTCACCAAGAAGCCAAAACCAAAGCAGAAAGAGAAAGTGTCCTTCCTTAGCCTCTCACCTTCCAGCTCACCTGGATGAATCCTTTTCCAAGAATTGAGAACTTTTGGATGAAGCCTGAACGTGTTGTTGGGTTTAATCTAAAATGGAAACAACAAAACAAACAAAAAAATAATACTGCAGCACATTTAGTCATTCCCAGTTCATGGGACAATGAATATTAAAGTTCACTCCTACCCTGGGCCAAAGTCAGGATTTAAATTGAAGTTAAGGCACCTCATGCATTCATGCATTTACTTACTGATTCTTTCATTCACTTGTTAATAATACTATGGAATATATAACATTATTATGTAACATATTAATAGTGATCATAGGAGACATCATTTATCGAGCACTTACTATGTGCTGACTACTCTAAGTCCCTTTTTAGACATTATCTCGGTTAACCCTCCTGGGGGCCCCCCTGAGGGGTATTGTTACCTCCATTTCTCCTAGGAGGACCCTGGGGCTTGGAGAGGTTGAGCAGGCATTCACTAGGTATCTACTCTGTACCATGCCTGCACCAGGCCCCGTGGATACAGAGATGAACAAAGATGCAGTCCCTCACCTTAAGGGGCGCACAGTCTGGAAGAGGGGGAAGGATGTGTAAACCAATAAATGCATTAATACTTTGCTAAAGATCTTGGTGCAATCCAAGAAAAACCAAATCAAGAGAGACTTCACTGAGGCTCAGAGGCACAGGGACCAGTGTGTGGAAGGACCTGCAGCTGGGCTAAGGGGGCTTGGCCTTTATCATTTGGACCTCAGGGCACACGGGAACAGTCTACCCAGCACAGCCAAGAGGGAAGAAAGAATGCAGATGGCTGTTTGCCTGAATTAAGATGCAAGGAATTGCATCCATGGGACCTATGGTGTTTCCCAGAGATATGCATCTTCACTTGAACCCTCAGGGTAACTCTAGGTGACCCCCTTGGAGAATATTACCCAGGTAAAGGGATAGAGCAAGGTTGATAGGAAAGGAGCTCAATCTTTGGCCCCAGAAAATTCAAGGCTTTGAATCCCCGCCCTGCTTCATAATAGATGTATGACTTTAGGCGTAGTAGCTGTGTGACTTGACCTTTCTGAACTTGTTTTCTTGACTGCAGCAAGGGAGTGCCTGTCTATCAGGGTAGTGTTGTTGTGATGGTTAAATGAGATAATTTATGCAAAGTTCCTGGCACAGGTATTTCACTTGGTAATTGCTACCAGCTGTTATTGTCGTTGTTGTTAGCACTGCTGTTGAGAAGTATACTGTTCTGAAACCAGGACATGTTGAGCACCTGCCGTGAACAAGGCACCATATAGCTCAGATAACCAGAGCTCTCTCTTGCCTTCCCTTCACTACCCAAGCCACAAACAACTCTTTATTTGCAGCTCCTTTAAGGAGCCATGCTCTCTCCTATTTCTGGGCCTTTTGCCTGCTGCCAATTCTGTACCTGAACATCCCTTCTCCTCCCTCTTCTCTTTTAACTCCCAACATCGCTAATTCCTGCTCCTCCTTCAGGACCCTGAGTAGATGTCTCCTCCTCCAGGAAGCCTTCCCTGATACACCACCAGCAAAGTTGGCACATGTGCTCCTCCTGTGTGTTCCTACAGCCTTTCATGCACTCCCATTATGGTAGCAGTTACCATAGTGGATGTAATTGCCTATTTACCTATCTATCTCTATCACTAGCCCCCTACTCAGAAAGAAGGTCTCCTGGTTATCTGGGCCCAGAGAAAACTGCAGTGCTGTCTTTCAGGATGTTCTGTTGCACCGCTTGGGGCCAAGATCATCCCTGCATGGACCCCTTCCAGAAGTTACTGAGGACTGATAACCATAGGCCTCTTAGGAAGCTCAAGATGAAAAGACCTGTCTCTGCTCTTTGTAAATATTAGAAGGGAAAATTATAAGGAGGAATTCGTTGTCTTTTGTAAGGGGAGAGAGGTAGAGCATTGAAGGGAACCAACCTTTAAGAAGCATTTACTATAATGTGGGATAAAGCAAATGAGTAATTGTGTGATACTCTAATTCTGTCATTCCCAGTGTTGCTGAGAACCAGTATTCTCAGCATGGGAGAAAGGAAATTCAGATGTTAAACTAGAAGAGAGGAAGTTAACAATCCTATAGCCCTGACTTTGAATTGATTGTGAATTGAGGATGTATTTTATCTTTAAAAACAAAAAAACAGTTGCCTGTGGAATTGGATTGGGGGCGGAGGCATAGCTCGAAACCGGAGGGGAGGAGAAGATGGAGGGGATTACAAAGAGGCCTGAAGAAACTTTTGGGGGTGATGGATATGTTCCTATCTTCATTGTGGTGAAGGATTCACAGGTATAGACACACCAGATGCACACTTTAAATATGTGCAGTTTCTTGTATGTCATTTATACCTCAATAAAGCTATTTTTTAAAAAAACGTATTTCCTAACTCTGTCCATTGAAATGACCTAGAAATAAAGATTAACCTAGTAGCAATGACTCAGACTGTGGTCTTGAAATACTATTTGCACTAAAAGGATCCAGGAATCCTTGAAGAAATGTCTGGTTCCAGGTCTGGGGCAGGAAAATCATGAGATGGACATGGAACATCTTGTCATACTAGACAGCAAGGAAGCTGCCAAGGATGAGAGTCCTGTCAGAAAAACCTCAGAAGCCAAGTTAGAGAGGATCCATTGGCTAAGGATGGGACAGTTTAAGCATCCATAATAATGATAATTGCAATGGATTGAAGCACATCAAACATGTTTTCACCTATGTATTCATATCATTACTTTAAAAAAATTAATTGGTCCCCATTGAAGGATACTAGGGAACCAGTTCATTATTTTGAAAACCAATAAATAAAAGAAACAAGTCAGCATTTATCACGTCATTCCCATATGAACTGTATCACCAGGTAACCAAACAGTGGATGAAGGGAAGTTTCTCTTTTAGAAATATTCCACCTAATAGATGAAGAAGGAATGATAGAGTTAAAATATCACCATTTGGCAACCCTTAATGAATTAATGGATCTAGCCTGATCATCAACAGCTGCTAACATCCCCAAAAGATAAAAATCCATGAAATGCCTCCCGATTATAGACCACACCACCACCTATGAAATAATCTTTACCAAATAATCAAACCTGGATCTGATCTAGACTCTAGATCCAACTGCCATAACAGGAAATACAAAGGACAGAGGAGAATTTGACAGCAAGGGGATGGAATCAGCAAAATCCAGGCCATAGAAAACTCCAAAGTAAATGATTCCATTTTTTTTTTTTAACAAGTTACAAGGGAAAAAAAGAGAGAGGGAAATCTATAGATTTTTTAAAAGAGACTTGAAAGTCATCAATCAATTGCAACGTGTATATGCTTTTTGATCCCAGTTGAAACAATCTTAAAAAATATATATAGCATTGATGAGACAATTGAATATCTGAATGCTGCCCGGATGTTTGACATTAAAAATTATTACTTTGAGGTATGATAATGGTATTATGATTATGTTTTTTAAAAAGAGTCCTTATCTTTTAGAGATATATACTGAAATATTTACAAATGTAATTATATGATGTATGGAATTTGCTTCAAAATAATACAAGAGGGAGGAAGTGGATGGAGGTATAAGTGAAACACGATTGGCCATGTGTTGTTGAAAATTGCTGAAGCTGGGTGATGGGGATATTATACTATTTTACTTTTGTATATATTAGAAATTATCCATAATAAAAAAAATTAAAGGCATTTGCTATGGACTAGACACTTTTAAGCATATTTTCACACATAATTTTATTGTCTTCTCCTATAGCCCTGTGAGTGAGGTACAATTTTCCCCATTTTCAAACTGAGGCTTTTCTTGGCTGAAGCCACCATTACCCCCGGCTTGGACTTGTACAATGTTCTCCTCAGTATTCTTGCCCTCTTTCTTGCCTCCTCCAATCCTTTCTCCACACAGCAGCCCAAATACTTCCAGTGTATTAACTCATTTAATTCTCACAACAACTTGGTGCTACTATTATTCTTGGTTTTCAGATGAGGAAACTGAGGCACAAAGAGGTTAAATAATTTCCCCAAGACCACACTGCTAGTAAATGGCTGAATTGTCTGGCTTAGTTGCCACTCCTATGTGTGCTTATACTATACATCTATAAATGGAAAATAAATTTCATATGAATATACAGGGTCTGCCATATACTGGTTTAGCATATCGGTTAAGAGCACGGACACTGGAGCCATGCTGTGAGCCTCAGGCAAGTTACTTAACCTTGTGGTGCCTCAGCTGCATCATCTGTAAATATGGGTAATAAGAGTTCCTATCTCCTGGTGTCTTTGCGACAAGTGGATGTGTTAATCTGTGGAAAGCAGTAAGTGCGTTAAGTGTTGGCTATCATCAAATGTTACCTTTGGCTTCTCCCCTTTGCTCTGAGAGTTCCTTTCTCTCTAGCACCTTTCACTCCAGCAGAGCCACTTGCAGCTCCCTAAATAAGCCTCTGTGTTCCCTCTGCCTTTCCCACCCTGCCCACCTGGCAAATCCTCACTTATCCTTCCAGCCCCACCTCTGTGAGGATGCCCCAGAGGGAGATCTACTCGGTTCCCAACTGCACGTGGTAATCCCTCTTATCTTGCCCTGTATGTGATTATCTGTTTCTGTATCTATTTTTCCTGCTAGACTCATGGCTTCTTGAGGGCAGAGACCTGTCTTTATCTCCATATCCATTAGAGAGCTGGGACCAAGCAGTGTTTAATAAATGTTGGTTAAATAAACTGTCACAGGCATGCCTCTCTGGGCAGCTATGTGCCAAAATTGGAAGTTTTTCAAATTTGGAAATAAATCAACAAATGAGAAAGCCCCAAATGACTGATATATATGTATGTATGTATGTGTTTTTATATATACATGTATACATACTACTGTAACTGCTCATATACTTATCTGTAGCTCCCACTAGGGTTTGTATGTTGTTGTTGAATTTCTAGCACCCAACATCTAGCAGTGTTTGACAAATAGTAGGGATTCAATAAACATCTTTTGAATGAATTAAATATATTTAAGGGGAGATGTACCCAGAAAAATTATTTTCTGTGATGATTCTTAATTCTTTAGTTCTCTACTAAAGCATTTCTCAAATTTGAGCTCTTGAAACTCCAAGAATATGTATCCACAGGCACCAGTTTGAGACAACCCAACAGTCCGCAGTGGAATCGTATATGCCTCTATTTGATTTTAAGGTGGTTGTCCACAGAGGGGCAGTAAAGTGTAATGGTTTAAATTTCAGGTCTTAACTGTAATCCCGCTGCCTGTTTTATTTCTTAGAATATCATAAAAATAACACAAAATTTTTAGAAAATTTGTAGACTCACTGAAGGATTTGAGAAATTGGGAAAGCTAATTGACACAATTCCTAATTGGTTACTAATTGACACAAAAGCTCTGGCTTGCCATGTTCTATATCTAGGATAGAAAAGTAGCATTTTGCCATGTAGGATTTTTTTTAATGTAGTCATTTTTATGGCTTCTAAATTTGTGTCATACTTAAAAAGATTTTTCTTTTTTTTTTGTGAGGAAGATCAGCCCTGTGCTAACATCTGCCAAGCCTCCTCTTTTTTTTTTTTTTTTCACTGAGGAAGACTGGCCCTGTGCTAACATCTGTGCCCATCTTCCTCCACTTTATATGGGACGCCGCCACAGCATGGCTTGACAAACTGTGCGTCAGTGCGCACCCAAGATCCGAACCGGCAAACCCCAGGCCGCCACAGCGGAGCGCGTGCACTTAATCGCTGGCGCCACCGGACCGGCCCCTAAAAAGATTTTTTCTTATTCTGAGATAATAAAAAATTGTCTCATGTTTTCTTCTAGCACTTTTATTATTTTATTGTTCAGATTTAATTTCTTGATCCATATGCAATTTATTTTGGTATAAGGTGTGAAGTATGGTTCCAATTTTATTTTTCTTCCAGATGGCCACGTAGTTGTTCCAACACCATTCATTGAATTCATCAGTTCCCCACAGATTTGAAATGCCACCTTCATCATATTCAGAATTTTTGTATGATATGAAAGACTAATCTTTTTTCTTTTTTTTTCTCTCCTGATTTGAGTGCAAAGATCTTCAAGTGTACTTTTTAACTACCCTAGGTTTTTGGTTTTTAAAAAAACATTTAAAAAGTTGCATATAACCATCAATGTTATATCCAAATAAGATTTTTATCCTCACTTCATGAATATCATTAGCAAGCTCATTTCAGTTTCTTTCTTTAAGTGTAGTGCACACAACCTTCAAATATTATGAACATTTCTCTCTCCCAGCTGTCACTACACCAAACTACATATGTTATATTTCCCTAAATCATCTTGCTGTGCTCTTTGCAGCTCTTCCATACAGTTGATGTCTTCCTCTAACAAGTTGCTCAGAAGTTACTATAATTATTTTAGGTGAGGCCTCAAAGTGAAAGCCTATCATCATTATCCAGTTCATCCCCAAAATGGGCATTAATTTCCATTTAACACTGACAGGCGGTATTTCTGGAAAATAACAAATTTTGAAGAGCTGTGGCAGTTATTCATTGGCTCTTTAAACAATCCACCAGGGGAAAAAATGTCCTACAAAATGCCAACTGCTATTGTGGTAATTTTTTTGCTATTTATTCCCACAAAATGATTCAGTCACTGAAGAAAAAGGGTCACCCTGTACTAGGTCTTGAACCCAAAGAAGTGTTTGCACAGATATTCATCCAAGATACATCACAGCCTCCACCTCGACAGATGCTCTTTCAAATGTTTCATGACTCTCCTCAACAGTCAGGCTCCATTTAAGGGGAGGAGGATGACGCTGCCAGAGACGGCTCTGCTGGCATGAAGACTGGCCTCAAATTTCTATTTAAAAGCGGACCAAAATATGTTTGGCTTCTGTTTTCTATTTAAAATTTCAAGTTAAGACGAAGAAAAATTACTCTCCATCCTGAATGGGCCTTGGGTGCCTCAATCACAAACTGGAGAGTCTTAGAGAAGAAAGAGAAATTAGGAACACTAAGGTGTTAGGTACAGACTATGAAGCCAGGTATGAAAATCTTGGAGTGAAAAGAAAAGCCTTGAGCAGGGGGCAAAAGACCCCCATATTCGACCTCCTAACCCGAGGGTCCTGATTAAGATAAGCATTCTGCATGTCACCTGTCGCCACATCAGCCACCTCCGCACAGCACCCCTCCCCTGCCTCGAAGTTTTCCACCTCATGACCCCCTTCCAACGGCCTCTTTTCATCTCAGAACAGGCCCTGCTTAAGGGTCTTCCTTGTCAAAGCAGCCTGTCTTTACCTCGGCGCCCACCTCAGTACCCCCTAATTTCGACGCGTCTCCGCAGTGTCCCCACCTCAGAGTCCTCTCCCTGACCTTAGAATCTCCCTCCGCCCAACGGACTCCTCAGCCTCCCCTCCCATCAAAGCCCCTCTCCTCAGCACCCTGCCTCCACCTCAGCGCCCCTCCCTCACCCCAGCCCGCCACCCCCACAGGCTCCTTTGGCGGCTCCTGGCAGCTCCCTCTCCCCTCGGTCCGCTCTCCGCCCCGCCCACTGTGGGCCCGCCCCTCGGTACTCGCCCCGCCCCTCGCCCTCCGCCCCGCCCACTGTGGGGCCGCCCCCTCTGTCCTTGCGACGCCCACGCCGGTCGCGCGCTCGAGCTCTCGTCATTTGGCGCCAAACCCTCTGGTCAGCGACGCGAGGGCCGCCGGTCTCGGCGTTCTGGGTCCGAGTCGAATCCCTGAGGACTGGAAAGGCCGGGCGGGGGGCGGAAGGGATTCTCCTTGGAAATCTCAGGGCGTCTCTGGGTACGAGCGGGGTTTGTGGCAAAAGGGGCAAGCGTATGAGGAATCCGTGGGGAAACTCAAGGGTTCCTTTCTTTGGTAGTGCCTGGCGGTCGTTGCTGGGCCTGGCCTGCTGGCTTTGTGTGTCTCGCCCCCACCCCCGGGAGGAATCTCAGTGATCTCGAGGGATTTCCAGCATCTTTAGTTTAAATCAAGTCAGACCTGGGTCTTGAAGTGGCCGCCTCGGCCTCCTTAGGAGGGAATGAGGTGTCAGGAAAACGTCCAGCGGCGGGTGCTGCCCAGGCCTCCCGCCGAGGGAGGCGTCGAGGGTGGCCTGGCCCACGCTCCCCCACCGTAACGGACGGCCGCGGGCGCCTAACCCGAGGTGTCTGGGGGCCCTACTTTAGATCAACTGTTCAGTCCATCCATTGCTACTTGAGAAAGATGGAGAACAATCTTTTCATTTTATCAAGAGGGAAGAAACGGATGATTTTTTTTGTCTTCAGTAAGGACAGTCAGTGTGGAATTTTGGGTGATCATGTATAAGATGAGATCTGAGGGACAGAATTCCAGAAGATTCCATTTATGCTGTCTCCTCGTTTGTCTTGGATACTTTGCTATTTAGAGGTACTAGGTGGTAGCGACCATACTCGTAGTAGTTAGTTCCCGTTCTGCTGGGCCCCAACTCCTGGCTTTGATATTAAGTGAAGAGATGGGATAGACCAAGAAAAGTGATTACTTGGACCACATTTTATCCTAATGAACACAGTCATGCCCTGTAGATTCCTGAGATCTTAAAACAACTGCTACAGTGTTAAATCACAGACTCTATTTATCTGCTTACTGGCCCTAACATTATAATATTGGGTATCCACCATAATTTTAAATCTTAAAAAAAATCATGAAACTAATGAATACTATAAAACAAAATACATCTTTTGTTTTATGAAACAAAATGATATATGTGTTTCAAGAGAGCCCAACCATAATTAGCAAGCAAGCAGGCATTCATTATATATGAGAAAAATAAAATCTGTTTTTTTGAGGGTAGACTAAGTTCTAGGAGCCAAGGAGGACAGGGGAAGAATGACACAAGGTCGAAGTTCTTAGAATGTGGTTAACATAAACGTGAAAGCTTAAACAGCAATATGCAATTCTAAATAACATTCCAAGACAACAAAAAAGATATTATCAGACAGCCATGATTAACTGTGCTATAGGAAATCAAGAGATGATAAAAAGTAACTAGTTTTGAGGCAAGAGAGAAGAAACTCAGTCCCCCACCCCCACCTACATACACCCCCAAAATAAATAATGCCACATGCCTAGCAGAAAGAAGATAGGCCAGCCCAGTCATTCCAAACTAAATGTTTGTCTAATTGTCCTTCTGGTCTTTGATGACTTTGAAATGAAATCAAGGAGTTCTCGGGGCAAAGGATTTTGTACTATATGATCTATGACTACTTCTTAATATTTCTTATTTTCCCAGAATTGATTATTTTTCTGCTGCTCACTTTTCAATATGAAGGAAGATCAAGTTGTGCAGGAAGAACCAGGATTCCAAGATGAAGAGGTATGACTGGAATGTTGAAAGATATGTAGACATTCAGTCATTCCACAAAAATGAAGTTCCTTCTCTGTTGGCTACTATTTTTAGAAACTGAGAGTAGAAATAAAACATAGTTCTAGAGAGAGGCAATATTACAAATATATAACAACTTGTTTGGCAAGGGATGCTAAGATTAGCTACTTAGCAACTGGCATGGAAGTATTTTAATAATTTAACAACTGGTATGGCCATACTGGTACCTATGCATACTGGTACCAAATAGCGGAGGAAGGAGTTCAAGGTCTGGTGGAGAAGAAGGTTGAGAAAACATGTTTAAAAATAGGTTAAATGTTGTTCCACTCCTTTCAGTTAAGGTCTTAAAGTTTGAAGAGGCCATGACAAAAGTATTGGGCTTCCCAGCCCTTTCAATGTTGGTACTTCTTCTAAGTATGTAACAATGTGTTTGAAAAAGCATTATTGATCCTACCTCAATCTGTCTAGAGAAATGGAATTTGAGGCATTTTGGAGTGACTCGTAATATTGAATTAACTCTTTAAAAGATGTCAAATAGTTGTATATGAAGAATCAAAACTCCATTTTTTTTTCTGTTCCGTCTCCTTCAGGAATCTTTGTTTCAAGACATTGACCTGTTACAAAAACATGGAATTGTAAGTATTTTTTCAATGCTGTGTGGAATTGTCCAATTCAGAGTTTCTCAGCTTTGACCCTATTGACATTTGGGACTGGGAGTTCTTTATGCGCGGGAGCGGCGGGGGGCGAGCTGTCCTGTGCAGGGTGTTTAACAGCATCCGTGCCTTCTAATCACTCACTGTATACCAGTAGCACCCTCCAGTTGTCACAACCGGAAATTTCTCCAGAAATTGTCGTGTCCCCAGGGGGCAAAATTGCCCCCGGTTGAGAACCACTGGTCCAACTGGAAGTATTCAGAGCTATCTACTGTCTTCATCAACAGAAAATTCGCCTTCTGTGTCAGGTGATTAGAATAAATGATGTTGACAGAAATCCAGACTTTGAGTAACAAACTAGATAAATTTCAACAGCAATTGGTTGACAGTAAAATTTCTCTGACATTACCTTTTGAAGCCCTCACATTTAGTCTCTTTGAGTTGGATTTAGAAAGTCGGAGCAAGAGAAAATCCTGGTCCTTTGGTGATGTAGTTATTTGCATTCTCCAAGGATAGAGGAAAAAAAAATCTTTAAAAATTTTAAAAGAACATACTGGTAATGAAGTTCTGTAGAAGGAAGGAGCTGAACTGAGGGGGTGAATGTGTGATAATTTTGTAAGCTTTTCTACCAACAGACTTTTCTTTTGAATTCCTTGTTACATTGCCACCGTCTCACTAACATTCTTGGGAAATCAGGGCACAGTCAGAACATTTGGCAGCGTGCTGGGTATGTTCTACTGAGATATTTCCAGAACATTCGGCTACATGGTGGGTGGGTTCCACCTGGCTGCTTGTATAAAATTGGCATGGTGGTGGAAAGAGATGGACACAAAAGCACATGACATAGTATGGGAGCCTTTCAGGCTGGCATTTTATCAATCTGCTACACCCCTTCTTTTAATCACAGAACATGGCTGACATTAAGAAACTGAAGTCAGTAGGCATCTGTACCATCAAAGGGATACAAATGACAACAAGAAGAGCCCTTTGCAATGTCAAAGGCCTCTCAGAAGCAAAAGTGGACAAGATTAAAGAGGCAGCCAACAAACTTATCGTAAGCAAAATCCATTCTTTGACGTTTTAGCTGACAGGGGCTCTGTGAGTCTCTGTAGCCTTTCTCATTGTGAACACTAGAAACTATTGTGGGAACTCTGAGCTCCCACAATATATTATACTATATACTATATTATATATTATATATTATATTGTACTCCCCATGTTAACTTTTTATCACTTCAGTTTCAAAGAAACAGTAATTAGTTTCTGAAAGATTGAGGCAGGGGTTAAGAGACCTGGAACACTATGAAGGTAATTATTTTTACCAAAACTTTTCTTTTTGTCTCCCTTTATATTACTTTTTTTCCCTTTCTGTTTCTCTGCCTCTTCTTTTTATTTTTGTTTTTTACGTTCCTCCTCCTTATTTTTGTCTTGTCTCCTCAAATATTATATGAGCTAAAGCTGAGCTAAACCCATACTTTGTAGCTGGACCCAAGGACTATGAGAGGCCCAGGCAGCTGAGAGGCTCCAAGCAAAAATGTATGGCTTTCACCCAAGTTTTTGTGTAGAGCTTTTGGAGCCACTGGAGGCACCAGCTCTGGAAATAGGAACATGCCCCAAGTCTCCCTCTTTGCAGAAGAGTGAGCCTCTCTATTTCTACCTGGGTATGTGAAGATCTCATTCCCAGCAAGTCCTAGAAGTTCTCTTCCTGACAGCCATTTGGTTTCCTTCCCCAGAGGCACTGCACAAGAATGATGCAAGTGGCAGTGTGGTCCTGAACGTGGAGAGGCCCCAAGTGAACTGATCTGAACACAGCTCAGTTGCTCTAGCTTCTGAGTACACTAGGAAGTATACCCACAGGTCAATTCTCCAACTGCCAGGGTGTCTAAGGAAGCCCTGGAGCAGTACCCAGTGTTTGGAAAACTGCTACTTAGCTCCTAGGCAGTAGTCTTTTCTTTGGAAAATTATCCCATCACCAAAGAAAAGAACCCCTCTCCTTCTCAAGCACCCACTACTGCACCCAGAGTCTTATATTTCTTAACTCAAGCTGTTTATTCTTAAAGAGAGGGAAAGAGATTGAGAGATAGCTGAGAAAGAGAGAGAAAAGGAGTCAATTTCATAGTACAGTGGTTCTAAACATTGGTGTGTATCAGAATCACCTGGAGTGGCTAATAAAGAACACACAAGCTCAGGCTCATTGAAGTAAGATAGGGCCTGGAATTTATTTTCCCCCTCAGGTTCTCCAGAGTTCGAGAACCGCTGTCATAGTATAAAACAACAAAGAGGGAAATACGTTAGACCACATCAGGGCCTGTTTTCACTAGTTGTACCACTGCATCAACTGTACCTCATTAATTCAGCAAATAAGCAGTATATCTACCATGTGAAAAATATTGTCTCATGAATAGTGAAAACTGGAATGTCTGTGCTCCTTGTAATTTCTAAAGCTGGGGGAAAATGATGCTGTTGAATGAAATCAACTGAATCGCTTAATAAAATACCATTCTGCTTTATGCCATAAATATATCTTATTTCATCTTTACAACTACCCTATGAGAAAGACAGTATTATTATCCCCATTTGACCCAAAAGAGGAACCTGAAGTACAGCGAGATTAAGTAGTTTACCCCACATCACACAACTAATAAGTATTAGAGACATATTTTGAACCTAGGTAGGGTGGCTCAAGAGCCTGTGTTCTTAACCACGATCTTGTGCTGCCTTCAAAAACAAATTGACAGTAGCTTATATCAAATGATGACTGATAACCAAGTATACAGTTTTTGGCAGCATTTGAAATTAAAACCATCATCTTATACCCTTTTTGAAACTTTCCCTTTGTCTTTCTGTAGGAACCAGGATTCTTGACTGCATTTGAGTACAGTGAGAAGAGGAAGATGGTTTTCCATATCACCACTGGGAGCCAGGAATTTGAGTATGTATCTCATATTTTTTATAACCACTAAGCACAATCTTTGGAATACTATATTTCTTTTTCTCTATCTGGTTGTTATTTTTACTATACGTATAAGTAGTAGAGATAGCTTCTTCTTTTGAAGTAGTTTTTTTTTCTCAAAAGGCAACTGAAGCAAACAAATTCCAGACTGCTTGTAAAAAACAAGATTAAATTTCTTAGAAGAAATTTAGACCCAAGACATAAGTAGTTTCTGAATCAGTCTATATTAATCTACAAATCATTTTAAAACTCAGCTTAACTTTTAATTTCCTTTTCTTCTCCACTGGTGAAGAAAATTCCATTTGACTTTTGGTTTTACTTAAAAATTAGTTGTTAGACTGAATAGTTTAGAAGAAATAATCCAGTGTTGGTTTTGCTCTTCAACATCAGCAGTTTTAACTTCCCTTTTTATTTACTATCTTATGATTCCTGAGACATAGTCATCATCTTCCCAATGCAAGTTGACTAGAATGTATTTTTTTCCCTACCTTACTAGGCAGAATTACTATTTCTTAGAGCAGTGGCCAAGAGCAATTTCAACGAAAGTGGTATTTCCTCAAAGTATTCCTCAAAACCTTGGCCTCACAAGGTACTCCAAGAAAAAAGGGTTTCGTAGTCAAATATGCCTCCACTTGGATGTCTGCTAGGCAGCTCAGATTTCACAGGTCCAAAACCAAACTTTTGATCTTAGCCCCAAATCTGCTTCTCCCAAAGTCTCCCTCATCTCAGATCTGTCTCTTTCCTGATCCTCAGACTGAAAACCTTAGTGTCATCCTTGGTGACACCTTTTTTTCCCCTCTCACACCCTAACTCGAATCCATCAACAAATCCTGTCTGCTCTACCTTCAAATATATTTAGTCAGAACAAACCACGCAGTTTCTTCAAGAAATAAATTACAAGGGTTAAAAGAAGAGATGGAGTCAGGGAGAAGACCTAGAGATTAAAAGAGATTTAAAAGAGATATCACCTAATCCCAATATGTGGATCTTATTTGGATCCTGATCCAAACACACTGTAAAAAATAAGACATATTTGAGATGGAAAATTGAACACTCATTAGATAGTTGATATTAAGGAATTACTAATTCTTAGATGTGATAATGATAATGCAGTCATGTTAAAAATAAGAGTCTTGGGGCCAGCCCGGTGGCCTAGCGGTTAAGTTCGTGCGTTCTGCTTTGGCGGCCCAGGGTTCGCAGGTTCAGATCCCGGGCAGGGACTGACGCACTGCTTGTCAAGCCATGCTGTGGCACGTCCCATATTGAATAGAGGAAGATGGACATTGATGTTAGCCCAGGGCCAATCTTCCTCAGCAAAAAGAGGAGGATTGGCATTGGATGTTAGCTCAAGGCTAATCTTCCTCACACACACACACACACACACACACACACACACACACACACATGAGTCTTCATCTTTTAGAGATACCTATTGAATTGTTGAGGATGAAATGATATGTTATCTAGAATCTGCTTAAAATAATACGAAAAGGAAGGGAAGTGGTGGGAGGTTTATATGAAAAAAGATTGACCATGAGTTCATAGTTGATAATTGTTGAAGCTGAGTGATAGGTACATGATGGTTCATTATTAAACTTTTTTTGTCTACTTTTGTTTATGTTTGAAATTTTCCATAATAAAAAGTTATATATTTTTTCTATTTGTGTGTGTATGTGTACAGAGAAAGAAAGAATGACTCCAATTATTTCTCATCGCCTCCTCCTCTGTTACCTCACTAGTCTAAGCCACCCATTAATATCTCCTCTGGATTATTATAATAACTTCTCAGTAACTTCCCTCCTGCAGTCCTTACCTCTATTGTTGATTGTTCACACAGGAGCCAGAATGATCCTTTTAAAACATAGGTCAGATTATGGTACTCCTCTGCCCAAAACACCCTAATGACTCGCCATCTCACTCAGAGCAAAAGCCAAAGTCCTCTGTAGTCGCTAACCTAATCTCATTTTTTATTCTTCTTCTAGTTTACTATGCACCAACCACACTGACTTTTTTGCTATTCTTAGAACATGCCAGATACACTCCTGCCCCAGGGACTTTGCACTTAGCATTCTGTCTGCGTGGAACACTTTCCTCATTATCTGTGGCTTGCTGCCATCTCTTTCAGGTCTTTGCTAAAATGTCCACTTCTCAATGAGGACTTCTCTGATGGCTTTGTTTGAAAATTTAAACTCCCCACCTTCATCTTCTGCGCTTCTTATCCCCTTTCTGGATCTGATTTTTATCCATACCATTTAATAACATCTGACATACCACATATTTTACTTATTTTTTTTATTGTCTTTTCTCCCATTAGAATGCAAGCTCCATGAAGTGAAAGATTTCTTTCTTTTGTTCGCTGCTGTACCCCAAGTGCATAGAACAATCTAGCACAGACTAGGTGCTCAATAAATATTTGTTGCATGAATAAACAAACAGTGAATGAAATAAGTTGGGGAATTGCAGTATACTGTATATTCCTCTTGGAGATTCACAGTGCACACTAGCCTATTAAAGGGTCTGAAATCCTGCAGTACAACAGAACACCTCTGTAACCTAGCATTGCCTCAAATTTTAAAAATCACGAAACCCTTTTTTCAAGTAACAGTTGAGGAAGAGTCTTTGGGAAATCCTACTCCAAGGCAAATTGGTCAAAAATCAAGTAAATCAGGGGCCGGCCCGGTGGCGCAAGCGGTTAAGTGTGCGCGCTCTACTGTGGTGGCCCAGGGTTCGCTGGGTCGGATCCCAGGCACGCACCGACACACTGCTTGTTGAGCCATGCTGTGGCGCGTCCCATATAAAGTAGAGGAAGATGGGCATGGATGTTAGCCCAGGGCCAGTCTTCCTCAGAAAAAAGAGGAGGATTGGCATTAGATGTTAGCTCAGGGCTGATCTTCCTGACAAAAAAAAAAAAAAATCAAGTAAGTCAACAAAACAACTTGATCCAAATGACAACTTGATATTCCCCAGGTGCCCTACTACATCGTGGTTTAAGAACCATTGGGCTAGGGCCGGCCCCCTGACTTAGAGGTTAAGTGCAGGCGCTCCGCTGCTGGCGGCCTGGGTTCGGATCGCCGGCGCGCACCGACGCACCACTTCTCCAGCCATGCTGAGGCTGCGTCCCACATACAGCAACTAGAAGGCTGTGTAACTATGACATACAACTATCTATTGGAACTTTGGGGGAAAAAAATAAATAAAAATTAAAAAAAACAATTGGGCTAGAGAAATTCTTACTGTCAGTAATAATTTTCTGGTGTCCTCTATGTTGGATTTTGGGCATAGAAAAGATTCCTCAGGAACTAGATTTTTTTAAATCAGTATTTGGTTTATTAAAATGTTATACATTTTTTCTTGAACTGCAAGTCTATTTATAAATCTAGCAAATTTTAAGGGGGCGTTTATAATGTGGTTACCTAAATTTCCTTAAACATTTTAAATTATTTATAAATTTAATATTATATTTCCTTTAAGAACTTTACTTGTCTGATTATTAAAACCTTCCCAATTACCTAAACGTCTTTTGTAAATCTAATAAATTAAACTTATAATTCAGCACTCTTAAATGTTCAAATAAATACTGTGTATAAACTTAGTTATCAACTTAGAAACTGCAGATCTATATCATTTAATTGATTGGAAGCTAATCTGTTATTATAAAAATGTCAAATTCTCTTAAACTTTAGAAGTTCTTAAATACCAAATCTGCACAGGTTATTCCCTAATTTAATGTGAAAATAGTAATCTGTGGGTTTCATTTGTGTTTCTATTTTTAGATCTCCCTAGATCTAAAAACACTATTTCTATACCTAATTCTAAATTTTCCTGAGCTTCAGCAAGGGAACAATTATGTGATCCCAAATAATTTGGGGTGCCCTTTCAGGTAAATTTTGGGGTTACCTTTTCAGCATATCAATCAGAAATTTTGTCTGAGATTTTCCAGAGCTATAACATTTCAGGGTAATTTTTCTCAAGATGAGGAGGGACAAGTAAAGCTCTCTTTAATAGTTGGTAGTTTATAGGATCTCCAAGTGCATGCCCTCTGAATGGGATGGTCTCTTGGCCCATGTCCTTTAGATTCAAGTTATGCAGGTCAGTATCCAGATTTTTCTTTTCCTGATTAAAGTGCATAGTCCTCGCTAAATTTGTGGATAACTTCCAACATTGCTTGAATTTACATTTAAATTGCTCTCTTAAACTATGTAAATATAAATCTATTGGATTATCCATATCTCTTAAAGGTTTATCTGATCTCTGATCCTGTCCCAAAAGTCATGCTAATAGAAACTACAAAGGTTTTTAAAGTGCTCCTACCAGGTCTTAGCCCAGTTAACACAATTAATATTTATTGCATTTAATGAATGAATGAGATAATGACTTTAGGTCTTTTCATATCAAGAATATTCAATGCACTAAAACACTGAATTACCAATTAAATATATGCTGTCAAAATCTGACAGTTATTCTTCTAACTGCTAGCATTACCTATAACATCTTTAAATATTTTCTATTCTGACATGTTCTTAGTAGAATCTGGTTTGTGAGAGATAAATCAATCATGGTGACAATCACTACATTCTCCTAATATCTATTTTTGGTATGTTTCTCAGTACATTTAAAAAAATGGATATTCTGTTGACTTTTAGAAATATCGTCCCAGCATAATATCAAAAACCCAGTTAATAACTAAGTCCATTTATTCAAACTCCAATTCAATTCCAAAGACTAGTGAGACATAAGGCCTGCATAGCCCATTTCCTATTGGTACCCAGAAGTCAGAACAGCAGGGCTTATAGATTATTTTGCTGATCCACCTGTCCATACACAGTAGAACCTGTGATCTAAACAGGTGGAGTGCCATTTATTCAGCAAAGAATTCCTGTTCACGTTGGGTAAATAGATATATATGTATGATAATGATATTAAGACTTTCTTCTTGCTTGGTATCTCTATTTCTGTTCCTGTTACTAATGCTTACTTTCTATTTCCAGTAAGTTGTTAGGAGGTGGAATTGAAAGCATGGCAATCACAGAAGCTTTTGGAGGTAAGTAGAACCTTAATATTTTGTTATATGAAAAAAATATATATATGCGCACACACACATATATAATTAAATAAACAACCAATAGTAAATTGTATCTATTTTGGAATTTATGATGAAATCTCACTTATCATAATACATGATCATTCTGCGCTGCAATTAAAATATATTCCAACATTAACAGATGAGTCTTATTGGCATTTTTCATTTTTTATCTCTGATTTCTATAGAAGAGAGTAGAATTTTTTTCTCTCATTCCTTCAAAAGGTATTTGAATAATGAAACCGATCTTATTTCTAGGAAATGCATGTTCCATGAACACAGAGAATACATTTTCTCTTCCCTAGTTATATCTTCTATTTTTTAAAAAAATTTATGCAAAGCTGTATTATATACTGTGCCTGACAATTCCAGTATGTGCAGTTCTCAGAGAACTAAATCTGTGTTTTTGTTGTTGTTGTTTCTGTTGACTTGGAGAAATGAATCTGTTTCATTATTTCTGTTGACTCTCAGTCTTAGTGGCTTACCTTCTTGTGTATTTATTGATATTTGTGAGCTTATTGCTTGATTTTAATCTATTGGAGTTCAATGGGTCTAAATTAGTGAGTGGGAAAGTTTTCCTCCAGAGAGAGTTTGCTTTTGTTGGTAGCTAGGGGATACCACCAATTTGAGACTACTTTAGCTGCCCTTCGAGGATCTTAGGTCAGTGGGAGAACCCCAGGCTCTCCTTCCTGTGGTGGAGTCTTAAACTTTCACTTCCATGACTATTCCTAAAGAAAACTTGGTTTAAATTAATTTTTATCTAAAGGACAGTTCTGTGAAAAAATACCTTTAAAAAGTTTTTACTATTGGTATTCATATATGCAGAATCCATTTGTGACACAGAGGTACTTTATGTGTGAGATTTGACAGTTGGAAAAGAAAACCATACTCTGAGGCCATATTTATTCTTTATGAAAATATCTAAAAATTATGTGTAGTTTTTAAAATTTTTTCTATATTTTACAGAATTTCGAACTGGAAAAACCCAGCTCTCTCATACCCTCTGTGGTAAGGATACATAACAACAACAATAATAATAATAATCATAGCTGTCACTTACTAATCTACCGTGTGCCTAGTACTTTACATAATCTCATGTAATCTGAACAAACTTGGCAGGAAACTAAAACTCAGAGATGTTAAGTAAACTGCCCATGGTTACACAAATACCAGAGCTGGTCTTTGAATGTGTGATGCTTGAGGTGACATTGTATGTGCTGCTCTCTGAACACCTGAATAGAAATAGGGAGCAGGTAAATAGGTATATGAATGTGTCGGTGGGGAGAGTCATCCACTGTCTCAATTTTTCCCATTCCATCTTTTCAATATTGTATCTATAGGAATGTCACAAAGCCTAGAATCTCTTACTTTCCATGCAGCAAAGTTGGCCCTAAAAAAGACTTAAAAACAAATTTTTCTAAGACAAAATAAGCAAAAGTACCTCCTTTTGCACAAAGACATTACTCTGCATTTCTTTGACCTAAGTAGAAGGAGCATGGCAAAGTGGTTAAGAAGGGAATTCTGGAATCAAAATACCTGGCTCCTGTCTCGGCTCTACCATTAATATCTGTGAGACCTTGGGCAAGTTGCTTCACCTTTCTATTTTTCCCCATCACTAAAATAGGAATGATGATAGTGCCAAATTTAGGGTTGTTTTGAAAAATAAATGAAATAATGCATATACCTAATATAAAGTAATTCCTCAGTGTTAACTACTGCTACATAAAGATAAGGCATTTTAAAATTTGATATACATTAATTGAAAAGTTACTTAAATGAGTTATATAGCATTAATTATATTTGTGATTATTTATTATAGGAAGAAAGTAATATTTAAATTCTACTTCTATTCTTTAGGAGAACTAATGTTAATGAATATCTCCCATTGTGAGAGATAGTGACATTCTTGGTTGAATTACTACTATGCTGGCAGAATACTTACAATTTTACCACTGGTTAGTAATATTAAAATATAGCATGCTGTTTGTTTAGAAACTAAAGGATTATGATTCTTTGCTAGATTGACTGAAGAGTTGCAACCAGCATAAATCCCATGTTAATTTATATATTCATTTGTACAAAGTTTATTCACTCCACTACTATTAATTAATTTTTTCATTGATTCCTAGTGACAGCTCAACTTCCAGGAGGAGGTGGCTACTCAGGAGGGAAGATTATCTTCATTGATACAGAAAATACTTTGTACCCTTTTATTTAAACAAGTTGCTAACATAGTAGTGTGATATAGCACTGTTACTATAAAGAGAATTTGTTTGAAATATGTCATTTTTGTAATCATCCTGTAAACTAGCAACAATGAGAAAAGCCAAATGGAAAACAATTGGTGGTCAAGTTCTCAAGTCACTTTTATTTAAAAAGGTTTCTCTTCTCCAAATGAGTTTGGTATAAAATTGACAGAACAAATACATGGGAGGAAATTTTATCTTCTTTGTTTTTAATCCTCTTACTTCTCCAAAGATTTTTCTTAACAGTTAGAAAGAAGATTATTGACTCACTCAAAGTCATGGTCCCAAATAAAGGGGAAAGTATGAAGAGAACAAAAGCACAGAAAGGAAAAGGGCAGAACCTGTTTGGGTAGCAGAAAGAATTGCAGTTTAATTAAACCGTAAGGTATTCCAGAATGCAAGGCTTGAAAGGTAATTTGGGTCTTAGACATGAAGGGCCTTGAAACCGGATGCTGAGTGTAAATGGATACTTTTGCAATATTTTAGGCAAGTAATGACAACTTGACTTAGGTTGGAAGAAGTAGGAATAAAAAGAAAAAGACAAGAAATGTTAAGGAGGAAAATTGGTAGGACTTGATGGCTGTATTCGGTAGACGAAAGAAAGAGGTTTGAGAAACCACTCTCAGGTTTTTTTGTCTAGATACTGGGAGAATAATGACACTAATGACAGAATTGGGCAGGTCATGTTTCAGAGAAAAGATGATGTTTCATTTTAGTGTGTGACGTTTTATAATAATGTGAATATGAAGAATAAGAGGACATCCATATGGCAGTTGGAAATGTTGGACTCAGCTTGCGAAAGGAGTAGGGCCAAAGATATGGATGGAATAGCCAAGGGAGCAAGAGAACTTAGGGAGAAGAGAGGAGAACTGAGAACATAACTTCGGTGTGTGCCTATGTTTAGGAAGAGGGACTAAAAAGAGGAACCCATAGAGACAGACGAAGTAGGAGGAAATCCAGTGTGGAAGCGGAGCAAAAGGAAAGTTTCAAGAAGAAAAGGGTAGTCAGCAATGTTGCAGAGAGAGAGAAAGAGAGAGAGAGACTGAAGGTGCAAGCTGAGAAAGATCACATGGAGCTTTAAAATTAGAGTCCAAGAGAGCATTTGCAGTCAAGTGAGATGATGGAAACTTGTTACAAATAAACAGTAAAGAGTTGAGGCAATGTGTAATCAACCAATGAATAGAAGAAGAGATACAGTAGTATGAGGAGGTATCAGGTTCAGAGGAAATTCTTTTTAACAATAAGGAAGACCTGCACAAGTTTGTAAGGCGATTCACAATGAAGTCCCAGCCTGGTGCTCTAAGCTCATACTCACTATTGTCACACTATTAGAGGCAAAGAGATCAGTCTGTTCTAGTCTGATCTTGCCTCTAAAACATGCTTTGCTATTAAAATTTGAAAATGTTATGTCAGCAATTATTTAGATTTAACTATAAAGATTCTTGTTTTCTTTGTTCCTTTTTGGTTTCTTGCATCCCTAATCTTCTTCTTTCCTGTATTTTTGTTTTACTGGAGTATCTACTCAAGTAATTCTTTCAGGAAAGTAATCTAGGTGGTAAACTTTGAGCCCTGGCATATCTGAAAATGCCTTTATTTTGCTCTCGCTCTTGAATGTTAATTTGGCCAGTCATAGAGAAATTTGCATGGTATATTTTTATCCTGTTGAATATTTGCTCCCTCCATCCCTACCTCACAGTCTTTCTGAATCACACAAATCCTTTAAGGCTCTTATTTGTAGGCCTGCCTTTTCTAATCTTCTCTAATTACCCAACTTAGAAAAACTTTGTCCTTCTTGATCTGTTATAGAATTCACCATCTAAAATACTCTAGAAGAAGAAAAACAACCAGAGAAGTGTTTGCAGAAGACTTTATTTGCAAATACCGGGCATGAGAAGACTCTGAAGAAGACTTCAAACTTGGGGAAAGAGGGTGGAATGTTGTATAGGTCTTTAGCAAGAGAGGCTCAGCTGGAGCTCAGCTAGTTTCAGATAGTTGGTTACGGACGGTTCTTGGAGAGGGAGGAATTTTTCTTGCAGAATAACAACCACCGTTTGGGCAATTTGGATTTTATCAAGAATGGTAGAGAGGAATAGTTAGGAGCCAAACCTTGTGCAGGAGGGAGTAGTGAGGAACAGCTGGGGGGACCAGGACAAGCAAGCACTACACCCGGGTGTTATTCTTTCAGGGTCTTTTACCTGTATACTGCTCTCTCGATATAATTCTTGTTGTGTGTTTATATTTTGCCTCCTTAATTATGTTTTAAACTTACCTATGGCGTGGATTGTCTTATGACTCCTTATATCTTCCATAATGCCTTGCATTGGTAATTGGTTAATATGGTAATCGATTCCATATGGTAATCAGTTAGTATTTGTAAATTGATTTGAACTTTCCTTCAGCATAAGCCCAACTTTTACACTCCTGGTCACATAGTAACAGAGTTTTGTAAAAACTGACATGGTGAAAAACGTTCCTCTTCCAGTTCCAAAGTCTTCTTTGACTTGTCCACCAAAAATATTTACTGGATATACCCACTAGCAATGGAAGATGTTAGTGGCTGTCACTAAAGCTCTGAAGAAAAGAGCGTATATAGCACATTAGGATATAGATGTCTGGGAAATCCTAAAAACAATTCAAGTCAACATTTCTTGAACTAGTTGCAAGTGTCACAAATAAGATTATAAATGGTCCTTGAATTACAGTTACTTATGTATGATCAGTGTTATGTAAACACTGTAAACATAGTGAAATGAGACCACAGATAATGCATTTTATTTTACCTCACTTCACTTTAGAGGATACTGTAAACATATTGTCGGGATCACCAAGACCTAAAAAAAAAATGTTTATTACTCCTTTATAGTTTAGATAGATATAAGTGATTATTAGCATTTTCCAGAATCCCTTTGCAGGTACACTGAATTTGCCTCCTTATGAATTTATTAATTTCAGAAAGCTAACACAACTCCTTTAGAAGAAAGTGGATTTTAAACCCTAAATAAACCAAAAACCCTAGGTTGAAAATTCTCTTCTGACTCTTGAAGTTACTTTTTTGACCCTTTGGTTCATGTAGTCAAATTTATCATTTTTTGGCAAGACGTGATTAACGGTATGTTAAACTATTTCATATTGAACCAGCAAGGAGTATGAAAAGAGTGAATCAATTCACTTTGAAGTGACTTGAATTATAATTCAGTGATAACATCGTCCTAGAATAGATCTGCTTTTATAGAACTGAGAACAAAAGAGATTCACGAATCTTAGCGTCTAGTTTTTCTCTTGTAACTGATTTGCTGCATAATCCTGAGTCATTTGCCTAATCTCTGTTTGTCAGTGTGCTCATTTGTAAAATGTAATCTAGGCCATAACAACCAGCTTCCAAGGTTTTTGTAAAGATTAGATAATTTAATATTTAAATTCATTACTGCCTCATGATTTCTATGACTGTTATCACTGCCTAAGGTATTCATAAATTGAGGCACTTATGAAAAATAAAATCTGGTATAGATTTTAAGTGATTATTAGCATCCTTCAAAATACCTTTGCAGGTACACTGTTTTGCTTCTCTGTTAATTTATTTATGTAAGGTATTATATTTTGTAGTTGTTTTTTAAACTTTTTTTGGAATTGATTTATTGGATCCTTAATCTTGGCATACTCTAGCCGTCCAGATCGCCTTCGGGACATTGCCGATCGCTTCAATGTAGACCATGATGCAGTACTGGACAACGTACTTTATGCACGTGCATATACTAGTAAGAACCCCATGCAATTGGATGCTTGGGCTGTTTTAAGGTTGGCAGTGCTGATTTACTATTTGAGTGATACTTACAACATTGTGACACTGTTCTTCTCTCTTTCTATTTTACTTTTCTCCAAATCAATTTAGTCAGTCCACAAATTTTATCATCTGGTAAGTCCTTAGATTTTAGAACGCCCTCAAATTGTTTCTTATTCTTTGTTTTTGATATGGAGAGTCACATTCTTTTTGGATAATGTAGCATTTGTTATTTATGCTAAGGCATAATATGAAATCAAATTTAATAAAGTCATAAATAATTAAGAAAATCCTTCAAGGACTCTCTTTTGCCTGACTCCCAAGGACATAAATGGTCTTAGCTTCTGCCGCTTCTAGCTTTCTGTGTGTGTGTGTGAGGAAGATTAGCGCTGAGCTAACATCCGTTACCAATCCTCTTCTTTTGTACAGAGGAAGATCAGCCCTGGGCTAACATCTGTGCCCATCTTCCTCTATTTTATATGGGACATCACCACAGCATGGCTTGACAAGCGGTGTGTCAGTGTGTGCCTGGGATCCGAAACCGCGAACCCCCGGCTGCCAAAGTGGAGCACACAAGCTTAACCACTACGCCACCGGGCCAGCCCCTCTTCCAGCTTTTATAACATTTTCTCTTTGCATTTCCCACCAGGTGAACATCAGATGGAGCTACTGGATTATGTAGCAGCAAAATTCCATGAAGAAGCTGGCATCTTCAAGCTATTGGTACAAACTTTTAAATATTGCTCTCTCACAGAGCTATTTAGCACAATATTTTTCCTCTATTGACTCTGATTCAAATTAACTTCTTCCTTCCATTTCCAAATGCATATTTATTGTTACATTAACTCTATGCAGATCATTGATTCAATAATGGCACTTTTTCGAGTGGATTTCAGTGGTCGTGGGGAGTTGGCTGAACGGCAGCAAAAATTGGCCCAGATGTTGTCACGACTCCAAAAAATCTCAGAAGGTAGATTTTTTTAAATAAAATCGCTCTTTCTGAATAGCATCTGTGACTGTTTGCTGAGTAGCCTTTTCAGAAAATCTCAGAATAATGTCAGGAGACAATACATTTTTAAAAAATAAAATTACCTTCATGGGAATTAACCAAAAATGTTGATTCTAATACAATAAGGTACCTAAATAATAATAATGATAACATTAAATAAATTAATTTATGTTATCAATGAAAAAATAGGAATCTAATCTTGTTTATAAAATAAATTCATGGCACAATATTCTTAAACTCTGAAATCTAAACAATGAACTTTTTATATTTATGTTGCCGTTATCTTCGTTTCTTAATTTTATTTCTTGATGCAGAATATAATGTGGCTGTGTTTGTGACCAATCAGATGACTGCTGATCCAGGAGCGACTATGACGTAAGCCCCAATATTCTGCTTTTGTATTTCACAAAGGTTAATATCAAGAGAGTTAGAGTGTAGAACAGAAAATAATTCCAAAATAATCAGTCTCAATGTGGGCAAAAATATATCACAAATCACTTTATTGTACAGTGCATATTACTTCATAATTGCAAATATCACTTATTTGTTATCCAGAACCTGTTTTTCTCTAGTTGTTTATAAAATAAAGCAATAGTTTAACTATTTTCAGAGATACTTTGGGCTCTTCTTTTGTCTAGGACTAAAAGGATATTGGAAAACAATAAGGAAAAGATCCTAGGGAAATAAAAACCTATATTCCAGATACATGAATGGCTTCCATTGCACTGATAAGCTGTTAGCCTAAAAACAAAAAAGCAGGCTCTCTACAGGATATAAATGAGATATATTTATAAGAGGTCCTATGAGAGAAGTCTCCTGTTTGAAGAAACAGAATTTCACTCCACACTAGGCATATTCAGAATTTGTTGAAGTATTTGTGCACATAACACATCTGTTGATGGCTCTGCTTGAAAGATGATGGTGAATGGAAAGGTAAGGAGAGCTAAAGTAGGATAGTGAAAACACAAAATGCAAAGAAAGGTTGGTTACCACCATCAAAAAATTTGAGCATTATGTATCTGAATAAGCAATCAAAATAACCCTGAATCCGTGATACTGCTTTTTAAAAGATCTTTTCAACAACTTTTTATTTAGAAAATTTTTTAACCAGAGAAAAGTTGCAAGATTAGTACAATGAATACACATTTATCTTTCACCTAGGTTCATCAATTGTTAACATTCTGCCACATTTTTCTCTCTCTCGTGTTTTTGTGTGTGCGTGTGTATGCATGTGTGTAAAATCTCTTTCTCCATACATATACACACATATATGTATATTTTTTGGTAACCATTTGAGAGGTTTTTTTCCCCTGAACCGTTGAGAATTATTTGCAGACATCATGACACTTCACCTCTTAATACTTCAGCATATCTCTTCTGAGAACAAGAACATTCTCCTGCATAATCACAATATAATTATCACATTCAGGAAATTTAACATTGGCATGCTAGTGCCATCTAGTATACAGTTGTATTCCAGTGTCTCCAGTTGTCCCACTAATGTCCTTTGTAGCTGTTGCATTTTCGTTTTGTTTTTGATTCAGGATCAGTTTAGGATCAAGCATTCCATGTAGTTGTCATGTCTCCTTTAATCAGAACCTCAACTTCTGTTAGACTTTTATGACACTGACATTTTTGAAGAGCACAGGCCAACTGTTTTTCAGAATGTCCCTCAATTTGGAGTTGATTTTTTTTCCAGCGTTTAAAATGTTAAACACTTTTGGCCGAAAAATGACATAAGCGATATGATAGCCTTCTCGGGATATAATATTAGGGGACACATGATGGCAGTTTGTCCCATTATTAGTGATGTTAAATTTGATCATGTGATTAAGATGGTGTTCACAAGATTTCTCCATTGTAAAAGACCTTTTCCCCTTTTTAATTAATAAGAAATTTGTGGGTGATACTTTGAGACTTGTGTTAATATCTTGTTCTGCAATAAGCTTTCACCCATTGGTTTTAGCATCCATTGAAGATTCTTGCTTAAATCAATTATTATTCTGATGGTTGCAATATAAAGTTTTACTACTTTAAAACCAAGTCAATACGTGATATAGCAGCAGATAAATGAGTCATTGCTGTATATATTAGAAGATATTTCATATGCTAGTGTAAATTCTGTAAGTTGTACTGAAACGAATGTCTCTCTTTAAACTAACCCTAAGAGTATTGCTGCATCTTCTGCAGTTTGATATATCTCTCATTTTCAATATGCTTTTATGAGTATTTTCTACTTAATTACAGGAGATTCCAAAGTAAAAAATATTAACTACACAAATAGTATTAAGCAAGTTAAAAAGATTGAGGAGGGGGAAATCAATCATTTATTCTTCCAATAAATATTATTGAAAATCTACTATGTATCAAGATTCTCGGAATTTACTAGTGAACAAAAGACACCATGTGCCTTGCCTCCATAAAGAAGAAAAATAAATGATGTCCATTTAACTCAAAATTTTAAAGTCTTGGTGGGTCACACATTGTAGTCCTTGAGTGGTTAAGCAATCTTCTCTGTTTTATAGGCTATCTTTCATACACAGGGCATGAAGTACTTCACAAAGAGAATTATTTTAAACTGAAGAGAAAGGGAAGATTTTTAAGGCTCGCTTTAAAAAGATAAAATGACTCATTGGCTCAGAGGGAGGAAGTGGGTTGCATTCAAATGAAACAGTACAAGTTAAAGAGCAATGTTCTTTCTTCAGGTGTGGGGAGGGAACATTGAAGAGGCCAACTGTCGAGCTAGAGTTAGAAGGCAAAGGAAATCAGTGGAAATTAGGTCAGATGGGCGTTCTTTTTCTTATATTTCTAGAAAGTTTAAAAAACAGTAAAACCATTTGGAATTGACTCCAATAAGACAAGGAAAGGAGAAATAGAGAGGTGACAGAAAGGAAATAATTGAAGGAATTGGAGGGGGCGCAGATTTATAATGAAGTGAGCTAAGTAAAGAGCCAGAGAAGGTAACAAAGGCTAGTATTTTTGCTGGGTGAATCTGCTTTGAAGTATCATCTGCTCCATCTAGCCAAGTTGTAAGGAAACTAGTTTCACTATAATTAGTATATTCTAAAGTATATTAAATTATAACAATACAAATTAAATGCATGTATTCATATAAAGCACATAAATTGCCACATCTAAATGGAAAAAACCAGGACAGTTTTAAACTAAAAGATTTCAAATGCTGTTAGAAAACCTCCCATAAGGAAAATATCTTTGCTTCTCAGTGTTGAGGAACTCTAAGCTGCAGCTCGCCTGGGGCCTGTCAGAGAAATATCACTATAATTGGTATGAGTCCCCAAGTACACTGACAATAATTGAGGTTTATATCCCATGCATTATACTTGATGGCACATCGTATTAAAAAGGAACAAAATTATAGAGGCGAGGAGCTGCCGTATGACACAGCAGAGCAGTAGCTCCTAGATAAGGCTTACAGATACAGCTTTTAGAATTAGAGTGATCCAGTTGACGGAGGCCTGGAGATAAAAAGTCAAAGTATCAGCCTGTAAAGCTCCACACCAGGGCAAATAATAAGATGAGCAACAAATAAGACCATGATGCTGCCACCTACTTCATTTGTGTATTTGTTTTGCTAAAACAAAAAGTCATCATAGAACATTTGCCGTCTTGTAAATGTACAGTCAGTTTATTCTCTAAGGATGTCACCTACTGATTCAACATCATTAGCATAAATTAAGAGGCAATATGGTTAGAGAAAAAACGTTAAACCAAGGTCTCTAGCATGATGACCTTGTGCAAATCATTTAAACTATTTGAACTTCATTTTCCTCCCCCTCAAAATTAAGAGAACTTATTTTTATTGATTGCTTACCATGTGCCAGATGCTTTCATGCATCATCTTATGCAATTCTCATGTCACCCCAGCATAACTCAGCCTCCTTGGGCCTCCCTGTCCTTTCTATGAAGCCAATCTCAGTATGTTGCTACATCCCCTCCCACCAAAAATCCCCCAGAATTCCATCTTCAAATTTTTGAATAAAGTATAGGTTTTTCTGCATATTTTGGAAGGAAACAGGAGGGGGGGATTACTTAATAAAACTTCTTAAACATACCCCTTTTTTAAGCCATCTCTTCTCTTTCTCCAACATTCTTCTCTTTTGGCAGTACTCTTCTCTATCTTCCCCTAATCTCAAAGCATTCTCCTTATTCTTGGGCATGTTCACTCAGCCTTTCTCTCCTCAATGGACCCCTTCTCAAAAATTCCCTCTGTAAGCTTACCCCTTAGCAAGTCAAAAGTACCAAGAATGCCAGTTGTCCCACAAGGTTACACTTGCCCAGGCCCCTCAAGGTCCCCGCTCCAACCAGTATTTGAGGTAGATACTATTAATATTCCTAATTTGTAAAGGAAGAAACAGAGGCTCAGAGGACTTAGTACTTGCTCCTTCACACAATTAAAAAACAGAAGCCCAGATTTGAACCCAGGTATCTTTGACTTCAAAGTTGATGCTCTTTTAGCCTCCCTGTGCTACCCTCCCCATCCCACTCCCAGAAAAATATCACCTGCCCTCCCATCACCATAATCCTATACTTCATGACCCTTGCACCTAATTTGAAGTTTGGAGGTCAGGCTGTTCTGGGTCTTACCCTCAACAATATAATATGCTGTATCCTGTTCAACAAGACGGGGATTAAGGAAACAATCTTTCCTGGCCCCTCTTTATTCCTAATATCCACCCCCATCTCTTCCTCCTTCTCATCGTACTCCCCCATCCCGAGGAAAGGAGGAAAGAAGAGGAGAAGAAAATATAAAAGAAGGAGAAATAAGAGACTAGGCTAAAGGAGGGGTGTGGGCGGTTTTCTGAAGCTGTTTTACTTGGTCAGAAATAGAAGTAAATTAAAGCCCGCTAAAAGAATGTGGAATGCTATTACACCTTCTTGTACTTTACTCAAGACTTGGTTATAACTGCTAGAATACTCAGGAAGTTCAAAGGAACTTTAAGAAGAGTTTCTTGGTCTATATGTCACTGAAAGAGTGGTTGTTTTAACTGAATCATTTAGTTAAATAATATTAGTTACCATTTTTTGAGTATTTCTTGTGTGCCAAGATTACTGTAAGGGTAGAGCTAATGTATATAAACAACCTGGCATAGTTCCTGGCATGTAGTAGACTCCCAACAAGTTATATTAAATATATCTTGAATCCTCACAACAGCCCTAAGACGTACGGTCTTTTTGTTCCCATTTCACAGTTAAAGAAACTGAAATTCATAAAGGTAAGTACTATCCCAAGGTGACATAGATTGTAAGTGTTTGAGTCAGAATTAGGAAAGCAGATAATAATAAAGTCACTAGGCTAATGCCTTACCTAAATTATTTCATTTTATTCTCACAACTATCCTACCAGTTAGGTACAGTTATTATCCCCATTTAAAACAAAGAAACAGACACTTGGAATGGTTAAACAATTTTCCTGAGGTCACATGGCTGGCTGATAAGTTAAAATTTGAACCCAGGTCTAACTCCAAAGCTCATACACCACGCAGTACATCAGGGCTGTATATGCCTGGGGAAATGTTGGCATGCTGTCATTTGAGAGGCTTTGCAAGGACATATCCATTACCCTGGTGAATTGACCAGAGCTCAGGCCCTTCAGCCTTATAGGCAGAGATTTGATTTGGTCAGCCTACTGAGAACCAATCCTTCTCTTGGGGGCAGACTCACATTAATCAAGCTCGTAAGACTCAACGAAAGATCAGAGGGCCAGTTTACTGATAATGAAAAATGTAACTACATTTGAGGTTCCTTGACCAGTGCATTCTCTCCCTGTAGGCAGACCTCTATAGGAATCCAAATTTTAATCCAAAGTTATTTACTAAATATGGAATCTAAGCAAAGGGAAATAATTAGATGAGTTATAAGAGTGTTTGCAACATAGTAAGGATGCAATAAATCTTGGTGGTTGTTATTATTATGAATACTCATCACACCAGAGAGGGTAAAAATCATGAATCTCCTAAACTTACATGAAAATTTTTGTATGTGTACATATGTGCATTTTTCTGGGGGAGAGTCTATATCTTTTATTAAATTATCAAAGTGTTAGTGACCTATAAGAAAGGTTAAGAGCCACAAATTCTACACAAAATTCTACACAGAATCCTGAATACCTTGATGAAGCAAGTAAAATTTGAATTGGTTTGATATTCTCCCAGAGCTAAGGTTGTTTTGCTATGTTGCAATCTATTTTGATTAAGTATAACTCTTAGTTTATTAGTCATTTTTGAGGACTTTTTTTCTCCCCATAATATCTTCCCTATATGTTTTCTTGGCACTTATAATTTAAATCTTATAATTTATTTCCCAATTTAGTTCTTTTAAAATCATCTCCTTTTGGAGATGACATTCTAAACATTGAGGCTGTTCACCTAGAGTAATCAGTGACAAGCAGTCGTACCTGCTCACTTTTGTGCATGAGGTACCACATTAGTAACAGCAAACAATAGTTTGTTAAGAAAAAAACATGGCTATGTATCTAGAAGCTCCAGCTTCCTACTCTTTATTTTTTTTTCAATTATTTTATTGAGGTCACAATGCTTTATAACATTGTGTAATTTCCAGGTGTACATTATTATTTTTCAGTTTCTGTATAGACTGCATCGTGCTCACCACCAATAGTCTAATTTTGATCCGTCACCATATATATGTGCCCCTTTACCCCTTTCACTCTCCCCCCAACCCCCTACCCCTCTGGTAACCACTAATCTATTCTCTTTATCCATGCGTTTGTTAATCTTTCACATATGAGTGAAATCATGCAGTGTATGTCTTTCTCTGTCTGGCTTATTTCACTTAACATGATACCCTCAAAGTCCATCCATGTTGTTGCAAATGGGATGATTTTGTCTTTTTTTACAGCTGAGTAGTATTCCATTGTATATATATATACCACATCTTCTTTATCCATTCATTAGTTGATGGGCACTTGGGTTGCTTCCACATCTTGGCTATTGTGAATAATGCTGCAATGAACACAGGGGTGCATAAGTCTCTTTGTATTGTTGATTTCAAGTTCTTTGGATAAATACCCAGTAGTGGGATAGCTGGAACGTATGGTATTTCTATTTTTAATTTTTTGAGAAATCTCCATACTGTTTTCTGTAGTGGCTGCACCAGTTTGCATTCCCACCAGCAGCGTATGAGGGTTCCCTTTTCTCCATATCCTCTCCAACATTTGTTATTTTTTTGTTTTGGTAATTATAGCCATTCTAACAGGTGTAAGGTGATATCTCATTGTAGTTTTTATTTGCATTTCCCTACTAATTAGTGATGTTGAACATATTTTCATGTGCCTGTTGGCCATCTGTATATCTTCTTTGGAAAAATGTCTGTTCATATCCTCTGCCCATTTTTTGATCAGGTTGTTCGTTGTTGAGTTGTATGAGTTCTTTATATATTTTGGAAGTTAACCCCTTGTCTGGTATATGATTTGCAAATATTTTCTCCCAGCTGGTGGCTTGTCTTTTTGTTTTGTTCATGGTTTCCTTTGCCTTGCAGAAGCTCTTTAGTCTGATATAATCCCATTTGTTTATTTTTTCTTATTTCCCATGCCTGAGTAGATGTGGTATTAAAAAGATGCTGCGAAGACTGATGTCAAAGAGTGTACTGCCTATATTTTCTTCTAGGAGTTTTATGCTTTCAGGTCTTACATTCAAGTCTTTAATCCATTTTGAGTTAATTTTTGTGTATGGCATAAGATAATGGTCTACTTTCATTCTTTCACATGCGTCTGTCCAGATTTCCCAATCCCATTTATTGAAGAGACTTTCCTTTCTTCATTATGTGTTTTTGGCTCCTTTGTCAAAGATTAGCTGTCCGTAGATGTGTGGTTTTATTTCTGGGCTCGCAATTCTGTCCATTGATCTGTGTGTCTGTTTTTGTGCCAGTACCATGCTGTTTTGATTACTATAGCTTTGTAGTATATTTTGAAGTCAAGGATTGTGATGCCTCCAGCTTTATTCTTTTTTTCTCAGGATTTCTTGAGCTATTCAGGGTCTTTTGTTGTTCCATATAAATTTTAGGATTCTTTGTTCTATTTCTGTGAAGAATGTCATTGGGATTCTGATTGGGATTGCATTGAATCTGTAGATTGCTTTAGGTAATATGGACATTTCAACTATGTTTATTCTTCCAATCCATGTGCATGGAATAACTTTCCATTTCTTTATGTCATCTTCAATTTCTTTCAATAATGTCTTATAGTTTTCAGTGTATAGGTCTTTCACCTCCTTGGTTAAATTTCTTCCTAGGTATTTTATTCTTTTTGTTGCAATTGTAAATGAGATTGTATTCTTGAGTTCTCTTTCTGATAGTTCATTATTGGTGTGTAGAAATGCAACTGATTTTTGTAAGTTGATTTTGTACCCTGCAACTTTGCTGTAGTTGTTGATTATTTCTAATAGTTTTCTGGTGGATTCTTTAGGGTTTTACATATACTGGATCATGTCGTCCGCAAACAGTGAGAGTTTCACTTCTTCCTTTCCAATTTGGGTACATTTTATTTCTTTTTCTTGCCTAATTTCTCTGGCCAAAATCTCCAGTACTATGTTGAATAGGAGTGGTGAGAGTGGGCACCTTTGTCTTGTTCCTGTGCTCAGAGGGATGGCTTTCAGTTTTTCACTGTTGAGTATGATGTTGGCTGTGGGTTTGTCATATATGGCCTTTATTATGTTGAGGTACTTTCCCTCTATACCCATTTTATTGACAGTTTTTATCATAAATGGATGTTAGATCTTGTCAAATGCTTTCTCTGCATCTATTGAGATGATCATGTGGTTTTTATTCCTCATTTTGTTAATGTGGTGTATCACATTCATTGATTTGCAGATGTTGAACCATCCCTGCATCCCTAGTATAAATCCCACTTGGTCATGGTGTATGATCCTTTTAATGTATTGCTGTATTTGGGTTCCCAATATTTTGTTGAGGATTTTTGCATCTATGTTCATCAGTGATATTGGCCTGTAGTTTTCCTTCTTTGTGTTGTCCTTGTCCGGTTTTGGTATCAGGGTAATGTTGGCCTCATACAAGGAGTTAGGAAGTGTTCCATCTTCTTCAATTTTTTGGAATAGTTTGAGAAGGATTGACATTAAGTCTTCTTTGAATGTTTGGTAGAATTCTCCAGAGAAGCCATCTGGTCCTGGACTTTTGTTTTCTGGGAGGTTTTTGATTACTGTTTCAATTTCTTTACTTGTGATTTGTCTATTCAGATTCTCTATTTCTTCTTGATTCAGTTTTGGGAGGTTGTATGAGTCTAAGAATTTATCCATTTCTACTAGGTTATCCAACTTGTTGGCATATAGTTTTCATAGTATTCTCTTATAATCCTTTGTATTTCTGTGGTATCCATTGTAATTTCTCCTCTTTCATTTTTAATTTTATTTGAGCCTTCTCTCTTTTTTTCTTAGTGAGTCTGGCTAAGGGTTTGTCAATTTTGTTTATCTTCTCAAAGAACCAACTCTTAATTTCATTGATCCTTTCTACTGTTTTTTCTTTGGTCTCTATTTCATTTATTTCTGCTCTAATTTTTATTATTTCCCTCATTCTGCTGACTTTTGGCTTTGTTTGTTCTTCTTTTTCTAGTTCTGTTAGGTATAGTTTAAGATTACTTATTAGAGATTTCTCTTGTTTGTTGAGGTGGGCCTGTATTGCTATGAATTTCACTCTTAGAACTGCTTTTGCTGCATCCCATAAGAGTTGGTATGATGTATTTTCATTTTCATTTGTCTCCAGGTATTTTTTAATTTCTCCTTTGATTTCTTCATTGATCCAGTGGTTGTTCAGTAGCATGTTGTTTAGTCTCCACATATTTGTGACTTTCCCAGCTTTTTTCTTGTAGTTGATTTCTAGTTTCATAGCATTGTGGTCAGAAAAGATGCTTGATATGATTTCAACCTTCTTAAATTTATTGAGGCTTGCCTTGTTTCCCAACATATGGTCGATCTTTGAGAATGTTCCATGTGCACTTGAGAAGAATGTGTATTCTGCTGTTTTGGGATGGAATGGTCTATATATATCTATTAAATCCATGTGGTCTAGTGTTTCATTTAAGTCCGCTATTTCCTTGTTGACTTTCTGTCTGGATGATCTGTCTATTGATGTAAGTGGGCGTGGAGGTCCCCTACTATTATTGTCTTGCTGTTAATTTCTCCCTTTAGATCTGTTAATAGTTGCTTTATATACTTTGGTTCTCCTGTGTTAGGTGCATATATATTCATAAGTGTTCTGTTCTCTTGGTGGAATGTCCCTTTTATCATTATATTCTGCCCCTCTTTGTCTCTCATTGCCTTTTTTATCTTGAAGTCTGCTTTGTCTGATATAAGTATGGCAAGACCTGCTTTCTTTTGCTTGCCATTTGCTTGGAGTATCAACTTCCATCCCTTCACTCTGAGCCTGTGTTTGTCTTTAGAGCTGAGATGTGTTGCCTGGAGGCAGCATATTGTTAGGTCTTGTTTTTTAATCCATCCAGCAACTCTGTGTCTTTTGATTGGAGAATTCAGTCCATTTACATTTTGAGTGGTTATCGATATATGAGGGCTTAATACTGCCATTTTATCTCTTGTTTTCCAGTTGTTCTATATTTCCCTTGTTTCTCTTCCCTTGTATTTCTGACTGCCATTTCAGTTTGGTGGTTTTCTGTGATGGTTTTCTCAGTTTTTTCTTTATTTATGATTTGTGTCTCTGCTCTGGTTTTTTGTTTAGTGGTTACCATGAGGTTTGTATAAAAGATCTCATAGATGAGATAGTCCCTTTTCTGATAGCCTCTTCTCTCCATTAGCCTAAGCAGGGTCCATCCCTTTCCTCTTCCCCTTCTAAGTTATTGTTGTCACAAATTATTCTGTTTTGGGTTGTGAGTCTGTGATTAAAATGAAGTGTTTATAGTTATTTTTGATACTTTCTTTCCCTTTATGTTTTATGTCATAATTCTTTGCTAACCTGTTCTGATAGAGAGCTGCAATTTTCTGATTTTGTCTGTCTGTCTATCTCCTTGCTCAAGGCTTTGTAAACCTTTGCCTTTTTGTTTCAGGTATGAGGGCATCCTTGACCATTTCTTGTAAGGGAGGTCTAGTGACAATGAACTCCCTCAGCTTTTGTTTATCTGGGAAAGTTTTTATTTCTCCATCATATCTGAAGGAGAGTTTCGCTGGATAGAGTATTATTGGCTGAAAGTTTTTGTCTTTCAGTATTTTGAATATATCATTCCAATCTCTCCTAGCCTGGAAGGTTTCTGCTGAGAAATCCACTGAAACTCTGATAGGGGTTCCTTTGGAGATTCTTCTCTTCTGCCTTGCTGCCCTTAATATTTTTTCTTCGTCATTGACTTTTGCCAGTTTTACTATTATATGCCTTGGAGAAGTTCTTTTTGCATTGATGTAATTAGGAGTTCTCTTGGCTTCATGTATTTGTAAGTCCAGTTTCTTCCCCAGGTTTGGAAAATTCTCAGCTATTATTTCTTTGAACAAGCTCTCTGCTCCTTTCTCCCTCACATCTCCTTCTGGAATACCTATAATCCTTATGTTGCATTTCCTAATTGAGTTGGATATGTCTCAAAGAAGTTCTTCATTTTTTTTAAGTCTTAGTTCTCTCTCCTCCTCCACCTAAAGCATTTGTGTATTTCTGTCCTCTAACTTACTAATTCTGTCCTCTATAACGTCAGCTCTGTTTTTTAAGGTTTCTAGATTGTTTTTTTATCTCCTTCATTTTGTTCTTCATCTCCAGAATTTGTTTGGTTTTCTTTTTTTTTTTTTAGAGTTTCAATGTCTTTTGTGAAAAATTCCTTCTGCTCATTAATTTTATTCCTGAGTTCACTGAACTGTCTCTCTGAGTTTTCTTGTAACTTGTTGAGTTTCTTTATGACAACTATTTTGAATTCTCTGTCATTTAGATTTTAAATTTCTGTGACTTCAGGGTTGGTTTTTGGAGATTTGTCATTTTCCTTCTGCTCTGGAGTGTTAGTGTAGTTCTTCAGGGTGTTTGATGAAGTGATCCTTTGCTGGTGCATAGTGGTAGTATCAGATTGCAGATTCTACCTGCCACCACTGTGGGGACGGGCAGGAGCTCTGTTTTCTGAACCCACCATGTCTTTTGGAAGTTGTGACAATAGGGCTCGTCTTTGTTTGCCCACTGGCTTCAGCCATTTGGCAGGTCACACACACACACAGGCACTGTGGTGCAGATCCACTGCCTTGGCCAGGGACCAGCAGAGCTGGGGTGCTAGGTGAGAGGGGAGGGACGCTTTCTTTCATGTGTGTGTGGGCCTGCTTTGTGCTCACAGGCGTTCACCTGGGCTGCTGTGCTTGGTGGGGTCTCCCACACGGTGGCTGAGCCATGCCACTTGGTGTGGAGTGTTCCTGCAGGTCGGGCTGCAACTCCAAAAGCAAAAGTGTTGGTGCACAGGCCTGCCTGCTCCCCTGCATCCTCTTACAGTTGCCACTGGCTGCTGTGTGAGGACCTGCAACCTAGATTGCTGCCGCTGGGGAGGGGGAGAGGATCTACTCATCTTCTTCCACTGCTTCCTGGGGATCCAGTACCCCTACCTTCAGATATATGGCTGTGTGGATCTCTCAGATGTCCTGTTGTGCTTTGTAGGATATCCTCTGTTGGTTAATGAATGTCCGTTTGGTTGTAACTTAGAGGGGAGAGACTAAGGGAACTGCTTACTCTGCCATGATGCTGATGTCACTCTTCCTACTCTTCTTTAGATTATCTGTAGGCGGGGATTACTTCATTAGGGGGAAATCCTATTTCCTTTTATTTGCTTTTCTGTCACAACCCCCTTTAAAATTTCATTTAATTACAGCTTCTTTGAAAACATGTCATAAATCTGTGTCCAAAAGGATCTAGACCAGGGAGGCCCAAATTGTCTTCTCCTCTATATTCATTCAACAATAATTTTGGAGTATATTCTATATTATAGGCACTTTTCTAGGCACTGGAGTTACAAAGAAAAACAAGGATTTAGAGTATAGTGGAGAATTGAGACCCATGAATTTAAATTACCATGTAGTGTACTTTAATATAGGAACATACACAGTGGTATGAGAGCATAGAGGAGACAGACTCTACTCTGTGTCAGGGGATCAGGCAAGGTTTCCAAGAAGGGATGAGGCTTGGTGAGTGAATAGGAGCTAAATGAACAAAGAGTGGGAAAGGGGCTTTCGTTTCAGAGGGAATCATGTGTGCAAAGCCATCGAGGTATAAGAGGACTTGCTGAAATAAGAAAAAAGAAAAGAAGTTTGAGAAGGAAGGAGGAAGAATGAGTACAACTGTAGATAAGTATGTAGGTAGCCAGTAGAAAGAAGGGGAAGTTGAGGGAGCTTCTTCATGAGAGCACTCATTTTCTTTGTGAAGAAGCAAGCAATGTCATCCGAGGTGAGGGAACAAGAATGGAAAAAGGAGCTCAAGGAGATTATTGAAGGTTTGGAAAAGGGGAGGTGAAGCTAACCATGCTCATATAGGAGAATTACTAAGCAGTATTGAGAGGCCATGTGTGAGAAGCAGTAACAAAGCTGTTAAAACTTCTCTCTGCTCATATAGCTAACCCTGACTATCCTTTCTTGTCTCCTCCTGATAGAAATTTCTAACTGGTCCACCCTCTGTGAAAGCACCAATATTTCTGCAGTCCAATATTCTCCTTGGTATTTTTGTAACTTCCATATCTTAAGTTCAAAAAATATTTTGAGTACTCACTGTAGCTGATAAGCTAAATACCATGTCGTCTGCCCTTAAGGAGCTTACTGACAGGTAATAGGAGAGGGATTGAGGGGAAATATATGTGAATGATAACAGCACTAAAGGCAGAACATGAAAAGTGCATTAGAGAAGCATAAATATAGTGTTTGGAAGTTCAGAGTTCACAGCCCAGTTGAGAATATCATCAGAGCCTCAAGCAGCCCATCTATATAGAATATAGGATTCTTTTAAGACCCTGAAGAGCCACCCATAATGTAGGGTGACTGGAAAGTTTTGAGCCATTCCATTAAAAATAGTGGCATTGATCTATAAGCATTATAGAGACAATTCACTTCTAGCTATTTCATCCGACTGAGATGGTTTTATTGCTTTACCACCTGTTCAGCTGCCTGAGTAAGCAACCCAGCCTTCCAAATTCTTAATTGCCATCAGTCTCAACTGCCTGGCTGCTACTTTCTTAAAAGTGGTTTACTCCAAAACTAACTCTCTGTCCTTGTTCCCACCATGGATCTGCTGAATCTTAACCAATCCTATCCAACCTCAGCCAGGGATCTTCTGGTCCTAACCTCTGAGCCATTTAAGCAAGCAGCAGTTCATATTAGCAGACTTCTTTACCAGAGAGCTTCTTGTCCCCACCAACCCACAATCTATTTAATCTCATGTCAGTCAGCCACATCCTCACTACACCAAGCCTCATGCTTAGAGTAACCAAAATCCTGAACACCTTCCTGGAGCAAGCAGAATTTGAATTGACTTGTAACTATATTCTCCCAGAGCTGAGGCTATTATGCTATCTCACAGTTTATTTTGATCAAGTATAACCTGTTTATGTTCAGTTCACTTTATCAGTGATTTCAAAGCCTAGGTTTTCTTCTGAAACAGTTGAGAATATCGTGTGGATTTTTTCCTTCATTCTATTGATATGGTATAGAACATTGATGATTTTCCCATGTTGAACCACTCTTACATTCCTAGAATAAATCCTACTTGGTCATGGTGTATAATCCCATTTATATGCTGCTGGATTCGGTTTGCTAGTATTTTGTTGAGGATTTTTTGCACCTAGGCTATTTGGAAGTGCTCACTATTAAGGCTCACTGAGAACCTTTCACTTCCTGACAAGTGAGTGTTAGTCCCCTAGTGAGTATATCTCTCAAGATGAGTGTCAATAATATTTGTAACTACTTTGTAATCATAATATATTTTTTGAATCTATATGATCAGACATAGTAAGAGCTTATCTTTTCTGTATCCTATTTTAGAAGAATAATCTTGAGGCATCAATGATAAAGACAAAGGTATTTTGAAGATTATTCTCACTGTAAATTCATAACCAGTACAACATTGAAGGCTTCCAACATATAGTTAATGAACAAGAAGGAGGTTCTCAACCTGCTCTCATTTATGTCATGGCATCATGAGAGAAGGTTGGGTATTTCTTATTCATTAGACTAGAATAGTGCTTGGCACATAGTAGGCTGTTAATAAATATTTCTGATATGAGTGAATGAATAAATAAATAAATTCAATCTTTGTATTTTGTAAAGAAGAAAAATTGCTTAACCCCAAGAGCTATTCTAAGACAGTGAATAATGTTTTATTTGTGTTTTTTCTTTGTAAAAAAATCAAACAGAACGTGAACTATTTATCATAAGAATCTCAGAAGCCTGAATGGGATGGCAATGGGGTATATAGCAGCTCCAAACCCTACTCCACTCTATAGTTTATGAACAAGCCTCTGTTTGTTTAGAACACGCACCTACCCCACCCCCTGCCATCCTCCACAGAAAAGTTGCCTTGTAATTGTAGATATTACTTTATATAGCCTATATGATGAAACCTGAAAAGGTGTTTTATTAATTCAGTTTTCAGGCAGACCCCAAAAAACCCATTGGGGGACACATTCTGGCTCACGCTTCAACAACGAGAATAAGTTTGCGAAAGGGAAGAGGAGAACTGAGAATTGCCAAGATTTATGACAGGTAAATATGTTCTTATTCTTAATCAGATTCTTGTGCATATGGTATTAAATTACAGCCTCTCCTGATGCTGTAATTATACTACTGGCAGATACTACATGTTTGAATTTCCTTCTCAAAAATTATTTGATTCATTGGGAAGTCCCTATTATGTACTAGGTTCCAGGGATTCAGGGAGTCTGTTGACAAATAGACTTGGTCCCTGACCTTCCAAAACTTACAGTGAAGCTAGATAATGAAATAATCGATTCCAATTGAAGTGTGGTAAGTGCAGGGAAAGTACAGAGTATGATAGGAATCTATTCCTCTCCTTTCTTTCTGCCTGTTTTCTTTTCAAGTTCCAGTTTAAACATCGCTTCCTCAGGGAAACTTCCCCTGATCCTTACAGTCTAGGCTGTAGCCTATATTACACCTTAAGAATTATAAACAATAAGTTTTTACAGAGAAACCTACTGCATATCAGCAATTCTAGGTTCTGGTGATAGAGCAGTGAACAAAACAACAAGACAAGGCCCTGCCTTCATGGAGCTTACACCCCATTGGTAATAACTTCTATGACATAGGTTATCCCCGCTAGACAGGAAATACCCTGAAGATAGGAACACTATTCTCTTGCTCAGTGCCTGGGACATAATAGATGTGCAATATTTGTGACTGACTGGTTAGCCAACGTGAGCAACAAGGCAAAGATTTATAACAACTCTTTACCCTAGGGAGGGAAAATCAGCCAAAAAGAAATCAGATGAACTCTTAATCTGGTTTTTGCTATGAGTCACAGTCCTTATCATATATTGTCATTGAATAAATATTAAATAATCAGTTCCTCCATCCATCTGGTTTTTATTCAGACCATTTTGCTTTTCATCACCTATGGTTTGTAGAAGACTACAATATACAAATGCTGTGTTTTATGGAGCTTCAGCAATCTCTAAAAATTTGCTACAAATGTTCTTTGTTGAATTAAATAGATAGTGGGCCAGCCCCATGGCTTAGCGGTTAAGTGCGCACGCTCTGCTGCTGGCGGCCTGGGTTCGGATCCCGGGCGCGCACCAAGGCACCGTTTCTCCGGCCATGCTGAGGCCACATCCCACATACAGCAACTAGAAGGATGTGCAACTATGACATACAACTATCTACTGGGCTTTGGGGGAAACAAATAAATAAATAAATAGATAGTAGGATTGTTCCACCTTTTTACTAAAATTTCTTGGTCTGTATCTTTGACAGATTGCTGTGCTTAAAACTTTCCTAAACAGTTTTCACTCTGAATTCTAATCAGCTGCTTACATGTACATCTGTCTCATAACAGGGACCGAGTCTGGGTTCACTAACATTCCCAGCTCCTAGCATGGTACTTGGCACATAGTAGGAACTCAATAACTATTTGTTGAATTAACAAATAAATGAACTCCATCTACTTGTTCAATCATTTGTATATTTCATCAAGTCCTCCAAATTTTCAGGAACAAACTTGCAGTTCTTACAGTCCTAAGAGAATACTAGGGTTACACAGACTCAATAAAGGATAATTAAAGTTATCATAGAGGTCAGTTATGTCAAATTTCCATAAGTTTGAATAAAAACAGCAAAACTAGATCAGAGCTTAAAATGTCAAAATTTAGTTTGCTGTGCAGCATGTACTCCCTTCTTTCTGGTCCCTAAAGATTTCTTACAAAGAATTCACTTTGACTTTAGAGAAAACTTTTTGGTAGAGAAGATGATGATGCTAATAATGACAGCTAACACCTATTGAGTGGCTACTATGTACTAGGCCCTGCCAAGTGCTTTATATATATATTTCATTGTTTACAACAACAACCTTAAGAGATAGAAGTCATTATCCCCATTTTACACGTGAGGAAACCAAGGCCCCAACCAGTTAAGTAACCATTGCCCCTCTACAGTCTTTTTTTTTTTAATTGAGGTAATATTGGTTTATAACATTATATAAACTTCAGGTGTACATCATTATATTTCAACTTTTGTATAGACTACATTGTGTTCACCACCAAAAGTCTAGTTGCCATCTGTCACCATACAAATGTGCCCCTTTACCCTTTTCACACTCTGCCCACCTTCCTTCCCCTCTGGTAACCAATCTATTCTCTGTATCTATATGTCTGTTTTGTTTGTTTATCTTCCACATGTGAGTTAAGTCATATGGTAATTGTCTTTCTCCATCTGACTTATTTTGCTTAGCACAGTACTCTCAAGGTCCATCCATTTTGTCACAAATGGCAAGATCTCATCTTTTTTTATGGCTGAGTAGTGTTCCATTTATATATATACCACATCTTCTTTATCCATTCATCCATTGATGGGCTCTTAGGTGGATTATTGAATAATGTTGCAATGAACGTAGGGGGTGCATTTATCTTTTCAAATTAGTGTTTTTGTGTTCTTTGGATAAATACCCAGAAGTGGAATAACTGGATCATTTGGTAATTCTATTTTTAATTTTTTGATGAATCTCCATACTGTTTTCCATAGTGGCTGTACCAATTTACATTCCCACCAGCAGTGTACGACGGTTCTCTTTTCTCCACATCCTCTCCAACACTTGTTATTTCCTGTCTTTTTTTTTTTTTTTGGTGTGGAAGATTAGCCCTGAGCTAACATCCATTGCCAATCCTCCTCTTTTTGCTGAGGAAGATTGGCCCTGGGCTAACATCCGTGCCTGTCTTCCTCTCTTTTTTATATGTGGGATGCCTGCCACAGCATGGCTTGATAAGCGGTGCATAGGTCCGCGCCCAGGATCCAAACCCGCCAACCCCAGGCTGCTGAAGTGGAGTACATGAACTTAACCACTATGCCACGGGGCTGGCCCCTTGTTATTTCTTGTCTTTTTAATAATAGCCATTCTGACGGGCATGAGGTGATATCTCATTGTGGTTTTGATTTGCATTTCCCTAATGATTAGTGATGTTGAACATCTTTTCATGTACCTGTTGGCCATCTGTTTATCTTCTTTGGAAAAATGGCTGTTCAGATCCTCTGCTAATTTTTTGTGTGTGTGTGTGTGAGGAAAACTAGCCCTGAGCTAACATCTGTTGCCAATCCTCCTCTTTCTTGCTGAGGAAGATTGGCCCTGGGCTAACATCTGTGCCCATCTTCCTCTACTTTATGTGGGACACCTGCCACAGTGTGGCTTGAGGAGTGGTGCGTCGGTCTGTGCCCGGGATCTGAACTTTCGAACCCCGGGCTGCCAGAAGCAGAGCGTGCCAACTTAACCACTACACCACCAGGCCAGCCCCCTCCTCTGACAATTTTTTAATTGGGTTGTTTGGTTTTTTGTTGTTGAGTTGTATGAGTTCTTTATATATTTTGGATATTAACCCCTTATCAGATATATGATTTGCAAATATCTTCTCCCAATTGGTAGGTTGCCTTTTCGTTTTGTTGATGGTTTCCTTTGCTGTGCAGAAGTTTTTAGTTTGACGTAATCCCATTTCTTTATTTTTGCTTTTGTTCCCCTTGCTTGAGGAGACATATTCAAAAAGATATTGCTAAGATCGATGTCAAAGAGCGTACTGCCTATGTTTTCTTCTAGGAGTTTTATGGTTTCATGTCTTAGATTCAAGTGTTTAATCCATTTTGAGTTAATTTTTGTGTATGGTGTAAGACAATGGTCTACTTTCATTCTTTTGCATGTGGCTGCCCAGTTTTTCCAACACCATTTATTGAAGAGACTTTTCTTTCTCCTTTGTGTGTTCTTGGCTCATTTGTCAAAAATTAGCTCTCCATAAATATGTGGGTTTATTTCTGGGCTCTCAATTCTGTTCCATTGATCTGTGTGTCTGTTTTTCTGCCAGTACCTCTACAGTCTATTTTAAACAGAAGCCAGAGTGATCCTTTGTAAAGCTAAGTCAGATCATATCTATCCTCTGCTTAAAACCCTCCAGTGGCTCCCCATCTTAACTCAGAACAAAAGCACAAATCTCTACAGTGGTTCACAGAGCACCACATGAATGGCCCTATTCCTGTTCCTCCTGTTCTCTCCCTTGCTCACAGTGCTTCAACCTCAATGAGCACCTTGATGTTCTATAAACATACCAAGTACACTCCTACCTTAGGGCCTTTGCACTTATTGTTGTCTCTGCCTGGATTAACCTTCCCCCACATAGCCCTCTTTCTGGTTATCTCCCTCACCTTCGTCAAGTCTTTGATCAAATGTTACCTTCTTCACAATGCCTGTCTTGATCTCCCTATTTAACATTGCAACTGGCCTCCTCCCAATTTCCACACTTCCAAGCTCCCTTACCCAGCTCTATTTTTTTCCCCCATAATACTCATCATTTTCTAACATATCACATAATATATTTATTTATTGTCCATTATTTATTGTCTGTCTCTCCCTCCCCACAAATATAAGTTCCACAAGGGCAGGGATCTTTCTCTATGTTTTTCACTTATACATCTCAAGTGCCTACAACAGGGATATAGCAAGTGCTCAAAAAATATTTTCTTAATGAATAAATGAATGGACTTGCCCCAGATCATACAACCAATAAAGGATGGAACCAGGATTAGAATCTATGCTGTCTGAATCTAGGGCCTACACTTTTAATCATTATACCCTTTCTTATTTTATTGAAGATAATATATTTAGGGTAGTCAAGCCCATCTACTCTAGCTACTCCTATGGCTTCAACTACTACCTTATACAAATGTAAGAGAAAGACATTTCTTGTTAAAAGAAAACAGAATTTCCCAAGAATTGAGCAGAAAAGATTCTCAGAAAAATTTCCAGGTGAATAGACATGACTACAAAAAGGAACCCAGCCCTTTTCCTTGAAAGTCACTATAGTTACTGCTCCCATAAGTAACTATACCTGGCCCTGAAGTGTACATTTTTCTCTCTTTAAAACTTTTAAGTGAATAAAAACCCCATTTATTTTATTCCACTTAGCATATTTGAGATCAGTGGACATTAAAAACAAAGAACTCTACTGAATTCAAAGGAAAAAAATTTTTAAATAATTATAAAAAAAAGGAAAAGGCATACAAATGGTCAAGTTTCTGCAGTAATTGTTTTTGATTCTGTTTCTAGACAAAAAAAAAAAAACCTGGTCCAACTTTGCAGATACCTTGCTTGGCTTCCCTCTTTCTCAACTCCTTGTCTTCCTGCCATTTGTAAGTGGCCAACTTAATATTTTCCATCAAAGCCAAAAGATTATTTTCTAATTCCACTCAGGCCTTCTTACTCAACTCCACTTTCAGTCTAGCAAGACCTACCTTATCTACAGCCTATTTGCTATCCTCAGGGGAGACCCCTCTATTTCCTAAGGCAAGTAATCTTACCCATAATGTGCTCCAAGTATACTGCCTAATCTCCACCCTCCAAACAAAATAAAAGAACCAGACAAAATTTTTTTTAAAAAAACAACTTTAAGAGGCGGTAGAGCCTAGCAGTTAAGAACATGAGCTTTGCGGTTCTAAGAGGAAAGTTTATAGCAAAGCAGGCCTATCTCAACAAACAAGAAAAATCTCAAATAAACAATCTAACAGTGCACCTAAAGGAATTGGAAAAAGAAGAACAAACAAAGCCCAAAATCAGTATAAGGAGGGAAATAATAAAAATCAGAGCAGAAATAAATGAAATAGAGACTAAAAAAACAATAGAAAAAATTAATGAAACCAAGAGCTGGTTCTTGGAAAAGATAAACAAAACTGACAAACCTTTAGCTAGACTCACCAAGAAAAAAAGAGAGAAGGCACAAATAAGTAAAATCAGAAATGAAAGAGGTTACAGCAAAAGCAGTTCTAAGAGGGAAGTTTATAGCGATACAAGCCTATCTCAACAAACAAGAAAAATCTCAAATAAACAATCTAACAATGCACCTGAAGGAACTGGAAAAAGAAGAACAAACAAAGCCCAAAATCAGTAGAAGAAGGGAAATAATAAAAATCAGAGCAGAAATAAATGAAATAGAGACCAAAAAAACAATAGAAAAAATTAATAAAACCAAGAGCTGGTTCTTTGAAAAGATCAACAAAATTGACAAACCTTTAGCTAGACTCACCAAGAAAAAAAGAGAGAAGGCACAAATAAGTAAAATCAGAAATGAAAGAGGAGAGGTTACAACAGACACCTCAGAAATACAAAAGATTATAAGAGAATACTATGAAAAGCTATATGCCAACCAATTCGACAATCTGGAAGAAATGGATAAATTCTTAGAATCATACAACCTTCCAAAACTGGATCAAGAAGAAGTAGAGAATTTGAATAGACCAATCACCAGTAAGGAGATCGAAACAGTAATCACAAACCTCCCCAAAAATAAAAGTCCAGGACCAGATGGCTTCCCTGGTGAATTCTACCAAACATTCAAAGAAGACTTAATACCTATCCTTCTCAAACTCTTCCAAAAAATTGAGGAGGAGGGGAAGCTCCCTAACTCATTCTACGAAGCTGACATTACCCTGATACCAAAACCAGACAAGGACAACACAAAAAAAAGAAAATTACAGGCCAATATCACTGATGAACATCGATGCAAAAATCCTCAATAAAATACTAGCAAATTGCATACAACAATACGTTAAAAAGATTATACATCACGATCAAGTGGGATTTATTCCAGGGATGCAGGGATGGTTTAACATTCGCAAATCAATCAACGTAATACACCACATTAATAAAATGAAGAATAAAAATCACATGATCATCTCAATAGATGCAGAGAAAGCATTTGACAAGATACAGCATCCATTTATGATAAAAACTCTGAATAAAATGGGTATAGAAGGAAAGTACCTCAACATAATAAAGACCATATATGAAAAACCCACAGCTAATATCATCCTCAATGGTGAAAAACTGAAAGCCATCCCTCTAAGAACAGGAACCAGACAAGGATGCCCACTGTCACCACTCCTATTTAACATAGTACTGGAAGTCCTAGCCAGAGCAATCAGGCAAGAGAAAGAAATAAAAGGGATCCAGATTGGAAAGGAAGAAGTGAAACTGTCACTATTTGCAGATGACATGATTTTGTATATAGAAAACCCTAAAGAATCCACCAGAAAACTTTTAGAAGTAATAAACGAATATGGTAAAGTTGCAGGATACAAAATCAACATACAAAAATCAGTTGCATTTCTGTATACTAACAAAGAAGTAGCAGAAAGAGAAATTAAGAATACCATCCCATTTACAATTGCAACAAAAAGAATAAAATACCTAGGAATAAACTTAACCAAAGAGGTGAAAGATCTGTACACCGAAAACTATAAAACATTTCTGAAAGAAATTGAAGAAGACACAAAGAATTGGAAAGATATTCCGTGCTCTTGGATTGGAAGAATTAACATAGTTAAGATGTCCATACTTCCTAAAGCCATCTATAGATTCAATGCAATCCCTATCAAAGTTCCAACAACATTTTTCACAGAAATAGAGCAAAGAGTCCTAAAATTTATATGGAACAACAAAAGACCCCGAATAGCTAAAGGAATCCTGAGAAAAAAGAACAAAGCTGGAGGTATCACACTCCCTGATTTCAAAATATACTACAAAGCTGTAGTAACCAAAACAGCATGGTACTGGCGCAAAAACAGACACACAGATCAATGGAATAGAATCGAAAGCCCAGAAATAAACCCACACATCTATGGACAGCTAATCTTTGACAAAGGAGCCAAGAACATACAATGGGGAAAAGAAAGTCTCTTCAACAAATGGTGTTGGGAAAACTGGATAGCCATATGCAAAAAAATGAAAGTAGACCCTTACCTTAGACCATACACAAAAACTAACTCCAAATGGATTAAAGACTTGAATGTAAGACCTGAAACTGTGAAACTTCTAGAAGAAAACATAGGCAGTACGCTCTTCGACATCGGTCTTAGCAACATCTTCTCAAACACCACGTCTGACAGGGCAAGAGAAACAATAGAAAAAATAAACAAATGGGACTACATCAAACTAAAAAGCTTCTGCACAGCAAAGGAAACCATCAACAAAACGAAAAGACAACCTAACAATTGGGAGAAGATATTTGCAAACCATACTTCTGATAAGGGCTTAATCTCCAAAATATAGAAAGAACTCATGCATCTTACCAACAAAAAAACTACCAACCCAATTAAAAAATGGGCAAAGGACCTGAACAGACATTTCTCCAAAGAAGATATACAGATGGCCAACAGACACATGAAAAGATGTTCAAAATCATTAACTATCAGGGAAATGCAAATCAAAACTACAATGAGATATCACCTGATGCCCGTCAGAATGGCTATAATTAACAAGACAGGAAACAACATGTGTTGGAGAGGATGTGGAGAGAAGGGAACTCTCATACACTGCTGGTGGGAGTGCAAACTGGTGCAGCCACTATGGAAAACAGTATGGAGATTCCTCAAAAAATCAAGGATAGAACTACCATATGATCCAGCCATCCCACTGCTGGGTATTTATCCAAAGAACTTGAAAACACCAATTTGTAAAGGTACATGCACCCCTGTGTTCATTGCAGCGTTATTCACAATACCCAAGACTTGGAAGCAACCTAAGTGCCCATCAAGGGACGAATGGATAAAGAAGCTGTGGTATATATACACAATGGAATACTACTCAGCCATAAGAAACGATGAAATCCAGCCATTTGTGACATCATGGATGGACATTGAGGATATAATGCAAAGTGAAATAAGTCAGAGAGAGAAGGTCAAATACCACATGATTTCCTTCATTAAGTAGTAGATAATAACAACAATAAACAAACACATAGGGACAGAGATTGGATTGGTGGTTACCAGAGGGGAAGGGGGGAGGGAGGAGGGTGAAAGGGATAATTCGGTACATGTGTGTGGTGATGGGTTGTAATTAGTATTTTGGTGGTGAACATGATGTAATCTATGCAGAAATAGAAGTACAATGATGTACACCTGAAATTTTTACAATGTTATAAACCAATGTTACTGCAATAAACAAAAAATTAAAAAAAAAAAAATGAAAGAGGAGAAATTACAGTGGATACCACAGAAATACAAAAGATTATAAGAGAATACTATGAAAACTATATGCCAACAAGTTGGATAACCTAGTAGAAATGGATAAATTCTTAGAATCATACAACCTTCCAAAACTGAATGAAGAATAGAGAATTTGAGTAGACCAATCATCAGTAAGGAGATCGAAACTGTAATCAAAAATCTCCCCAAAAATAAAAGTCCAGGAGCAGACAGCTTCCCTGGTGAATTCTACCAAACATTCAAAGAGGAGTTAATACCTATCCTTCTCAAACTCTTCCAAAAAATTGAAGAGGAGGGGAAGCTTCCTAACTCATTCTACAAAGCCAACATTACCCTGATACCAAAACCAGACAAGGACAATACAAAAAAGAAAATTACAGACCAATATCACTGATGAACATCGATGCAAAAATCCTCAACAAAATACTAGCAAATCGCATACAACGATACATTAAAAAGATCATATACCATGATCAGGTGGGATTTATTCCAGGGATGCAGGGATGGTTCAACATCCGCAAATCAACCAATGTGATACACCACATTAATAAAATGAAGAATAAAAAATCACATGATCATCTCAATAGACGCAGAGAAAGCATTTGACAAGATACAGCATCCATTCATGACAAAAACTCTGAATAAAATGGGTATAGGAGGAAAGTACTTCAACATAATAAAGGCCATATATGACAAACTCACAGCTAATATCATCCTCAATGGTGAAAAACTGAAAGCTATCCCTCTAAGAACAGGAACCAGACAAGGATGCCTACTTTCACCACTCCTATTTAACATAGTATTGGAAATCCTAGCCAGAGCGATCAGTCAAGAAAAAGAAATAAAAGGGATCCAAATTGGAAAGGAAGAAGTAAAACTGTCACTATTTGCAGATGACATGATTTTATATATAGAAAACCATAAAGAATCCACCAAAAAACTTTTAGAAATTATAAATGAATACAGTAAAGTTGCAGGATACAAAATCAACATACAAAAATCAGTTGCGTTTCTATACACTAACAATGATGCAGCAGAAGGAGAACTTAAGAATACAATCCCATTTACAACTACAACAAAAAGAATAAAATACCTAGGAATAAACTTAACCAAAGATCTGTACACTGAAAACTATAAAACATTGTTGAAAGAATTTGAAGAAGACACAAAGAAATGGAAAGATATTACGTGCTCTTGGATTGGAAGAATTAACATAGTTAAGATGTCCATACTTCCTAGAGCAATCTATAGATTCAATGCAATCCCTATCAAAGTTCCAACAACATTTTTCACAGAAATAGAGCAAAGAGTCCTAAAATATACATGGAACAACAAAAGACCCCAAATAGCCAAAGGAATCCTGAGAAAAAAGAACAAAGCTGGAGGTATCACATTCCCTGATTTCAAAATATACTACAAAGCTATAGTAACCAAAACAGCATGGTACTGGCACAAAAACAGACACACAGATCAATGGAATAGAATCAAGAGCCCAGAAATAAACCCACACATCTATGGACAGCTAATTTTCAACAAAGGAGCCAAGAATAGACAATGGAGAAAAAATCTCTTCAACAAACGGTGCTGGGAAAACGGGACAGCCACGTGCAAAAAAATGAAAGTAGACCATTATCTTACACCACATACAAAAATTAACTCAAAATGGATTAAAGACTTGAATGTAAGACCTGAAACCATGAAAATTCTAGAAGAAAACATAGGAAGCTCTTCGACATTGGTCTTAGCAACATATTTTCTTCTTTTTTTTTTTTATAATTTTATTTATTTATTTCTTTTTCCCCCAAAGCCCCAGTAGATAGTTGTATGTCATAGCTGCACATCCTTCTAGTTGCTGTACGTGGGACGCGGCCTCAGCATGGCTGGAGAAGCAGTGCGTCAGTGCGTGGCCGGGTTCCGAACCCGGGCCACCAGCAGCGGAGCGCAGGCACTTAACCACTAAGCCACGGGGCCGGCCCCAGCAACATATTTTCTAGTACCATGTCTGACTGGGCAAGAAAAACAATAGAAAAAATAAACAAATGGGACTACATCAAAATAAAAAGCTTCTGCACAACAAAGGAAACCATCAACAAAACGGAAAGACAACCTAACAATTGGGAGAAGATATTTGCAAACAATATATCTGATAAGGGGTTAATCTCCAAAATATATAAAGAACTCATACATCTCAACAACTGGAAAACTAACAACCCAATTAAAAAATGGGCAAAGGACCTGAACAGACATCTCTCCAAAGAAGATATACAGATGGCCAACAGGCACATGAAAGGATGTTCAACATCATTAACTATCAGGGAAATGCAAATCAAAACTGCAATGAGATATCACCTCACACCCATCAGAATGGCTATAATTAACAAGACTGGAAACAACAAGTGTTGGAGAGGATGTGGAGAGAAGGGAGCTCTTATACACTGCTGGTGGGAGTGCAAACTGATGCAGCCACTATGGAAAACAGTATGGAGATTCCTCAAAAAATTAAGCATAGAACTACCATACGATCCAGCTATTCCACTGCTGAGTATTTATCCAAAGAACATGAAAACACGCATGCGTAAAGATACATGCACCCCTGTGTTCATTGCAGCGTTATTCACAATAGCCAAGACTTGGAAGCAACCTAAGTGCCCATCAAGGGACAAATGGATAAAGAAGATGTGGTGTATATACACAATGGAATACTACTCAGCCATAAGAAATGATGAAATCCAGCCATTTGGGACAACATGGATGGACATTGAGGGTATTATGCTAAATGAAATAAGTCAGAGGGAGAAGGTCAAATCCCGTATGATCTCACTCATAAGTAGAAGATAAAAACAATAACAAACAAACACATAGAGACAGAGATTGGATTGATGGTTACTGGAGGGGGAGAGAGCAGGGAGGAGGGTGAAGGGGATGATTAGGCACACGTGTGTGGTGATGGATTGTAATTAGTATTTGGGTGGTGAATATGATGTAATCTATGCAGAAATAGAAGTATAATGATGTACACCTGAAATTTATACAATGTTATAAACCAATGTGACCACAATAAAATAAAATTAAAAAAAAAAAAGAACATGAGCTTTGGAGTCAAATACCTTAGTCTCTAATTCTGGCATCTTCACTTCCCAGCAATGTAAACTTGGTCAAATTACTTCTCTCTGAACCTCAATCTTCTCATCTGTAAAATGTGGTTAATAAGACATACATACCCAATAGGGTTATCATAAAGTTTAAATGAAAAAATATTAAGGGAGCCCAATACATAGTAATTAGTAAATACTTAATAAATGGAAGCTATTATTATTACTATACAGTCACCATAACCTAAATATAATAACAGCACATAGTAGCAGTAGGCTTTTTCTTTCATGGTCAGTGACCTCCAAATTTCTATTTCTAAGCTAATCTTTTACTCGTTTTAGATATTCATTTCCAACTGTTTGCAGAACTCCTCTACATGAATGTCCCAGAGCTACCTCAAACGCAACATACCTAAACTTAACTTCTTATTCTTATACACAAAACAAGCTTCTCTATTCCCATTTTTTTGTTCATGCTATTACCTCTATCTGAAATACCCTCATTTCTGCCTCAAAGGCCTCTTCAGATATTATCTATGAAGCTTTTCCTAATCAACCTAGTTGGCATAATGTCTCCTTTCTTTAGAGTTCTATAACATATATGCTGACTTTATGAAACTTACCTTACTTTGCATATTTGTCATATGGCATAGCTCACCTGGGGGACTTCTTGAGAGTAAGGACTTTGTCTCGTTTTTTTGTACAATCTATAGGATCTAGTACATGCAAAAGTATGATTTTCAAAAAGTTTAAAAAAATGACTTTCTTGCAAATAAATATAAAATTAATGTGTCAAAGATTTTATTCAACTCCTTAATTAATGAAGAAATCACTGATTCAAAGGCTAATTTGAGGAACAGAGATTTATATAATCAATCAAAGGAATGCTGAAATACATTTACTAATAGATGCAAAACTGGTTAATATCCTACCAGGCAATAAATGGTAACATTTGAAGTTGTCTTTTCTACTGGAGGGAAATCAATTGCTTCTCTACACAATGAAATTCATATCTATTGCTATAGACTGGAATCCTCTGCATTGCCCTCAGACAGGAATCATCTGTATTGCTATCAGTTTTCTACAAATTAACCTCTACTCCTACAGAGTGGTAGAATAAATTAAAAGGTAGAATTTAGAAGAGCATATAATCATGACTCATACAAATATAAAATGTCAAAGATTTTTTTTTATTGAGGTCACATTGGTGTATAACATTATATAAATTTCAGGTATACATCATTATATTTTGACTTCTGTATAAACTGCATGTGTTCACCACCAAAAGTCTAGTTTCCATCTGTCACCATACATATGTGCCCCTTTACCCCTTTCGCCCTCCCCCGACTCCTTCCCCTCTGGTAGCCACCAATCTGGTCTCTGTATCTATGTGTTTGTTTGCTTATCTTCCACATGAGTGAAATAATATGGTAATTGTCTTTCTCCATCTGTAAAATGTCAAAGATTTTATTTAACTCATTAATTAATGCAGGAACCAATAAGATTTTATAACCAGATCAAAGGAAAAGTCAAATTACCACACACACGTAGTCAAATAAGGAATGCTGAAATGAATTATAAATTGATCAAAAATGGGTCAATATCCTTAGGACAATAATCAATTGCATTCCTCTTCACACAATTTACATTTCTATGGACAAGACTAATTTGTATAACTCATAGTTTTCTACAACTTACAGAGTTGTAGAATAGCTCAAAGATGATGAAAGGCACAGAGCCCTCATAGAATTGTAACACCTGGAAGGATGCGCTAGGCAACCTATTTTTCCACTGAAGGTGCTCAGTAATCTTTTAGTTCATTTCAAAGTCTTTCACAGTTTCCCCCTACATTAGTCTGGTCAAGAGAAAGGTGCACACCCCTTTAGAATCAGATAAACCCCTAAAGGTCCTACACAATGCCTGACAGTATACTGAAAGAACACCCAGTTGTCCCTTTTGCCTATTTCCAAGTTTGGGGTAATTTTTCTTGACATTCAGAACTTTACATACAGAAATTGTTCAGTTAATGTTTATGAGGGTTGATAATACTTGTCGGTAAATTCTGTATTCCACATTTAGCTGTACCAACTCGGAGATGTCTCTGGAGACTCAGACTGATAGGAGTATGGTGCTTGTGACATGAATATAGTATTTATAGAAATAGAGCTCTTTATAAACTTCTGTTCCTTGTATTCTGTTAGTCCTGAGATGCCTGAAAATGAAGCCACCTTCGCAATCACTGCTGGAGGAATTGGTGATGCCAAGGAGTAGGTGGTGAATTGATGCAAATTGCTTCTTAGTGCTTATTAGGAGCTGAAGAAATGGAAAAGCAGCCTCAAATTTCAGATCTTGAAGTAAGAGTTTGTTTTTTTCACATGTTGTTAAAGGAAAGTCAGCAAAAGAGATTTAAACCTTATATTTATCTTACAAGTCCCTGATTTATAATGACTATACATTGTATGTCAGTTCAGGAATATATATATGTATATGAATGAATAAACCTATTGAAAACTAGTTGGGGAAGAGGTTCTTGATTCCCTCACTTCAGCTTTCCAAAGTGAGCCACTAAACAGATGGAAAATCTAAGAGCTCAGAAATGTCCCATTCTCCTACAATTTCCCCTGAAACACTTACAGAGGTGAATATACTTTCAAAGGAGGGAGATGTTTAAAGGAGGAATGTTTACAGGACACACAAAAAAGCTTTTTGTATTTACAGTGTCAAACTGTACATTCACCTTTATAGCAACAGAAAAGAAACATTAAATTAAGCTAAATTTTAAATCATTTGACTTTTTGACAAGCTGAAATTACTTTTAAAAACTGTATTTCTGATACCTACATATTTTACTGGGAAGATGAAGAAGGTAATTAGGAACTTTACAATTTTAGGTTATAAAGGTAGCATGACTTCTATAGTTTAAGTTTTGGGTAGAGAGTTCAAAATCTTTTTTAAAATATTAAAGTTAACTTAAATGTAAAATTTCCAAATACTAATTTTAGAAATGTGTGAAAGAATATTCTTTTTTCTAATTGTTAAACAAAAATAAAATCTAGTTTTCAAAACGTATGTATGACAAAAATATTTAAAAATTAAAATGCTAATAACGTATACAATGACAATCTTTATAGACTTCAAAAAGATTTAATCTCTTATGTTGTATCAGCTTGTATGAAAATTCAAGTATTGAAAGTACCATTGTTGCAAAACGTATTTGATTATCCATTAAGTCATTCACTTACCAATTATATATCAAATGCTAAGTGCTAAAGAATATACAAGGAAAGCATGGTTCCTGCCCTCAAAGAATGTGTACACTAGTTAAGAGAAAAGACTAATATTTATGAAAGAATGAGAGAGCAAATGATTTTATAGTTAATTTGTCAGCAGTGTGGTCTTGGATTGTAAGACTCCAAAAATGGGAGAGGAGCGAGTAAGCTGAGGGACAGCATGTGCAAAGGTGTAGAAGCTGAGATTTCAAAACAAAGAGGAGGCCAACCTGAGAAGCAGAAATTGTTCAGTGTGTGGGGTACTGGGAAATAACAGGTTTTTTTCCTTTTACTTTTTTTAAACCATAGAATCTGCTTCTCTGAATAAGCAGAGATAAAGTCATCTAGGAGCAGATTTTCTGTATTCTACAAAGTCACTTAAAAGTCTTCTTTATGTATGCAAACATAAATGCATATTTTTGTCCTGAGGAAGGGAAAGTTTTGTTACTTGATAAAAACTGAGCAACTCCCAGAGATTCCCTAGTATGCCTAGCCCTAGAGGGGGAATGGACTAATTTGTATAGAAGCCCAGAGCCTTTTAGTAGAGAAGGAAACAAAACTCCCAAGATTTGAAATTCAGAAAATTTTTCTGGGTTAAGCTAAGTACCCCCTCACCAAGGAGAATTTACCAAGAGGTGGGCAGTAGGTTTGGAAAACAGGGCTCAACACAAGGGCCTATCGTTCTGTGGGAAGGGCTGGTTTCAATATGGCGTGTGGCTAAGGCTGAAAACCCCTCAGTTCAGCCACTCTGATATGTCCTGCTTTGGAGAACAGTAGCTGAGCATGCCAATGTGAACTAAAAAGCTGTAACCTTGGGGCCAACTTTGGGATGGCACAGCAGATTGTATAGTAGCAATCTAGAAAAAGTGAACTTTTCTAGGCCAGGGTTCAATTTGTCACCAGTGACCAAAGCATCACCACCTGACTGTAGAAAAAGCTCTGGCCTCTTATTTTAAGGGGGAGAGAAGGGCTTAAAAAAGAGATTTTATTCATCAGGACTCTTTTGGATATAAGCCACAGAAACTCAAACTAACAAATGCAAGACAGGAATTTATTGGCTCATGAAATTGAAAAGTTCAGAAGTAGAGATGACTTTAGCCACAGCTGGAGCCAAGATCTCAAACAGCATCATCAGGATTGTTCTCCCTGCCTCCATCTCCTGCTCCGCTTATTTCCACACTGCTGTTGTTCTTAGACAGGCTTTTCCCACACATTAGCCAAGATGCCGCTTGCAGCTCTAGGCTTACATCCCACCAAGTTGGAAAACGCACTAGAAAAAACTTGCCTTTTTCCTCCATAGATTGTTCATTCTGTGGAAATAAATGAAGACCACCAAATGAGAACAGAAGCTATTTATTCAGAGTTTGCTACAGCAAGAGTCAGTGACCTTCATTTGCTTTTGATAGAGACTCAAAGGCAGGCAGAGGAATGGGAAAGCTTTATAGTAGAAAAAAGGAAAGACTTCAGGTATGCTCTGATTGGAGGTTTTGGTATGGGGAAGCTGAAGGATTAATCTGGTAGAGACACAGAAAATGGATAAAGGAAATAACACTGACATCAGGGAGACAATTTAGGAAACAGTTACAATAATTCAATTGTGAGATGATAAAGAACGGGCCTGGGGTGGTAGCAATGAAATGGATAGACATTTCAAAAAGGTAGTTAAGATTTGGTGTGAAATTGAATATAAAGAGAGGGAGAGAAGGCAGAGTTACAAGTGATTGTTGACAAAGTTCTCTAACCTCTAAGAGGAGATTGTGTTTGTATCATGAACAGGAAGGAAGAAGTGTCTATAAAATAGAGATTAGGGATTTTACCTAGGAAGATTAACGTATTAGATTGCTAGGGCTGCCATAACAAAGTACCACAAACTGGATGGCTTAAACAACAGTAATTTATTGTCTCACAGTTCTAGAGGCTAGAAGTCCAAGATCAATGTTGGTTCCTTCTGAGGGTTGTAAGAAAGAATCTGTTCCATGCCTCTCCCCCAGCTTCTGGTGGTTTCCTGGTAATCTTCAGCATTCCTTGGTTTGTAGAAGAATCACCCTGATCTCTGCCTTCTTCTTCATGTAGCATTCTCCCTGAATGTGTCTTTGTGTCCAAATTTCCCCTTTTTATAAGGATACCAGTCATATTGGATTAGAGGCCCCCCGTACTCCAGTATGACCTCAACTTAACTAATTACATCTACAACAACCCTATTTCCAAATAAGGTCACATTCTGAAGTATTGGGAGTTAGGACTTCAACATATGAATTTTAGAGGGGACACAGTTAAACCCATAAAAGTTAGTAGGAATCAGGTACAGTAAGGGTCAAACACCAGGATTCACAAGACACAATCTGCACTCAATACCAGCTACAGTCAGAAACACGGAATTCAAAATCTGGGGAAACCTAGTATCTATTTAGAAAATGAAGAGGTTGACATAGATGATCTGTACCATCCCTTTCTAACTTTCCTATTCAATCATTCCTTAAAGAACAAAGAAAAAAACAAGGACAGAAAGCCAGGAGATCAGAATAGGGTGGCCAAGCCAAAAATAGGGAATACAATAGACTACACTCAGAGAAGGGATATCTTTCATGGAAATGAGAGGGATTGGGATCTTAGACACCCAGCTGCAGCCAGTCAACTCTCCTTCACCTGACTCTGGCTTGCTGGACATGGAATGTTTATAATTTTTTGATTGCACAGTTTCCATTTCTCCATCATAATGACACCCTGGTTTTCTTTTAAAAAGTTCCCTCTCCTCAACTCACGTAGTCTATCCTGAGACATTGGCTACTGAGTGACAGTCACAAGGATGAGAGCATGAGTTAGATACCACTCATACATGCAATGACAGCAGGGGCAGCAAAGCCAGCAGCAGTGGCAGTGACCTGAGCAGGCTGTTCCTGCTGCTAGAGTACAGATTTCTGACTCCTGGACTGCAGAGTTGCCCAGACTCCTGTCCATTCTGAGGGTAGTTCTCCAGCCTCCTGCCAATTCAGTGACTCTTAATGTCCTTCTGATAAATTTCCCTTTGCTTTAGTTAGCCAGAATTGGATTCTATTACTTGCAATCTAGAACCTCAACCAAGACATCAGCAAAGTGACTCCCAAATGCTGCTTCAGGGGATTGGAAAAAAGGGATCCAAAAAGGGCTTGCTTAACACTCAGGTGGGAGATTCCTCATTATTCATACTCTCTATATACTCTGCTATACCAGTCTTCAATATTTTAAAAGGAAAATTGTTAAAGAGATTGTATTAGTTGGGATTTTACTTGGCTGAATATAAGAGAAAAAGCCAAAATAATAGTGTCTTAAAATTGAGGTTTATTTTTCTCTCATAGACAAGAAATCCGAAGCCATGCAGTCCAGAGCTGCTATGGTAGCTCTACTGTGTCATCAGGACCCCAAGCTTTTGTCTTTCTGTTTGACCATCCTAGCTCTTGAGTTCCATCCTTAAGGTCAGCTCATGGCCAAAAATGGTGCCTGGAACTCTAGTTAGAGAAACCAAGTTGGGGGAAGCAAGATGAAAAGCAGAAGGGCAAAAAAAAGGTTCCTTCCAGTTGAGTCAGCTCCTGTGAAGCAGCCCTCCCACACAACACTCCTGCTTACATCTTATTGGGCTGCACTCAGTCACATGGCCAGATCTATATACAAAGAAGGTAGAGAAATACTGTCTTTTGTTCTAGACAGCACTATGCTCAGCTAAAACTCAGAGTTCTATAATTGAGGAGGAAAAAGAGAATGGTTGTTGGGTAAGTAACTAGCAGTCTCTACCACAAAATCTTTTACTTCCTAAGCAATGACCAACTTATTGAATGTCTATTACATACTATGCAGGGCATTTCAGGTGTTTTGTACTTGTACCAGTAGAGCTGATTAAGCAATGTATCAGTTAGAATGCCTTCAGCTGCAAGTAACAGAAGACCCAACTCAAAGTAACTTAAACAAGGAGGAAATATGCCATCTTGTATAATAAAAAGTCCAGAAGTTGACCAGCTCCTTAGTTAGTTAATTCAGCAACTCTATAATGTCATCAAGGGCTCAGGTTCTTTCTTTTTCTCCACTTTTCCATCCTCACTGTGCTGGTTTGGTTCTCCAAAAGCTCCCCTCATGGTCAAAAGATGGCTACAGCAGTTCTGCCTTCACATCCTAACATGACAACATCTAGACAAAGATGAGGCATTGTTTTAGGAGCAAGGAAACAGCTCACTCATATAGCTGCATTCAGCTCGTGGGTTGGCTGAAGGGTCTAAGATGGCCTTGACCATATATCTGGGGTCTTGGCAGGGATGGTTGAAAGGGTGGGACTTCTCTCTGTCATCTTTCAGTAGTCTAGCCTGGGCTTCTTTACATGGCAGCTGGGTTCCAAGAGGGCAAGCGCTTATCAAGCCTCTCCTTGCCTCATGCTTGCTAACATCCCATTGGTCAAAGCAAGCCCAGAGCACTGCACTAAGTCCAGAGCCATTGTACACAGGGGCTTGAATACCAGGAGGCGTGGTTCCTTGCAGGTCATCAGTGTAACATTCTTCTACAGGGTAATATGTTGGGCCCTTTGCGGGTAGGGAGAGTTTATCTTCAAGAGCTTACAATATGGTCAGGGACATGAGTCACAAACTCTTGGAAAGTTGAATAGCAACACAGGATTTAAATATTTAAAAATTTAAGACTATGTAAGTTTGAAGGCAGGCACAGAGTGAAGAGTTTCAACCTGGGAAGCCTAGTTGGATTTTTCCCAAGAGGTCTCATGGTGGTGAATGTTCCGTGCCTCAGGGTCAGGCCTTCAGCTTTCAACTTCAGTATGTTTAGTGCCCCAGTATTGACTAATTTCTAGAGAGATGCCTCAGTCTGACTAAGCACACAAGCTGCCAAGGAGAGTATACCAGGACGCCAGTGAAATTGAAGAGTGGAATATAATGTCAAGAAGACCAGATGTAAAGATTGACCTGAACAACCCACTGCCTCAGTGAGCAAGTTTATGTGAAGCTAAATTTGCTTGATGAACGTGGAATCAGAATAAGGCTGCTTGGATATAAACCTTGAATTATATATGGGCTCTGAGGGCCCATTACATTGATCCCCATTCATTCATTCATATGTACATTGTAAATGTATTATGAAGTATTTAAGACAAAAAGGTATAAAAAATAATACAATCAATATATGTGAAATGAAACATTACTAACACAATTGAAGACCCTTGACTATCCTCTAGGATTGAATCTCTTTCCTCCCTCATAGAATTATTCATTTTTCTGAATTTGTTGTCCAACATTCCCATGTATTTCTTTATTCTTACACTACATATATACGTATCCCTTAGTAATAAAGCATATTGCCTTGCATTCGACCAACAGTGAGACACCAGTTATATGCCAAGTACAACCGATATAGTAATGATTAATCAAGACAGATAGTCCTTGAGACATGGAGTTGCAGGGAAAAATCACCCAATAACCACAAACGTGGTTAAGTGCTACAAAGCAAAAGTACAGACAGTTATGAGAGTACCTGCTGAGGGAGCTGCCTTGCCTGGGGTTAACCTGACCAGGTTTGGGGCAGGCGCAAAGGCCTGCCAGGCACCCGGGACATTCACATTGCCTGGACAAGGCACCCTCTACCTTGGGTAGCTCTATGGATGACTGCATTTCCAACCTCCCCTCCACGTCCTTCCCCAAGTAGTTTCACTTCTCCTTGGCAGAAAGCAAAAAGCCTGTCCTGAACACTACAATCCCAATTCAGTTCACAAGTACTGTCAAGGGAGTCAACTCCCTCATTTCCTAATCAAAGAACTGGTCCTTGCAGTGATTCCAACAGGTAGAGGAGGTAAAGCCACGTGAATCTGCTTACACTGACTTATTTACTCTGAGCAGGAGCCAGACTGAGGGGAACAGGCCTGCAGTACCCTCATAAATTTTCAAACAAACATACATATGAATGTATACAAAAGCAAAAGTCCCTCCTTTTGACTCTGCCTTCCTTCTACCCAGTTACAATCTGAACCACCCCCAGATCAGAGGGGGTGTGTGTGTGTGTGTGTGTGTGTGTGTGCGCGCATGTGTGTAGGTTTGCTGTCCTTGTTTGGCACAGTCCTTCCTCAGAGATAGCCCTAAGGCTAGTTGGTTTTCCTCCAAGTATATGCAAACTATATTTCGCCTCTGTGATCAAAATTATGTAAATACTACAGCTTTCCTTCTCATTATATAATATCTTAGAGACACCAGTTGCTGTTTAATTGACCTATCGATGTTTTCACTGTCTTTGTCCTTATATTCTGATTTTTGGTGCCAGCCTGTTTTTCTTCACATTATTAAGTCTCTGGGTTTCTAAAGTACAATTCACTGTAACATAATTATATACTTTGCGGTCAGTTCTCCTCCTTTCCATTCTATTCATCAGCAGGATATTGCCGACTTTCCTCTCTGACTCTCCACTCAGCTCCATATCTAATAAATACCCCTGTATCTGTCTGAAGAACACAGAGGAATCTATTAAAAAACACGAACCCACCCCTCTAACTCTTGCTCAAGGAATTTGGTCTCAATTTTAGTGTATACCTACTCCCTCCCCTCCAGCCTATGAAGGCTTTTTCCTCTTTATGTTTGTCAAAAGCAACCCCAATCACCTGTTCTTCAGGAAAGAAGAAAGACTTGTTTGTGTTCCCCAGCAGGAACCAGGAATCTAAAGAAAATTACATCCCTGTGCCTTTCAATCTACTGAAATATCTCGGAATTTTCTCTTTGGACGGAGAACCAGTTACCTCATATGTGGCTACGTCCCCACAGACAATCTCTCTTCTCAACTGGCATCCATCTTGAAGTGGAACTCAGTACTCCATGGCATCTTAATGGCACCTCCATTAAACAAACACCCTCTACTAAGCACTAATGAGCATTACTGCTTTTATTGAAGGTAAAATCATTACCTTATTGGCTCCTCCCCCACATCCCCCATGCAAAGCTTTTTGACTTTATTTGGCTTCTCGGATTTTGCACTCCCATACCCATCATTTAATACTGTCTTTAAATTTATTTATATGCAACAGACCAAAGAGCCTTCAGCTACTATGATCCCTTGACTTAGAAGTCTGCTAAAGAATTATAACAATTTTTTCATCACCAAAAATATTTTTCTTGTCCCGCCCTAATTAGAAAGGTCCATTTGCTGAGGCAAAGGGCAGGGTGGATTTATCCTGTGTTCCAAAAAATAAGTGCCAAGCATTTGTGTATGTGAGTGTAGTATTTGTCACACCTTGTTAATTATAAACCCCCTCTTCTCATTTAGAGTCTTTAACATGCATTAACACTGTTAATCTCTAGGACTGTGAGTCATTCTGTCTCTTTAATAAATTCTGTTTCATCCCTAGTGAGCTGACTGTGTAGTCTGAACTCTTTTCTTCCTCAGCTTGCTTGTGTGCCGTGTGTTGAGGGGAGGAAGTGAACAGCTGCCCCCATTATCTAAAAAGAGATCAGAAAGAATATCGTTTTCCTTGGGTTAATCAAGTGATTAATGCCTCTAAGTGCCAGAGTACAGGAGATCACTTCCCTAAGGTTCCAAGGCAGGGAGGAGGCAGAAGTGGACCTTGAGTTTTTCTATTTGCATGCACTGAGAGGGATTAACAAAAATCACAGAAATTGTGGGGGGGGGGAAGTGGGTGAAGAATAGAGAATAGAGATTTGCCAAAGCAGGAGGGTGGTAAGAGGTTGGGGCCAGAATTTGGAAGGCCTTAAATGTCAGACTGTGGAGCTACAGTTTGGTCTTTAGGTCACGGGAGCCACAGAAAGTTTTTAAGCAAGAGACACAGAATAGCAAAATTGAAAAACACTCAGTGAGGGTGGGATTCTTCTATGTCTCTCTAATACAGAAGTCACTAACACACACATTCAGAGTCAATAACTAACACTCTGGGCCTGAATGTCTACCTGGCAACAACTGGCTGGACAATGAGGCACCCACTTGAGAAGGAGCATGGCTCTCCAGCGCCCTCAGGCCCTACTTGGTCTGGGTTCACCTTTTAAAATTAGTGGTCTTCAAATATTCCCCCCTAAGAAAATTCTGAAAACATATTTTAGGTTCTGGATGTACCACAGTTTATCCATTCACCTATTGAAGGACATCTTGGTTGCTTCCAAGTTTGGGCAATTATGAATAAAACTGCTACAAACATTCTTGTGCAGGTTTTTGTGTGGAAATAAGTTGTCAAATCTTTTGGGAAATCTCAAGGAGTGTGATTGCTGGATTGCATAGTACGGTAAGGTATGGTTAGATTTTCCAAAAAAAGGATGAATTGAGCAAAGTATATTTTCATTTTCACCAACGGTCTTGGCTGTTACTAATGAAATTCCTAGGTTCTCCAACCTCCCTAATGAAACTGTTTCTCTGTGTTTAGAAAAAATGTAATAAGCTTCAACCATCTTCAGCAGGAAAACAGAGATTAGATCAAGAATGAGAATGCATACTATGGATTTACTTTATAATCAGAAACTTGTCTGCCAGAGGAAGACTCAAAGTTCCCTTTTTCTGGAAGGCAGGATTAATCAAATAATGACAACTATATAATTACATACTGTGAAAAGCTTTATGAAGACAAAGGAGCTATGAGTTGCTGTAAGACAGGGACATGATCTAGTAGCAAAATATGAATTATTTCCCCCTGGCAAAATGTAGGGAGGGTTTCAGTGGACTTACCTTACTTTATAAATTATTTATTGTTATATAGAGAGCCTCAGATTTAATTACTTAGCATATATGATAAATAGGCAAACCAGTCCAAATAACTCCCTCAGTTCCTGTACAGTCTAAAACACAGTAGGAGCTTAATTGTTGGCCAACTCCTACAAGATTCATCCTTGACACTTCTTTCTTTCCTATCCCACCCATCAGCAAATCATTGGCTCAATTTTCAATCAGACCATTTCTCCTTTACTGGTTGCTGTTAACCCAAACCAAGCCCCATCATCTCTTGCCTGGATTACTGCACTAGCCTCCCAATTAATCTGCCTGCTTCTGCCCTAGCTCACTCTCAATTTAATTCTCCACACTGTAGTCGTAGAGGTCCTTTTATTATGTCAGTCTGCTTAAAACCTTCTAGAGATTTCCAATTTACTGAAAGGAAAATACAAAGTCCTTACATTGGCCTACAAGCCCTTCTTATTTCTGGCCTTCTCCCATCTTTCCTCCTACCTCTACTCCAGCCACATTCTGCCACAGGGCCTTTGCACTTGCTCTTTCCGCTATGTAAACAAGGCTAGCTCCTTCACTTGAGGTCTCTGCTCAGATGTCACTTGATCAGGGAGGCCTTCCTATGACACCCTGTTTAACACTATGTAACAGGCATACTTCCCTCCCACGCAGGCACACATACACTCTCTGTCCCTTTTCTCTGCTTTACTTTTCTTTCTTTTTATCTTAGTTAGCAACTGCCTAACATAAACATTTATTGTCTATCTCCCCCACTAGAGCGTAAACTCCACGAGTGCAGGAACTCATTTGTTCACTGCTGTGCCCCAGTTCCCAGCCCACTGCTCCATCCCTTAGGCCGTCAACACTTGTCCAATGAATCCCACGGCCCATCTGCCTCTTTCGGCCCAAGAGACATCTGAACAGCCTGTCCTGAAGCTCTACTCCCTATGCTACTTTTGCAGTAATTTGGGAAACAGAACAGAGCGGAAGACACCACTTGGCCCCCACGACGAGGGGCCTCAAGTGTCCCCCCTTCTATCCATCTGTAGAAATAAATAAAAGAGATGTCAAACGAGCGCTCTCCAAGGGCCCTCGCGGCTCGAGGATTCCGTGAGGCCACCTAGCCACGCCTGTGGGACTTCACAGTGCAGTGGGAGGGGAAGCAGCAGGCGCGGAGAAGAGCCAGCTTCGACGAACTGAGAGAGAACGCGGCCTAGCCTGCTCACAAACACGTCCTCAGGCCTTCACCTTTTCTGAGGCCCACCGCTTGGACGCCTCCGCTTCGGGAGAGCGCTAAGGGCCTCCACGGGCCTCCTGAGGCAGCGCCGGCTAATGGCGGCCAAAGGACCGCGGCGGCCACCGTAAGTGGGGCTTCACCCACATTTTGGTTCTTTGTTAGCCAACTGTGCTCAGCCGAGGACAGGGTAAACATTCTGTTCAGAAAATGCACTTCTGTGTGAACCAACTGCAGCAAAGAGTGCTTTAACTCAGCGGGGACGTCGCCGCCTGACCAACTCCCGAAAGAACCGACATGGCGCATCCATCATGGCTGCCGGCGACAGCGCGCCGGGAGGCAACTGAAAGGAAATGGCGCCGGGCGCGCGGTCAGTTTCGGCAGGCCCAGGGCGGCGGGGCCGAAGAGCCGGCAAGGCCATGGAGGAGCGCCAGCCAGAGACCCTGAAGACCCTCCTGGACTTTCGGCACCTGGAGACCCTGAAACTTGACGACGGCAAGATGGACGACAGTTATTGTCTATGCAAACAAACTTGCACAAGCGGACCCGGATTCCGGCCCGCGGTCGGAACCCGGCAAAATCCTCTATTCTCCAAACAGAATGCGTTACGCACACTGCGCATCTTCGCAATAGTGGGCCGGCTAACGACGCAAAGAATGTTACGTCGCACCGGAGGCTCTTCACCGCCCCCCCACCCACCACCACGTTCTAGTTCAGGTGGCGCGAGAACTCTACGCTCGATCCGTACTTTGTTTTACTTCTGCCGGCCGCAAAATGCGCCCACCTCCGCAACTGACGTAAAATGCCTTCAAGAATACCCGTAGTACTCCGCGAAGCCCTCGGACTGTTCCGAGACGCTGTTTACGTATCGCCTCCGACGTACGTAGCGTTAAGCTGGAGCAGTCTCAGCGCCGGCCGCCATTTTGTGCAGTCGCTGGGAGGGAAGGAGACGCCTAAACCGCGGCAGTGCCGGGTTTGAGCGTAGCCAAACCTAGCCACTGTTTTTATAACCCCGATTCTCTGTGTTTTGCTCCCGTCTCCGACGAGAGAGGCGGCGACGGTGGCGTCTGCGACGGGAGACAGCGCGTCGGAGCGAGAGAGCGCCGCGCCTGCCGCCGCCCCAACAGCGGAGGCGCCGCCGCCATCGGTCGTCACCAGACCGGAGCCGCAGGCCCTCCCGAGCCCGGCCATCCGTGCCCCGCTCCCAGATCTCTATCCATTTGGGACCATGCGCGGAGGCGGCTTTGGGGACCGGGACCGGGATCGTGACCGTGGAGGGTAAGGGGGGAGGAGAGGAGAGGCTCCGCGTGTGCGTGGGGCGCGGGGGGCTGCTTCCTGAGGAGACCGCAGCCTGCAGCCGAGCCGGAGGCTTTGAGCGCCTGCAGGCCTGGGAGCGACGCTCTCGACTCCGCAGGCGGGGCCACCCGAGGCATAATAGCGGGGTCGAGCGCGGGCCTCGGGGTGGGCCTGGGCCCCAGGGTCGCTGATGACCTGGCGGGGGGCGGCGGCTTGGCGACGCCCCGGCCCCTCCTTGCGGACGGCCGTCGTGGCGCGGCCCCGCGGGAGCGGGAGGGGGTGACCGCCGCACCCCCGGCCCGGCCCTTGCCTCGGTTCCGGCCGAGCCGCTTGATTCCCCAGGCCTCGGCGTTCATCTGGAGCACGGGGGTTCGCGGTGAGAGAAGAGCGTGGGGTCTCCGCGGTCGGCCTAGGCAATCTGAACGCGAAATGGCCTCCCTGGTGTTATCTGTCGCCCGAGATAGCTGTGCCTGGAATTGGAAACCTGGTTTGCAACTAGAGACCAGAAGGCTGACTTGTGGTTTTAAAAGTATTTTCTATCACTTTTAGTCGTATTTTAACAAATTAGAAGCAAGCATCTTGGAAAGTAAACAGTGAAATTATTTGCCATCTAAATTTGGGGAGAGGGGTTTTTTTGGTTTGGTCGTTAGTGTAGGTTGTTTTTTTTGTTTTTTTTTTTTAACCTTTCAGTCTTTTGTTTCCCTAATTGGACTGGAGCATTATCTTCTCAGCCTAACTAGAAAGTGTTTCGTTTAGTAATGCCGTGGTTACTGGGTTGGATGTTAACAGGATTAAAACTGAAGTTCTCTCAGATCCTGAGATTCAAATCTTAATGTCGGGTTAGACGAAAAAGTTGCTTAAGAGATCCATGTTGATTTGTGCTGTTACTTTTTTGTAATAAAAGTTGTATCTCTAGATAAAAAGTAATGTGATGCCGTTTGAATATATATGTAACCTCAGGCAAGATCCTGAACCTTTGTGTGCCTATTTTCTCATCTGAAGGTGGGGATAATAATTGCCCTTACTTTGCATTGTTGTGGGGAATTGAGATACGGTGTGTAATTGTCTTTCTGTAGTAGGTGTTCTTTAATATTTTCTCCAAACATTTTTGGTTTTGGGGGTTCAGATACACAAGTACCAGACCTTGTAGTCACAGGCACCTCACCTTCACTTAATTTAAAAAATAAAAAAGATTGTTTTGAATTATACCTTGTTAGGAAGGAAAATGTTTGATCTTAATGTTAAATTTGGAGGGCTAGAAGTGGAATGTTTGCTTAGTGTTTCACAGTAATAGCTAAGTTTAGAAGTGAATTTCAGTATAAACGCTTAGGAAAAAGAACTTAACATTATCTGATAGAGGTGAAAATGACCCAGTAATTCCTCTCTCAAGCTTTGTACTCTAGACTGTAAGGCCTAGAGAAACCCATGTACACGTGCTCCGATGTCTGTGTGCAAAATAATGTTTATACCCCATTGTTCATGATAGAATATTGGTAACAGCTTAAATGTCTGGACAAATTGTGGATATTTGTACAGTAGAATACAATACAGCGGTGAAAAAGAAAAAAAACTTGTATCAGTGTGGGTGACTCACAAACATAATATTGAGCAAAACAAGTTGTGGTAGAAGCATAACGTGTATAAGGATACCTACAAATATGACAAGACTATGAGAAGCAAGGGAATGGTTAAAATTTCAAGATAGTTATGGTGGGGGTTGTAAATGGAATAGGCACATGGAGGCTACCAGGGTACTGGTAATGTTCTGTGTCTTTAACCATAGGTGTTTGGTTCATTTCACTGTATGTATACTTTAATAATAAAAATAAATTAGAAAAGGGGAAAAAGTGAATTACTGATCCATAGTTTGTCCCATATTGATTCTTTGAGTATCAAATGATGTTTAAAAAAAAAAAAGCTTTAAAAATAATTCATTTCAAACAAAGTGGCACTCTTTCATAAGGTCTGTGCTCTAACTACCTTTATCATGAAATTTCCTTTATGGTTTGAGTTGCTGTTGTTTCATTCTTAACTGAATGTTCTTAAGTGAAGTGGACTATTATTTTGAAAAGAGAATGAGTGAGGTCACTATATGTACACTTACAGTCCAAAAATGGTGTGCATTGTACCTTTAAACTAGCGTGATTTTGCATGTTAATATATAAATCTTCAAAGTTGCATTTTATTTTTTTATTGAAATATAATTGACATTAGTTTCAGGTGTATAATATTATGATTGAATATTTGTATACATTGAGAAGCGATCGCCACAGTAACTGTAGTTACCATTCGTTACTATACAAAGTTATAAAACTTTTTTCTTGTGAAGAGAACTTTTAAAATCTACTCAGCTTTTTCGAATATACAATACGATATTATTGACTGTAGTCACCATGCTGTACATTACATCCCCATGACTTATTTCAAAGCTGCATTTATGGCATAGTCAAACTTAATTCTTGATAAAAACAGTTAATGAGCAGCATAGTGTGCCAGGGATTAGGATATGTGCATCTTTAAAGGATGGCACAGATGTGCTCAAAAATTCTACAAGAGTAAAAGGCTCTCTTGAATATTGAAGGCAGCATTAATCGTAAAGGTAGAAGACAGCATATTTATAAAGACCCCCATGTTTCAAATTATATCTTTATAATAGAGTAGGAAGATATGTCTTGGACAGTTAGCCAAGACAATAGAGAGAAAGGAAAAACATTTTTTTTCTTTTAAATAGAGGCTTTGAATAAGCCTTAAAAGGAACCTTACTTTAAGAAGTTTAATTCGTTTACGGTCTGGGTAGGATTGGAGTGCAGCAGCATTTAAATGGCACCCTCTAGGAACCATATAAATTTATATAAACTAGGCTGACAATCTCTAAAAATTGGTCTTTGGTTTGATATATGTATCCCTATGCAATATCCTTTTCCTGTTTTGATTCCTCATTTCTCTTACCAATTTAGCAGTAGTATAAATAGAATCCACCAAATTTTGCCTATTGAATGTAAATACTCAATGGTCCCAAGAAAATTTCCTGCCATAAATCTTTGTATGTCTGTATTTAAAGAAATATCTAGCTGAGTCTTTAAGCCAAAGAGTTTAAGAACGCTTTGAATTCCAGGAGATTGAGGCCCTTTAAAATAGTACAACTACTGCCTGTCAATTATAAAGTGGAACCATCTGCCGAATGATGTTACGAGTGGGTTAGAGTGGAAGAGGAAAATTAAATTCAGTATAGTGTTTTCAAGAGTAAGGAAATGGTTTAAAAACGTGCTGTATACTATTTGTACACCAAACAATGCCCTGTACTTTAATGGGTTGCAGTATGGAAATGAAGACCATCTTAGTGCTAGGCTAGGAAAAGTAGAACATTTCAAGTGTGACTAGTGGCCATATTTGTATTCCAATTGAACTTGTCTGTTGTGAAAGTTAGATAAAGCAAAAAGACTCATTTTAAATCTGAGTTTTAAAAACTTTGAGACATTAATGGGTTTTTTGGGTAAATTTATAGTTAAATTAAGAGTGCTGTTTGCCTGGGAACAGAAAGATATAAGGTCAAGGTGGAGATGAAGAGGAAGGACAGGTCATAAATCTTTGTTCTGGCTGTTCTCCATTAGTATGAGCTAAAGTTGAAGACTAGCTTACCAGTCTTTTGGGGGTCCTCATAGTTGTCCTTAGCAGATTAGTGGACGAAAAGAGTGCTCTCAGTATAAAGGGGTAAGAGATGCAAGAAGTTCCAAGTATGGGGTAACTTGCTTGAAGTATGTTTTTCTGCCTGTCCGCAATCTTGCCTTCAACTTAAACTTAAACTAATGTCCTCCCTTACAAGAGTAGAGACTTCTGTTTTGTTTACTGTAGTATAATCTCCAGCACCACTTAAAATAGTACTTGGTACATGAGTGCTTACTATGTCAGATACTGTTTTAAGCACTTTACACATATTTGTGTTCACAGCTGATATAGGTGGGTAGTATTAGTATTAGTCCTCCTTTATATAAGAAACTGAGGTGCAGAGAAGTTAAATAATTTGCTCAAAATCACACCATAAGTGGCAGAATCAAAATTCATACTTTTCTGATTCCAGAATCTGGTTGTAATCCCCATGATACATGTCTCTAAATATAAAAATTGTTAGTTTTTCATCATTGTAAGCATACTTTTAACAGTATTGTTGGATAGTAAAGGAAGTTTCATGAACTTCTCCATACCTTCAAATAAGTAATATTCTTTTTGGAGGGGGCTGGTAGTATCCTAAGAATCTCATCTTTTTGTGTATTTTTATGGCACGTGAGGTATTTTGCTTTACAAATTCTAATAAACATTTTGCTGTTCCTAGATTTGGAGCAAGAGGTGGTGGTGGCCTTCCCCCAAAGAAATTTGGTAATCCTGGGGAGCGTTTACGTAAAAAGAAGTGGGATTTGAGTGAGCTCCCCAAGTTTGAGAAGAATTTTTATGTGGAACATCCAGAAGTGGCAAGGCTGACTCCTGTAAGTTTTGGGGGGTTGTTTATTTGATTACCTTTTTTGCATACACAGTAATGAACCAGGTAAACCTATTAGCCAGAGTTTACTTATATACTGCTGTTGGCTGTTACATGTTTTATTAAGACTGCTGCTACTTACAAGAGGACCCAATTTAAATACATGCCTAATGTATCGCTTGGTTCTCATTTGTTATGCTTCCAATCAATTTGTCATTTATGATTTTAACTGTGTATATGAGATCACGTCTTTTCATCTGTGAAGTAAGTTAAATAAATTTAAAATATTGGCATTATACACTCTTGTTGGTCTTTTTAATCTCACTATGATTGTTTTGGACTCTGCTCTTGAAATGATTACTCGTTTGGAAGAAAGTATAATGGAAAGAGTAGTTGGTCCCAAGTTGTACAGTTACCCCTCTTCCTAGTTCTGACCTTGGGCAAGTTACTTAGTATTTCTGAGTCTCTGTTTTCTCGTGTGGAAAATGGAACTCTTATAACCTGCTTCATTGAGTCAAAGTTGGGAGGATCCTCACACATATTTTCCATTGTAATTGTGGATTGGATGATAGTTGTTCAGCTGGATTGGGATATAAAGATTTGTATGTTTAGAATAACTTGTTTACTAATTTGTCTTACTTTCTTTTCTTCCGTAGTATGAGGTTGATGAACTACGTCGAAAGAAAGAGATTACAGTGAGAGGGGGAGATGTTTGTCCTAAACCTGTGTTTGCCTTCCATCATGCTAACTTCCCACGTAAGTGTTCTTCAATCCAGGATCTTAATTGTTAATTTTGGTTGAATGGTAAACGTGGGTATTTAAAGGTTTTGACCGAGGCTTAGGATTTTGTTGAAAAGACAAGTAGAGAAACCTTTCACAAAGGTAATAATTTATGTAATTTTTTCCTTAAAACCTGCTCAAGGCTACAGGTAAATACTATTTTGTTGCATAAGTTTCTTTTTATGCTCACCTTGCTCTGGTTTAGAACCTTTTTTTTTTTAAGAGTGAGTTTTCATCTTCCCCTACGGGTTTTGTTGCTGCCTTTTGCAAAACAGCAGAATGAAGTTATGTTGTAGCTGGATATGATTTGAATGTGGTAAACAAGTGACTGCCATGTGCCTATGCCCTGTTAGTTACTTTAGGGCAGTAGTTTTCAAGTTTTTGCGGGGAATTGTAGATGGCTTTGGCAGCAGCCCTCTGAGAGGTAGTAGTCAGCAGGTCAGAGATATAGTAACTAAAGAAAAAAGCAACACTTCTCTTGGAAAAATAATAAAGATGGGTAAATCCTGCCTTCACGAAGCTTAACAGTTTCTTTAAGTTCTTTGAAAAGAATTTGGCTGTTTCCTTAGTTTTACTTAAAAGCAGTAACATCTTTTCTTTTATAGAATACGTAATGGATGTGTTGATGGATCAGCACTTTACAGAACCAACTCCGATTCAGTGCCAGGGATTTCCCTTGGCTCTTAGTGGCCGGGATATGGTAGGCATTGCTCAGACTGGCTCTGGGAAGACATTGGCGGTACGTACAAACAAGGGAAGATTTTTAACATTGTGGTAACTTATTTTGCTATTCTTATCATCTCATGTATTCTCAATTCTTCATAAAATTCTAATTCAGATAGTGTAGGTATATAAAAAACAATTTTTAGCTATATGAAATATGTGGAAGCATTTTGTGTTCAAATTTACATTGCAAATTTGTGTAACAGTTGTGAGTTCTGTTTTCACTTTCCTAGTTAGGCATTATCAATTACTGTGATAATTTAGAACTATTAAAATAATGGCTTAGTTTTGGTATAAAGACTGTCATTCTTTTTTCCCTCCAGTATTTGCTGCCTGCAATTGTTCATATTAACCACCAGCCGTACTTAGAAAGGGGAGATGGCCCAATCGTGAGTGTGTTTCAGTTTATTTATAATTCTAAGAATAACTACAATTTAATGATTATTGTGTTTCAGGCACTGTGCTTTACATATGTTTTCAGATTTCATTCTCAGCCCCACCTTCCGTATCTGAATGTGATATTATCCCCCATCTTACTGATAAATCTTAGACACAGTACAATTAAATGACTTGCCCAAGGTCATACAGCTGTTAAATGGCTGAGCTTGGATTTGAACCAATCTTACTCTTAACCACTATGCATACTAGTACCTTCATATATAGGCATTTACTGTACAGTGGAACCAAGTGTAGTTGTTAATTGCTCAGTGGTGCTGTGAGGAACACAAAAGAGGTATGAAGTGAGGTCCCTGCCCTGTGGACTGAAGTCAGGTTTGGGGTGTGTATTCTTTGTGGTTGAGTAATATTTTTGTAAATGTTTATATAGGGCTGCACGATTTTCTAGTGTGATTATTTTCACTTATGCTATTTCCTGTAAGATTCGAGTAATGGTCTTAAACATTTTGAATGTGCATTCTTACTTGTCTTTTAAAAATTGAGCTTGTATGTATTTCCTGTATGTACTTACAAATATGTACATTATTACAGTATGTCTCAATCACAAAAAGAAATAATGCATTATTTTGCATTATGTAATATGTAATGTATTCCATATGGCCAATATAGTTAGCTTTATTATCATTAGCTAATATCTAATGGATCAGTACACAGAGCAAGATTCATTGTTAATAGTGTATATGATACCTATTTCAGAGTGTCTTCATTTTTATTGTTTTGGCCAACTGGTCAGGTTGAGTGTAAGTCATCATTGATTTTGCTTAATGTGGCTGGCTACAAGCTTGAACTAGAAGTCAGAACAGCTCTGCTCTTTTCTTATTCATCTGTTTACTAATATTTTAATCCATGGTTTTGTAGCAGGAATATTTTAGAGCCACTTGTTTATTTTGAGAGTTGTTTATTTAAAACTGGGTAAACAATCTGTAAATCCACTTAAATAGCACACATAAAACTGTAATGAATCGTGTCAAAAGTAAACCATCGTTCCATATGCTAAATATTAGTTTCTCATAATTTTTTTACCACACTCTAGCGCACTCTCTTACACTTCCTGCCTTTCCAGTCCCCCACCCCATCACATACTTTGAATGTACCGGATTAGACAATAGAGAAAGAATTAGGTAACCTTTTGTCCTTTTTTTTTTTTTTTAATTTGGGATACATGTCTCAAGTGTTTGTTTGTTTCAGTGTCTAGTTCTGGCTCCTACCAGAGAGCTTGCCCAGCAAGTACAGCAAGTGGCTGATGACTATGGCAAGTGTTCTAGATTGAAGAGTACTTGCATTTATGGAGGTGCTCCTAAGGGTCCGCAGATTCGAGACTTGGAGAGAGGTAATTTTTTAAAAAATTTAGCCGATAAGAATTATTAGTTTATGTCATTTTACCAATTTCTATGAATGAAATTGAAGAGGAAAGTAGTAGGTTCTTGTGAAAAAAAATTCAGTGTTTCATTAGCTTAGAAATTCTCAGGTATGGTTAAAATGCTAGTTGGGCAAGTCAGCATGGCTAGAGAGTTAAACTTTCTGGAGGTTTGATGATTATTCATATATCCTCCTTAGATCATGCTTTTCCAAGTACTGTGTTAAAATGTAGCTAGTGCTCTGCCACTAGAGCTGGTGCTTCTTAGTTTCCTGAGGCTTGAACAATGTATAAAGAATTCTTGGTTGGCTAATCATTGGTTTTGTTTTACAGGTGTTGAGATCTGTATAGCTACTCCTGGACGCCTGATAGATTTCCTGGAGTCAGGAAAGACAAATCTTCGCCGATGTACTTACCTTGTACTGGATGAAGCTGACCGAATGCTTGATATGGGTTTTGAACCCCAGATCCGTAAAATTGTTGACCAAATCAGGGTATGTAAAGCCGATAATACACTATCTTTATGCCCTTTGCCTGTCGCAGTTCCTTAGCCTAAAAATAAGTCTTTCCTTTCCTGATAGCCTGATAGGCAGACACTGATGTGGAGTGCAACCTGGCCAAAAGAAGTAAGACAGCTTGCAGAGGATTTCCTTCGTGATTACACCCAGATCAACGTAGGCAATCTGGAGCTGAGTGCCAACCACAACATCCTCCAGATTGTGGATGTCTGCATGGAAAGTGAAAAAGATCACAAGTATGAGAGAGTTCACTGCTTTGATGATGCTAATAAACCTTTCCTAATGATCCTCCAGAATTAAAGCATTAGAAAAGCCAGTATTTTTTGAGGTCTAGGAACAGTAAAAGCATTGGCTTTCCATCCATTCTTTGTGTCATTCATCAGAGCATTGTGGTTGAAGGCAAGGTTTCTGGTTCCTTAGATTTGAATCCCAGCTCTAATAATTGCCAGCTATATAGAAAGTAATGAGAAAAGAAAGTACTATAACTTTAGGGAGTTGATGTTGCAGCTCTACATAGCTTCTACAATGTATAGGGAAGTCTTCTCTGGATGGCTACACTGTTGTTGGTCTTGTTTTCAGGTTGATCCAACTCATGGAGGAAATAATGGCTGAAAAGGAAAATAAGACAATAATATTTGTAGAGACAAAGAGACGCTGTGATGACCTCACTCGAAGGATGCGCAGAGATGGGTGAGTGCAGCACTGAGATAATTAATTAGCCTCAGGTTTTATAGTTCAGTAGGAATTTCTAAGTTGGTGTTGTGAATGTTGGGAAATATTTCAATAATGCCTGTCATGTACTTTGTTCTTTAAGTGGACACAGTCATCTGTTCATGTAGCCTAACAAACCTTCACAATTCCACATAATAGCACTCCTTTTTAAAGCTTAGATTTTTTTTTTAAGATTTCTAAAATATTGGTCACTTTTCTTCTGACAGTTGGCCAGCTATGTGTATTCATGGAGACAAGAGTCAACCAGAAAGAGATTGGGTACTTAACGGTGAGTCCAAAGCTACGCATTGTCCATATTCTGTTTCAGAGATCAGCAGACTTTCTGTAAAGGACCAGGTAGTAAATGTTTTTGGCTTTGCAGACCAGAAGGTGGTTTGTGTCGCACTATTCAACTTTGCTCTTGTAACACAAAAATGACCATAGACAGTACGTAAAGAAATGGCCTGGCTGTCTTCCAACAGAACTTTATTTGAAAAAATAGGCATTGTGCTAGATTTGACCCTCAGGCCGGAGTTTGCCCAGCTTTTCTCTAGGTAACTGAATATTGGGGGCATTTTTGGCATATTTCACTGTCCTTTAAGGTCAGTAATGCTGGCTCTTTACATTTTTTCACAACTTATACCACTCTTCCTTTATTTAGTAAGTTCTTGTCCTTATGTTCACCAGCCCAGAAGCTCCCCAAGCCCTATACTTTTGGGATTTTTATGGAGGCTTCATCACATAGGCAATAATCGGTTATTAACTCAGTCTTCAATTCCTCTCTCCTCCGCAGATACTGCGTGGGGCTGAAAGCTCCAAGCTTCTAATTGTGGCTTGGTCTTTTTGGTGACCAGCCCCCATCCAGGAACTGTCCTGGATCCCACCAAGTGTCACCTCATTAGAACAAAGGACACTCCTGTTAGCTAGGAAATTCTGAGGGATTTAGAAACTGTGAGGAACTGGGGTCAAAGACTAATTTATTAGAACAAAAGATTCCTAGCATCCCTATTTACAAGGGTTTAAGAGTTCAGTGCTAGGAACCGGGGACAGAGACCAATATACAGCTCTCTGTTATTTCACAGGGGAAAGGATGGTTTCTCTTATCATTCTATATCTTTTAATTTGCTTGTCCTGCCCTGAAGGGCCCCTTCCCCTACTTTCACACTTTTGAGAGATAACTTGGGTGTCATAATTTAAGGGGAAAAAATTCTACCTCATGTTAATTTTGTTAGATAATTGCCACACCGTTTTAATGGTACTTCATTATTAGAGTTAACTTTTTGTCTATTGCCCGTCTGTTAAAGGAAAATGTAATAAAGATATTCAAAAGAAGTGCTATTTCCCTTAAATTTAAAAGAGCTTAATGTGTTCTGACACCATTACTTGGAATTTTAACGTGGTAGTTGTAAAAAGGCCAAATTGCTAGGAGCGTTTATTTGGTCATTTTTAAGACATATCACTTAGCCTTGATTGTATAACTTGGCTTTCATGGTACCTCTCTTGTTTTGCAGAGTTCCGTTCTGGAAAGGCTCCCATCCTCATTGCCACAGATGTAGCCTCCCGTGGGCTAGGTTTGTATAGATAGGTGCCTCTGTCAATGGTATATGTATCTTTTGGTTTAAAGATTTGTTTGTCATTTCAAATTAGAGTTGTATATACATGTGTTTAGATAAATATTTAAAAGAGAAGAATACAAAGCGTCACCCCCACCCCCACAATTTTTTTTTAACCTTGGTGTTTTTTTCTTTTTCCTTTCAAAGTCTCTTCCTGCTCCTAACAAACAGGCTTTGGTCTGCAGCAAGGCCTAGGCATGACTGTTTCAGAAGTTAGAGGGAGAGGAGACAGTCAGTTGAATAGCTCAACTTCTTCCTGGTTGTATTTTATTTTCTGGCTAGATAGAATGAGCCTGATTGAACTTTGCTGTTAGAAGCTAATTTCCTCAGTTATTCTTTTCCCTATACCATTGTCTGTGCTAGATATGTATGGAGGTCCAATTCCATGAATGCTAATGCAATATATTCTTAGGATTTAATAAGTCTATAAATATGATATCATTCAGCAATTAAATCTGCGTTACCCCGTTTTATTTACTGAAGTAAAATTGTCATGGGCACTCAGTTATCTCCTCCTCCCACCCGTACTGATATCATCAATGTGCTGGCTTCCAAATTAAGAACTTAATTTGAAGCTGATGTCCTTTTGGAGTTTTTGACCCATTATGATTTAAGATGTATAGAAATATGTTGTAGTACTTTAGCCCTTATTCCGAGCTTAAACAGGTGTAACTCAAAACTTTTATATTAAATGATGAGATTATTTCTGTCACGAAGATACCTTTGGATTTTTGGCAGATATTGAATTTTTTGCCCGGTAAGGCAAGAAGTACCATATTCCCTAATACTTAAAGAGAACAAGCGTTCAAACTGGAATACAAAAGTAATGAAGGCTTTTTATGCATTGCACTCATCATTCCCTCCTTTAGAGGTGGTGACCTGCAGCCATGACTGAAAACTGTCTCTGCCCTCTGAGGTCATGTCTGGATCTGTGCGGTTAGAACTTGGGCCTGTTGGGAGAAGAGGCTGAGGCCTGAAAGCAGTTACATAAAAGCTTTCAGTGATGGTGGTTTTTAAACAGGCTTGCTGTGTGCTGGTAGCTTCTTTGTGCATCTTGCCTAGACAATTTAAAATATTTGTTCCATGTCCCCTACATTTCTAAACCAAATCAATTGGCTACCATTAGAATAACTTAGACTCTTCGTCCCACCCCCTACTCATCCAAGTGAGGGGAGAGGGAAGGTACCTGAGTCTGTTTCTTGTTACTCAACATCAGTGCTTGTTTTGGGCCCCTTTGTTTGCTGCCTTGTAAAAAATCAAACGGAGGGGGAAAACCCACCAAAATGGCAGAATGCTGACCAAGGTCCTACAAGATCCTGGAAAGTGAAGGCTTCTACCTCATAGACAGGGGTGCATTTTCAGCTGAGTCACCAGGCGTTTTTTCACTTCCTGTCAAGCGATGGCCTCTTAAATGTTCCCTTCAGGTAAGTTCTTCGATTCCCATAATTTTATAATAGTCATCCTCAGGAAACCACTATTTATTCCCTTTCCACTGGGATATTTTTAATTTTTCCTTTTTTTGTTTAAACTACACATTGTTAAAGTATTGAATTTATTTTGTTTTGTGTTTTAACAGAAGCTTTGATATCAGCTGCAGATCACTCAGTACATGGCCGAGGCAAAATCTACATTGGCCCGAAGCAGCTCTAGATGAGCCTATTGGCTAGTCTGAGTCCTTCCCAGTTAGTGATTGGAGATTCAGGCCATGTCATAGGGCTTGTCAGACAAAGAGTTCTTATCCTAGGCAGCTGGCCAAAACATTAACTTCTCAATTTCTTACCCTGCTACAGCGTCTTCTCTAAAGGCAGCAAGATAATATTGTGGCAGTGCACAGTAACATCAGGGCAGGCTTGACTGGAGAGAAACAAAATCTGCGGTTGCTCTTATGTGCCCTCAGCCAGCTCTATGTGTGCGCACACAGGACACCTTTCTAGTGTGAAGAACTTGCACCGTGTCTGCCCCCTATTGAACCCCGCCAGAAACAGTCCTGAGTATTAGTATCTGAACTGTTGACTCCAGTCCCCAGTGCTTTCTGCTAGGAAAGCACATGTCTGTGCATCCAGTGCGGTAATTCAGCTTTCTCTGCTGCCCTGGTCATACACACTGGGATTGACTAAGGAGCATTATCTTAGCTCTGAAGATGTGGTCATGGAGCGTAATCTCCCATCCTCCCATCTCATCCATCCTGGCCCTGTAAATTTTTGTTTTCCCTTTGTTGCATCAGTGACCCTAGCCGGAGACTCACGCTGCCCCCTGTGATAACTGCCTTCTCGTCTTTCTGGTGTGATTTCAGGACTTTAGGGGTCAGTCAAGACTGAGGAGCCTTTATTGTAATAAGAAACAGACATAATGCCCCTTTCTTCACAGACCCTTTAACAACAGCTGAATTTTTTTTTTTTAATCATCTCCCCTTTCCCCTGAAATTAATCCAGTCTGGGCAATAGATGCAGTCTGACCCTTTGGATGTGACTTACATTTTTTTAATTATTTTTTTCTACAATCACCCCAATTATCCTTGGGGGAGGCGTTGGAGGACCTGAAATTTTTACCCGAACCCAGGTTCTCCGGCGCTTGGCAACCAAATGGGGCTACAGAGAAGCATCTAAGCCAGTTCACAGAGCGAGCGTGTGTGGGGACTTCTCACTGCCACGGACCCTTGATGCATGCTCCCCGCGCTCCAGTGGTCCCGTGTCAGAAGGCGGAGTTTTCGAAAGGAGGCCGCCAAAAATAAAAGGCAAAGAGACGGGATCGGCTGCAGCGGTTTCCCAAAGGAGGAGGGAGTGTGCATCGGTCTGGTAACAAACAGAGAATGTTTTTTAATTATTTATATCACAAAAATCTGTGTTTTATCTAGGATATTTTCTGAATATTCTTTGTAAAATGCAGATTTTTTTCCACAAAACATTAGGATTCTTTGTTATATTAAATTTGTTTGTTTAAGTAGGTGAAAATAGACATTTAGTTGAAAGCATTACACTAACATTTATATACTTGAAGCATAGGAGGTTATTCAACCCAATTCCCAGCAGTGGACCGAACATTAAACTTATGTCTCAAGGTTTCATGGTTTTTCCCACACTCTGGCTATTTAATTTCCCAGGTTATGTAGACAATCTCTGATAATTGAAGCAAGTACTGAGTTGAAATAACCTTGAGTTGAGCAAAAAAAACCTCATTTGGCAGAGCTGGGCTTGGTAGTACAGTGAAATTTTAGTGTAATGTGCTCTTGTGGTAATTGAAAGGGGAAAGATGATTTGGGTATTTCTGCAAAGGAAAACAGGTGTTTACTTTGGCTCTGATCAGTTTTTTAGAATATAAGAGCAAAAAAAATTTTTAATCTAAATATTTTGATTAAGTCTCCTTAATGTAGTGTAAGGTATATGAAGTTTCTTTTTTTACTTTGCTATGTGACTGGTTTAAAGGTAAGTTTGTTATATTACTGGTAGATCTTGCCAGGCTTCTCCCAACAGAGTAGAAGTGATTTGACCTTGTAACTTAACAATAGTACTACTTTTTTTCTACATTCCAGTTTTGAAAAGGATGGAACTAGAGATTGGTACAACTCCTGTCAGTATATTGGTAAAAATACAGAAGAGGCAGGAGTTTGGATGGTTGAATGGGATTCCCTTAGGATTTTACAGCTGATAAAGATGCCACTTTCTGTGTATGTCCCAAGAATCATTAATCCTCTTTTACTCTGTTGGGATGAGTCTTTTTTTTGTTCCTATTCAGAGTGGTTACTAACTTAGTCTTCTCTCCTCTTGCTGTCATCTGCATTCGTGCTTCCCACCTGTTGTTGGCATGTCCTTTACCTTCTCTTTCCCTGCCACATCAACCTACACACTGACTCATCACTGGTTTTGAAGATGTGGAAGATGTCAAGTTTGTGATCAACTATGACTATCCAAACAGCTCAGAGGATTATGTGCACCGTATTGGCCGAACAGCCCGTAGCACCAACAAGGGCACTGCCTACACCTTCTTCACCCCAGGAAACCTAAAGCAGGCCAGAGAGTTGATCAAAGTGCTGGAAGAAGCTAACCAGGCTATCAATCCAAAACTGATGCAGCTGGTGGACCACAGAGGAGGCGGCGGAGGAGGGGGTAAGGGTAAGTCCTGGAGTTTTCCAGGTACTGCCAAGGTATCTTTTTGTGTTCATCGTGCCTTGTTTTGTAATTCCCGTGAAGGCTTAAAGTATGTTGCTTACTAATAAAGGACAGTGCTTAATAGTTTTTAATAATCTAAGTAAGGCAGTGTGAAGTGTGGGGGGCTGTCGTGATTGTCCTATTTGTGCAGCATAGTATTTCTCTAGGCTGTAATGTAAAACTGACCTTTGCGTTTTGAAGAACATGGTGCATGTTCAGAATTAAGCTGAATACGGTTGATTTTAATACCTTCAAAAGCCTCGGTGGTATGTTAGGCTTTCAGTTTTCCTTTTGGAGAAGTCAGTAATCTTACACTGTTTTGTAATAGTAGAATAGGCGTAGTTATTTGATCTGAAAATCGGACAGTTGCAAAATATATTAGGATCTGGGCTTCCTGACTCCCAGTTTGGTATTATTTTCCCCCACCTTATTGCATATTGAAGCTCTATATCAGAATTACCTAAGATGTTTTTAAAATACACATGTTTTTTTAAGTGGGTTTGGAATTGAGCTAGGAATCTGAACTTGTTTTCTAAAGCTTGTGAGATGATTCTGATGCATTAGGTCCACAAAGCAACATTTGAGAACCACTGTGCACTAGTAGAGAATCCCTTCATGATGGTATGGACTTAGCTGCTTGTCTTTTTTTTTTTTTTTTTTTTTTTTTTTAATCTAAGGTAGGTGACCTAAACCTCTTTACCATCGTTCCTCCATTTTTAACATCATGTTTCTTGGTAATCCTCAAATAAAGGGCTAAAACGGTGAGAAGTTGAATATCCCTTAGTGTTTACCATTCTTTTGAGTATGTCCCCTTAAAGAGTCAAATTATGGGTGTATTTTTAAAATACTGATTTGGAGGCTGCCCTAGCTAAAGATTAAGAAAGAATGTTGAATACTTTTGTACCTAATAGAATTTTTACGTATGGTTATATTTGGATCGTGTATCTGGCATTAAAAATTCCTTGTGTCCTCCCATCAGGAGGTCGTTCTCGATACCGGACCACTTCATCAGCCAACAATCCCAACCTGATGTATCAGGATGAGTGTGACCGGAGGCTTCGAGGAGTCAAGGACGGTGGCCGGAGAGACTCTGCAAGCTATCGGGATCGTGGTGAAACCGATAGAGCCGGTTATGCTAATGGCAGTGGCTATGGAAGTCCAAATTCTGCCTTTGGAGCACAAGCAGGCCAATACACCTATGGTCAAGGCACCTATGGGGCAGCTGCTTATGGCACCAGTGGCTATACAGCCCAGGAATATGGTGCTGGCACTTATGGGGCTAGTAGCACCACCTCAACTGGGAGAAGTTCACAGAGCTCTAGCCAGCAGTTTAGTGGGATAGGCCGGTCTGGGCAGCAGCCACAGCCACTGATGTCACAACAGTTTGCACAGCCTCCGGGAGCTACCAATATGATAGGTTACATGGGGCAGACTGCCTACCAATACCCCCCTCCACCTCCTCCCCCTCCTCCTTCACGTAAATGAAACCACTAAAGTGGTAGTGACTTCTGCAAACTTAACTACATTTAAAGGAGCGCTCTTTCCTTTTTTTTTTCTCTTCCCCTTTTCTTTCTTTTTTATTTTTATTTTTTCCCCAACCATTGTGATTTGTCATTCATGCAGATTAGTTAGAATTCACTGCCAGGTTTCTTCTGCCCGCCAAAATGATCCAGTCTGTAATAACAGATTTTGTAAAAAAAAATATATATATATAGCCGACTGGAAGAGATTTTCTTTTTCCCCCGACTTCTTGCATGTTGAGGATATTTGAGCTATTTTTCATCTTAAAAGAAAAAGTAAGGTATTAGGCCCTTTTGTTGGAGCCCATTTTTTGTTGTCTTGAGTTGGGGGGTAGGGGAGGGTAGAGGGGTGAATTCTGCAGAAGAAGATGGCATCTCTGCTTTAAATTGCTCTCGTTACTGGGTTAGAAAACCAAGAGGGAGTTCCCTGCACATTTTCTGTAATGCTTTTTAATGTTTTTCAAGCTGGAACTGGGTTCCTCAAGGCCTGATGAGTTTTTAAGACAGTGCTTTGCCATTGTCGTTTTGGCTGATTGCTTGTTAAGTGCATTTGACAGTTTAAAAAAGTTCCTAATTGGTTTTGTCCCCCTTACACTCTGCCTTCCCCCTTCCCAGTTATTGAAAAATAACCATTTTAGTGTCAGGTTAGAAATTGAATTGCTGAGTCTGAGTTTTTTAAGTGTATCTTTTAATTAAAAACCCCAAGTGTTTATTGCAGTGGTTAAATGTAGCATCTCAGCATCTGGTGGAAGCTGCCTATTCTTCCCCATATAACCAGGGACCATCTGTGAGATTCATTTTCCAACCAGACAGCTGCTGTGAGCAGAATGAACATAAATACTCACTGGAAATTTACTTTATTAACCAGTTAAGTATGCATTCACCTGCAGTATAAAAATGACCTTTAATTATAAACAATATACACAATGGGCAAGTTTTCTTGTTAAACTCAGTATCTGTAGAGCTAGGATAAAAGCAGCTGTTTGCCAGCTAGTCAGCCATTTTGGCCAAGTTATCTTGAATAAAGGAACTTAAGGGTTTATTAAGAAAGAATTCTTACTCTCTTCATACTCTGTTCTCTGCAGTGCTTTCTAACAGCTTTTGGGTGCAAATTTTCCTCGGCATCCTTTTGCACTCAGCCTTTTACAGGTAGGTAGTGCTTAAGAAAATTTACGGAGGACTAAAGCCTAAGTCCTTTTACTTTTCCTCCATCTGAAGGTAGGTGAGTTTGTCCCCTTCACAGTAATACTGTTTTACTGAGATTTGCTATAGCAGATGGGCCTAGAAAGAATTTTCTGCTCTTGTGTTCACCATAACAGGACAGGGAGATCAGACAGCCCCAGAAAACCTCTTCCATATCGAGTGTGGGACTATTAATTTTTTTTATGCTATTACCAGTATTGTTCATTTACAATGTAGTTAAAGGGGGAAGGCTCCACTGCATTCTTTGGCTGAGGCTTGAGAGTGCTTGCTGGTTTGTAAGATCTAAATATTTGAGGTGTTTGTTTTGTTTTCCTTTTAAAATTCTTCAGGGAGAGAGAAGGGATTGTTTCTGAGGGGTTCTGAAAGTATGGTTGAATGTGCAACATACAGGTAGGTTGTCAGCATAAGCTGAAATATATGCATGTAAGAACTTTGACATCTTTTTTTTTTTTTTTCACTTTCTTCTTTCTTAACTTTACTTCTCTTTTTTTCTCCTTATAGAAGTTGAGGCCAAGGGAGGATGGTAGGCACAGGAAAAACATGGCAAAACTGCTTGTGCTTTGAAACCAAAGTGTTTCCCCAAAAAAGTTGCCTAAGCACTGACCAGTCCATTGTAGACAATTCTTTCTACACCAAAATTCTGATTTTCTTTTTAAAAAAAAAAAAAGAGGTGCCACCACAGGGGATGTCCTACTCTCTTGCAGGTCCGAAAAGCATCCCTTCACAGGAGAGGTCTCTGGGCAAGCAGTGGGTGTTTGGTCTGCTGCTTGCTTCCTTTTTTCCACCAGGGATGTTGGCAATCATCAAGTCAAAATAACAGCATATCCAAAATCTCAAAAGCTATTGTGGCCCGATTACAACTGAAATTGAGGAGAGTTTTTCCTATATAGCTCTAGAATAACTCTTCTGCCTCCATGTCTGTCACTCATAATTCAGGTTCTGTCTTTGCTTCAGAACATGAGCAGAAGAGTCCTCATCTGATGCTAGTTATTGCAGTCATGGTTAAAACTCACTTAGGGAAAAGATTTCAATATTAACCTATGGGGCTGCTTCTCCCCAATCCCTCCCTAACAATTCATTGTGTGGACTTATCTCATCTAAAAGGTTGGTGGCTTTTGCTTGGGATCAGTGCTCTATTCATGTCTTTGCTGGTCTCTCAACACATTCCTGTTGCATTAAGACTTGAAAGATTTGTAGATGTGTGATGTTCAGGCACAGGATGCTAAGAGCTATGTTACTATTCTTAGTTTGTAAATTGTCCTTTTGATACCATCTTGTTTTCTTTTGTAGGTATAAATAAAACACTGTTGACAATAAGCTGTGAACTTTTTATTGCTTAAAAATTGACTGTAGTCCAAGAGTAGTCTTCTTACAGTTTTTATTTGCTTCAAGACCAAGGTTGAGGATGTTGGATTGACTAGTCACCTTAGCACCTAAAAATGTGAAAGGGAGGTGGGATTGATTGGTCTTAATGCAAAAATTTGAGTTACAAAGCAACAAGACAGAATACCTGGTAGGTAAAGGCTTGGGTATCTGTTTCCTCATCAGTAAAACGATCATCGTGCTAATGGTACCCATGTAGGTTGTTATTTGGTTTAAGTAATGAGTGTGGGGCTACTGTGAGCCACAGTAAGAATCAAGTCAATTTTAAAGGTGAGACATGAAACTACTTAAATCTAGCCAAAGCTGGTAAATTTGGTTTGCTTGTGGCTTGAAGGCAGGTTAGAAGTGAAATAATATTTCACACCCATAGGGCTATCACCTTCATAGCTTGATTGCCTAAATTTTGTGGTCTCCTACCTAGAAGGTGAAGATTACCACAACAGCAGACTTCTGATACTTGGACTGTGGTCTTCATTTGGGACATTGGCCTTATACACAGAGGAATATCTTTCCAGATTGGGATTGACTTGTTTCTTTGCATAAGTCTCCCACTAGCACCTTAGAAAGCGGTAGTTTATTTGACCCATTCATGGGTTTGTCACCTAAGGTTTCTTGATGTTCCAGTTGATGTTGTGAGGCACCATATTTGAGGTTTTTCATTACCTCTTTAAGGGAGATATTATTGATGAGAATGTCTTCTAGATGGAATGATCAGTGCTTTGCTGAAGTCCATGCTAAGCATTTTTCTGGCTTTAATTTTAATGTTTGGTCTGAGGCATGTATAAGTCACCCAGGAGAACATTTCATATAGTTTGCTCCATGTACTTGTTGAGGTGTAGAACATCTCAGGGCCCTCAAATTGGCATTGGGAGACTTAACTTCTTTCCTTTAAGGACTAGAAGAAAGTAGAGATTAAATTAGAATTTACCATACTGATGAAAGGACTCCTTTATAACTTGGGGCGTAATCTTAGTATCTCTAATGCCCAGTTCACAGTATATATTCAGATGTTAAAGCCAAGGGAGAAACTCCATTGCAGGTTAATTGCAGACTCACTGACCCCTATCTTGGTTACTGATTCCACCACCACCAACTCCCTCGGGCTGTAAATTTAGCAGTTGGCCTCTCTTCCACATCTCATGTCCAGTCCATCAGCCATCCCTCATAACGCCGCTGGAGAGAGCTGTCCACATTTCTGTTTCCACTGATTACTTCTTGCTGGACAACTGCAACTACCCATAAGAGGTCTCCCTGCTTTGGCTGCCTTCTACCCCACACAGAATCTGGTGGGTTGGTTTTTTAAATGACCCTCCAAATGGCAGCAATTTGCAATCAGAATGCAATGCAAACCCCTTACCCTAACCTGTGAGGTCCTGTGTGATTGATCTTGCTTGACCTCTGATTCAATCTCCAGGTTTATAGATTTTGACCATTTTGACCACACTTGCCTTTTTGTCCTTTATCACACCAAGCTAGTTCCTGCCTTAGGGCTTATACATACGCTGTTCTCTGGAATGGTTTTCTGCTATATTTTCCTAACTAGATATTATATCAAATGTCATCTCATGGCTGTCTTCCCTGTATACAGTGTTTGCACAGTACATATAATAGCCTATTGGTCTGTATTACTTTTTTCATGGCCCTTGTTTCCTGAAAAACTTCCCCTGTTAGGATGTAAGCACCGTGAGGGGCAGAGACTTGCTTCTGTTCTCTTCTATATCCCTTCAAATTGAATGGATGAGTAACTCCTTAGGCCAGTGCCAGCAACCACTCTGCTCTCCCAGCACCTACCTTTGGTCACGTACAAGTAGAAGAAGTCACAGTAGAAGATGGTTTGTACTACTCCAGACACCACTGCAATTTGGTCATAGAAATTCTCAGTCTGGTACCGCCTGATCCAGTTAGCCAGGTAGAGTGCCCGGTACAACCCGAGAAAGAACAGGTAGTGAGTAGTAATGGTCTCAGCCTCGCCAGTCTTGCTGATCATGAAGAGCTGGGGCAGGATGGCCACTGATTCCAGGTAGATAGAGAAAGTCCAGAGGATCTGAGCCAAAGAGAAATGGCCAGAGGAAGCTGATCAAGACCAAGGAGACTATCTCTTTAAAAGAACTGAATTACTAAAATAGTATGTTTATCAGAGAGAATACAGTGAAGCAAAAAACCACATTCTTGAAATTTTTAATATTTTAATCAGTACCTCATTCCACTCCTTTCTCTGTAAATACAAAATATTTTTTAAAAGTCCAAGCATGCTGATTTTTTCACAACATAGCATGAACTGTAGAACATAACTTCTAATTGTTGCAGAATTTTATTGTATAAACTCGTCTTAAATGAGGCTGTGGTTTCTCAAAATACAGTCCATGAACACCAGCATCAAAATCTGAGATGCTTGTTACCCCACAGTTTTCTTGGGCCACAACCCAGACCTGCTGAGTTAGAATCTTGGCCTGGTCTTGCTCTAGTGTCGCTCAAGGCTTGCTGGACAGGTCTCAGCAGCCGGAAGTGGTGCTGTGATGCCTGCTTTGTTCATGAGCATGACTGTTTAGATGTGCCCATTTTCACGTGGAGCAGTGTCAATAGCTGGTTGCCAATTTCTAAACTTACAACTGAACAATGTGTAGTAGTCACGGTTGTAGCAGAAAGCAAGCCCAGCCATTACTAAGGGTCTGGAGGGAAGGATGTTAGGGAGCATGTTTACCTTTGGGGATTAGTACTCTGGGTCCCTGCCCTTACCTCCAGGGGAGTGAAACTGTAGTTCTCAAGGAAGGAGAGGCCAATGACCGGGACCAGAAGAAACTCCAGGCGGAATGTGTCATTCTCACTATCAAACGTTTTCCGAAATTTCCCATAGATCATGTACACTGTGACATAGGCACAGAGGAGAAAAACCACCTAAAAAGAGAGACATGAGAATCAGTGAAGTCATTTCCCAGCCTATTAGCTGGGCTTCAAGGCCACTCTGAGTTGGGACCTACCAAACCCAAGGGCTAATGCTCTGCCTTAAGGTGGAAGAGGTGAAATGTGTTTTCAATTTCTCCTAGGTCAGTGGCCTAGAACCTGAAGCTAATGACACTTTTGTTAAGTAAGTGATTGTGCTACCATGAAGACTCAAAGGTGCCTAGGCATCTCCTCACAGGACAGCATTAGGCAAAAAAACCTGGACTGGTCTTTGTTGGGGAAATCAGCAGTAGTGTTGCAGGGACCTCAGCTTCCTGGATCTGCATCAGTCACTTGTGAGCATTCTTCTCCAAGGACTAACATCCCTGGAATCAGTTGATCGTTGCTCCTACAGAAAAGCTCTCTAATTACAGTAGCTGTTTTCCAGCATATAATGATTTTATGGTCTGGCCTTGAACCTTCTAGGCCAGAGGTTCTCAAACTTGAATGTGCATCAAAATCACATCGATGGCTGCCCTTCCCCTGCCCCCAGAGTTTCTGATTTAGTACATCTGAGTGGGCCTGATAATTTGCATTTCCAGCAAGTTCCTAGGTGATGCTGATGCTGCTGGTCCAGGACCACACTGGCCTCGAGAACTCCTATTTGTACTTCAAAAGTCAGGTTAAGTTATTTCCTCGAATTCTTTTCTCACCAGAATGAGGCACATATAACTCTGTCACCATATCTCCATGTGAAAATATCCACTGCTGCCCATGATCACATGTTCGGTGAGTGTCTCTGTACCAGTCTGTCTCCCCTATGAGAGAAGACTCCTACAAGAGGGTCCACATCCTGTCCACCTCTGAATCCGAGCCCCTAACTCAGGGCCTGGCACAAAACAAATGCTGGAATGAGTGAATGAATCAGTGGAATCGGTGATCACGTCTTCACTTCACACAAGTGGAAACTGGCCTCTTTAAGGTTCCTAAACCTCATTCAGCCATGCCAACGGCTAGGTCTGCAGTCACTGCCAGGATTGCCCAAGTCAGACCCTTGACTTGTGGTATTTGCTACTTGTGTGTTGGATTTAAGTAAGCAGTGATTTTAGGACCTCAGACTGAAATTTACACTGAGTTCAACACCCTGCAAGTAAAAGCATCCTCTGTTCCACCAATTCTAGGAATGAGATGCTTGGAATCCCAAAGGGACATCTCTGATATGGAGGAGAAAGAGAACTTGCTTTGGTTAAATATTTTCTGGGTGCTAGGCACTTGACGTGTATTATCTCAAGTAATCTTCACAATAGCCCTGCAAGATAGGTAGGATTCCCCCCATGTAGCCTTTCTTCCTTAAAAATAGGACTCCTGTCAGACGATGTGCCTAAAAACTACATTTCCCAGCTTCCTTTGCAGATAAGGATGGTCAGTGACATGTAGATTGAAGTCACCGGGTAGAGTTTGGGGAAAGCTCTTTTAAAAGGGCTTACCCAGCTGGCAGGCACCCTGTTGCTCTTTCTCCCCTTCCTCCTCCTTCCTGCCCAGAATGTGATATGACAGTAGGCGCTCTAGCACCCAGTTTGTGACCCTGAGGCAACCTTGAGGATAGATATCACATTCAGGACCAGCTATATAATTTGCAGGGCCTCTAGTTCAAAAATTAAGAATTCCAAGGTGGCAACAGCAGAGCATTAAACCAAGCATGGGGCCCTTCTAAGCAACTGCATGGGTCACACACCCATGAATCCTGGTCACACTAAAGATAGCAGAGCAGAAAGTTAAAGGGAGCTACCATCCCAGCCGTCGACTGTCCACCTCCAGACTTCATGTTACGAGTGAGGTAAAAATAAAATCTTACCTTACTAAAATAACTCTTATTTTAAGTCTCTGTTACCAGCATCCAAGCAGTTACAGCTCACTTTTCTGACTTGGAAACCTGGGCTTCTTCCACTAAACTCTGTTGCCTTAAAGAGCTAGGATGGCTGGTTAAAAGCTCAGAAAATGCCTCACCCCAACATAACCTAACAATTATGGCCCAGGGCCTGGGACATCAGACCGGAACTGAGAGATGCTCAGTCTCTCCTTCTGTAAAACGGCCATGCGTCAAAGCAACAGTTTCCCATCACAAAATTAAATCCAAACTGTTAACCTGCACCGTCTGCCCTCGCCCAGCCCGCTGTCAGCATCCCCACCACCAGCGGGCGGCCCTCGTCTGCTGAGCTCCCGACGCGCCCTCCTTCAGTTTGTCCTTTGAATACACCAAGCTTGTGCCTGTTCTGGGGGTCTTTGCACCAGCTATTCCTTCTGCTTCAAATGTTCTTCCTCTTATCTTCACATGACTGATTCTTGTGTCACTCAGATCTCAACTTTCATGCCACCTCTTCAGAGAGGCCCTTCCTGATCATATTCCCTGAATAGCTCCCTATTTGCTCTCTGTCATGTAACCCTATTTTTAAAACATTTTTTTTAATAATCGAAGGAAACATCACCTTATTTTCATTATTTAATTATCCCTAACCCTAACCCAAGTTTTTCTTGCTTGTTTTATTATCTGTCTCCCCAGTTAGAATGTAGGTTCCATGAAAACAGGAGCCTTGTATGTCTTCTTCAGGTATGTAGCTTACAGTAGGTGCTCAATAAATATTTGTCGGATGGATGGACGAATAAGTTCTCTGAAAGCTCAGGGTACCATGTTTGATTTTTTGCTTATTTTTTAACCATTATAATGGCTAACCTTTATTGAATGTTTAATATATGACAACTATTGTGTATTCACATTTATTTCCTCGTTTAATTTTCCCAACAAAACCCTCTGAGGTAAGTACTAGTAGCTTTACTTTGCAGATGAGGAAACTGAGCACACAGAGGCTAGAGGCCTTGCCCAGGCCTGGGTCCCACAGCTTCTAACAGCCCGAAGTCAAACCCTGGTCTGCCTGGCTCCACAGCCTGAGTCCCCAAGCCTACTGTCTCACCATTGGGGGGCTCAGCAGGCCCCACCACCATGGCCGCCCGTCCCCCTCACCTTCATCACTGTGTTGTAGATGGAGATGAAGTTGGTGAACAGGTCCAGGTACCTAGTGGTGAAGACGAGAGCGAAAAGGATCTGGCTCTTCCCAGAGATACCTATGGCCAGACGGGGACAGGAGACAATGAGAACACAGACTCCCAGGCCCATGCACACTCAAGAAGCCCAGAGCCTGAGCGAGAAAGACCTCTAGAGTGTCCGATCGCACTTAATGACGACACTCTGTCCAGGGCACTGTTGCTCTCCGAGGGTTAGGAAACACCCCTTCCACTGGATCCCTTGAGCCTTTGTTCCCCTCATCAGGCTGTAATCTGTCTCCTAGTCTCCAAATAAAGACACGAACACCGAGTTCCCAGTGCCCCTGCGTGTGCCTGCCTGGGTTCTTGCTCTGGGGAGGGCGTCGGGGGTGGTGTGAGTTGGGCTTGGTGGGGAGTGTCGAGGCTTCTTTTCGCTCCACCCCCAGAGTTCCACTGACAATCCCCAAGTCTCCATCTTTTGGAGAACAACTCACTGATTTTACAAGGTGTTGATTCACCAAGGAGACTGGAGCAGGCGGAGGAAGGCGCAGGGCCAGCAGAACATTCTATTTTATTTTCCAAATTTTAAAGATTAAAAATGCATTTTCTAGTTATAAAAGTTATAACTATTTTTACTCTTTGTAAAACAAGAAACAGATAATACATAGAGATATAAATAAAAAAGCAGCAGTCACCTGAATCCCAAAGCCTCAGTGTGCGTCCTTCCAGATCTTTGCTGGCACACACGTGCACACGACATATGTGCACACATATGACACATAGAGACGCATCGAGTTGACAGAACTGGGGTCATACTTTCCATGCTATTTCCTGACCTGCTTTGGCCTCTTTCTTTAACTTTTCATTTTGAAATAATTTTAGATTTACAGAAGAAGTGTAAAGACAGTACACAGTTCCCATATACCCTTCACCCAGCTTCCTCTAATGTTAACATCGTGCATAATCACAGAACATTTACCAAAACTAAGAAACTCACATTGGTATAGCACTATTGCCTGAACTCCAGACTTGATTCAGATTTCACCAGTTTTCCCACTGACACCCATTTTCTGTTCCAGGATCCAATCCAGGAATTAAAGCTGCATTTAGCCATCATGCTCCATAGTCTCCTTTTGGCTACTTTTTTGATACATCATGGAGGTGGTTGCAGGATCAGGCCAGCGGATGCCCTGCCTCCCTTGTCTCTTGCCTTATCAAGCCCACACCAGTCTGGATACTTCACCAAACCACTGCCCTCAACAACGCCCATGGCTCTGTATCCAAAGGTCACCTCTGTCCTCCCTCACCCAGTCTCTCAAGACCCAGCTGAGCACTCCGTCTGTCTCGAACCACACTCTTCCCCTGGCTTCTGCAACTGTCCACACTGCTGGCTTCTCACCTCCTCTGGGCGCTCCTGTCCTCCCCGCCACCTAGTCCTCGGAGAGCTACATTCCTTCTCCCCCTGTCCCTGTGCCATCTCATCCCACATGCCAGAGACACTCTGGCTCTGGACTCTCCTCCGAGTTCTGACCTATATATTCCTGTCTGACCAACTCATCATCTCCCCTCAAACTCCCTCCTTCTCCTGTCTCCCCTCCTTCATAAATGCCACCATCATCCCGTCTGTGCTCAAGCTAGAAAACCAAGAGCCATCCTTGAGTCTCTCTCCCCTTATTCCTCCCCCTCCATATTTCTCAGCCCCACTGCCTCCAATCCAATGCCCCTCATTTGGCCCAGCCGCCCTACCCCAGTCATCCAACTAGTCTCCCCAAGTCCGTCCTTGCTGCCCACTCCTCCCCCAATTCCACTCAGCAACCAGTGGGCTATTTTTAAAATAAAATTCTGCTTGAAGCCCTTCAGTGGCTCCCAAATGCACTTAAAATAAAGACCCAAATCCTTATCATGGTTCTTGAAGGCCTGCCTGGGCTGCTCTCGTAGCCTCCCTGCTCCCCCATCTGATCACTCTCCCCCCACTCACTCCCTCCAGCCATGGGGATACGTCTGGGTTTTATTCTAAATGTAATGGAACAACTGGGGAGTTTGGCACCGAGAAGCGACATGACCCAATTCAGGGTCTGGTCCCTTTGTACGCCTGAACTGTGCCTTATCTAACTATTCCTATTCCTCTGGTACTGGACATTTGGGGGACGGGGACAATTTTAACAACTGAGGATGAACACCACTGAAGCCCCTAACATTCTGGAGAGCACTGGGTCCATGTGCCTGCGCCTCACACTCCTCCTCCCTAAAATGGGCATCCTCACACATCTGGGGCAGGCTCACAGGACTAAATAGGATTCAATGAGAACGTGAGTGGCTCCTGGCAGCAGAGGGGGCTGGCTGTGGGTGAAGAAGCCCCTCAGGGGGTGGAGTCCGGGCGGCAGTACTGACCGGAGGCCAGCTCCTTGGGCTGTGCCTGTTGCTCCGCCAGCTTACCAAGCCCTCACAGAGGCCTTGCCAGGGAGGCCCCAGGCCCATTTAGGAGGGCCCAGGAGGCAGCCCTGGTGAGGGACGCTTAGCTAACCCCCTCACACCTCACGCGGCCTTCCCCAACCCTCCCTTCTTTCCGTCCTCAGCCTGCCAGGCCCCTGGGCTTCACTCACATTTTCCTAGCACTTTGGGAGCCCTGGCGATCTTGAGCACAGTGGTTTTCACACTTTTTTGAAAGCAGTGAATAATTGCCACCAAAGCAAGCCGTACGGGGAGACCCAGGATATAGAAGAGAACATGAGCCGGTACCTGGCCAGAGTCCTTCAGGGGTCCACCGAGCACATATGGGACCCACTGACTGGGTGCAGCCCTTCCTCCCATTTGACAGATGGGGAAACTGAGGCCCAGGGTGACACAGTGCATCAGTGGTGGAGCAGAATGAAGCCCCAGTCTCCTGCCATCAGGGCTGGGTTAATGGGGGTCACACCAGGGCTGACAGGGCTGGCATCCAGACCACTCACCTCCTCAGATCTCTACCAGGCCTGTGCCGATCCCTCTCCACACACACACACACACACACACACACACACACACACACACACGCCCCACCACCCAGCTGCCCTTTTCCTTTTCCCAGAGTGCTCAGCACCTCTAACAAACCCTATCATTTACTCGGTTGCTACGACCGTGGCTTGTCGGCACTCTCCCACTGCTAGCAAGTCAGCTCCACAGGCCAGGATCTCGGCCAGGTGCCTCGTCCAGTGGGCTGGGGAACAGCGCCCCCTCCCGGTCATGGTTGCTCACCAGGCCCAGGCCCAGGTCCGTGGAAATGCAGGAATGGGTCCCTTCCCCTCACTAGAGCCTTCTGCCCCTGCTCTCTTCTCTCAGTATTCCTGGCCCACTTTCCCTGAATGGGAACCTGAGGGGCTGTAAGTGCCTTTCTCTCCGGAGACCCCAAACCAGAACGGCCTCCAGGTCTAGAACCTCTCCCTCTGCATTGACTCTCACATCAGCACCCACCCCTCACCCCTGCCAAGCCTCCTAGGCTGGCAGCCTCCACACTGCTCTCTCTGCTTCCTCTCTCCACACAGCTTCCACAGTGACCTTCCGAGCCCCCTCCCCTGCTCCCAAACCTTCCACGGCTCCCCAGTCCCAACTCCCTAGTCTGACAGACAAGGCCCTTTCACATTTGGACCACCCGCCATCCTGGACTCATCTCCCTCCCAGACCACTCCCAAATTGGGCTGCTCACCCTTCCCTGGACATGCCCTGCCCTCTGTGACCTCTGGGCTTTTGCACCCCAGTGCCCTTCTCACAGCACACCCTTCCTGGGGGACACCCTGCTCATCTTCCACGAGCCAGCACAGAGCTGCTCCTTCCATGAAGCCGTCAGGGGTCTGCTCTCTGCCTCCTTGAGCCCCACGAGGAGCCTGCGTTCATCTCTGTATCCCCTCACCCCAGTACCAAGAACAGGGCCAGTGCCCCAGGACACCAGCGGGCAAAGATGGCTGCAGGAGGCTTGGGCAGCCTCTTAATGCACTGGATCTGTTTGGCCACCACCAATCCAGCCCTGAAACTTCTCCAAACATCCAGCAGGGCAGTCAGACTGCTGGGCAAAAGGCGGATCCCTCCCAACCTCCCCGGGCTTCTGCTCAAGGGCAGCTCCATGCCGACCTGGGCCGGGCTGGTGCCCCTCCTGCCACATCACAGCTGCCTGTGCCACTCAGGCGGGGGAGGGAGCAGGGCCCAGCCTGGGGGGATGTCTGGGAGGCAGCAGGGGAGAGTGATGGGGGGAAGAAAAGAGAAGACCCTAAGAGTTGGGGGCCACTTCCTGTGGGAGTACTTCCCCTGTCCCCACACCTCCAGTCCCCCATCCTGGGCCTGAGTGAGAACAGAGAAAACAATGGGCTCAGGAGAGTGCTGCTCCTGTGCAGCAAAGGGGAGGACTGGCGGGAGGGAGGGGTGTCACCTCTTTCTCCTCCTCCTCTTCCAACTAGCAGTGACAATGCCAAGGGGGGAGGGAAGGAGGGAATGGGGGCTCAGCCCACCCTCCCTCCATAGTCTCCAGGGTCCTCCTTCTTTGATGTGGTACAACTTGAAATTTTCTTTGGAAGCTGAGCTGTGCAAAAAACAGTTTCAAGCACCCCCAAGCTGAAGTCCCCACCCTGAACAGACCTTCAGGCCGCCACCCGCACCCCGCCCAAGCATGGGATTGGCAGCGGAGGCGAGGTGGTGGCCTAGGCCCCCGCTCCCCGGTCCCCCACCTCCCGCCCGGGGCGCCCCTCACCCGCGCAGCACTTGGACCTCCAGATCTTCCCCAGGAGCAAGATCATGGCCAGGAGGTGGCTCAGGTCGCCGAGGATACGGAACACGTTCATGGTCCAGCCCGCCGGCCCTGCGCCCGCGCGCAGCCAACTCCTGGAAACTTTGTGGCGGGCGAGGCGGCTGCCACGTCCCGGCCTCTGGTCCCGCGCCGCTGCCCGCGCCCCCGAGCTCCGCGCTCCCGCCCCGGCCTGCCGCTCCGCCAGCGCACTCTTGGCAGGGCGGTGACGTGGCCAGGCCGGCCGCCGCGCCAGGGGAGCCAGGAAGCGCCGCCGCCCGAGATCCCGCCTCCCGGCCCAGCCCAGCGCCTCGGTCCCGGGGCGGGGCGGCCCGGCCAGGCCGGGGGGCTTCCTGCCCGCCACCCGCCGCCCCGGCCGCTCTGTGCCTGCGGGGTGCCCGCAGGGAGCCGAAGCCTTTGCGTCCCCTCCTTGGAACCCGGGGTGCTCCCGCACACGACCTTGGGCAAGCCACTGGGCCCCCTCTCTGCCTCAGTTCCCTCATCTGTACACAGGGCTAATAACACCTCGCCGGGTGAAGGGGGGTCCTGCGTGCCAGTGCTTGGCATGAGCCAACCAGGTTGGAAGCACCCCATGGATGGTGACCCACTGCTATCATCATCATCATCCTGGGGTTTGAACTCCTCATGGTTGGCTGGGGAGAAGAGCGGGAGCCGGGTTCCCCACCTCTCACCTGTTAATTAGAATAGCCACCTTGTCCTGACCTGAGCTATCCGAGGTGGACAGTAGTAACAAACGCCACTCAGGTCTGGAGTCAGCCTGACCTCCCTTCCAGCCTAGGTGCTGAATGCCTTCCCCACTCTTGGCCTCAGTTGTTGCATCTGTAAAATGGGGTTACTGTGAGTATGGAAGAGGTCAAGTCCTCAGGGAGATCCAGGGCCCTCACTCCCGTCTCCATCTTCTTGGTATGACAAGATGTTAAACAGGAGCACAGGCCAGGAGAGACTCTAGAGGGCTGCGGGATGTTGGCCAGCAAGTTGGGAGGCAGGAAGGGTGAAGGGTGAAGGACTACCGGGGGGCATCCTTCCTGTGCTGTGTGGCCTGAGCAGGTCGGCCACCCTCTCTGGGACTTGGTCTCTGCATCTGTAGAAGTGGACTGCATGAGGTAAGGGCACTTACCACCTCCCTCCTTTTGATCCCTGTATCCCCTTCTCCCACTCAGGACCTTCATCTCACCCTAAACTACTGGCGTCCTCCCACCCCTGCCCCCTGCCACAGATAGCCAGAGGCTTTGCCATGAGGATGTCTGTCACTCCTTGTGACCCTTCCACGGCCTCCTCACCGTGGCTCCCAGGGCAAGGCAGTCCTTTGAGACTCAGACTGCGGTCCAAGGACCAGCAGCATCTGTATCACCTGCTGGGAATGCAGAATCTCAGGACGCACCCCAGGCCTACTGAATCAGAGTCTGCAGCTAAACAAGATCCCTGGGTGATTCGTGTGCACTTGAGAGGCTTTCTGATCTAAACAATCCTATGAGGGAGGTACTGTTATTATTACCATTTTACACCTGGGAAACTGAGGCACAGAGAGGTTAAGTAATTTGCTTAAGGTCACACAGACCTTATAGGTCACTAAATAGTGTCTGGATTCCAACACACAGTCTGACTCCAGGGCTCATGCAATGAAATCATATCATTACACTGTCAGTTGTCATGGGAGGTGATGAGCTCCCTGTCATGAGAGGGTGGGTGCCCATTTGTCAGGGAACTCCTGTCCTGGCTGGGAGGTTGGGATAACAATAGCTACCAAGTATTGAACATCTACTGGGTGCCAGGCACGTAAGTCAGGTTCTCTCCGTTCAGCCTCAACAGGCACCCTCTGAAGCAGGTTTTAAATCCTCTCTTTGCAGGCGACTGCCACTGAGGCCCAGAGACGTGAGATTTATGGTCCACATCCCTCTGGGTGGACCTCTAGGTTCTGAATGGGCCACTCCGGTCCCTGCTCCCCCCAACCCTGCCCAGATGCCTCTCTTCCAGCCCGTGCCCAGAGAAGGCGGTGGCTATTTAAATCCCTCAGGTGTGGCTACCGTTCTCTCTGCCCAACCAGCTGGCATCTCCTTCTCAGCGCCCACCTCCTTCCCAAGCCAGGGAAAAGCACGTGCATTTGCCATTTGGTGAAACATCTGTCCTCCTGAGAAGCAGCCCCGACTGCCAGCGGGGGGCTGGAACAAGGCTAGAATCCTCCTCCTCCCTCTGTTTCTCCAGGGAGACCACAGCAGAACTGGCCAAGGCCAGGGGAGGTCTGCGGAGGGACCACCATGGTGGTGGAGAGGAAAGGACCCAGGCCGGGTGGTCCCAGGGCCAAGATCCTGTCCTGGGCCTGCCATAGTGGTCTTGAGGCTGCCATGTCCCCTCCTTGGGCCTCAGCTTTCCCATGTATTAATGAGGATAATGAAGACAGAAGTATTGCTGATGGGTTGCTTAGTCCTCCTCGCATCTGGTCTTCCCAATCTCCCTATGAAACTGATATTCCCCGTGTCTCAAGACAGGGAGCCCATCACCCTCATTTTACAGATGAGGGAACTGAGGCTCAAACTTGTCTCTTGCTCCTCCAGGTCACACAGACCTCCTCTCCCCACTGTGTCCTTTGTACTCAGCCCTGCGTTTGTCACACCTACCCCATCTTCAAGGTGGAGCATTTTTCAAAGCTCCCGGTGAAGAGGGAAAATCCCCTACCCCTTGGCTCTAGCCCCTGCCAGTGCTCTGGCCACTGCACCATCAGACACTGATGCTGTCCCTGATGCTGACTGGTTCTGGGCAAATCCCTCACCCCTGCGAGTCTCACTTTGCTGGTACCCAAGATGTATCTGCTACAGGAACACAATTGAGGGGAAGACAAGAGGGAAATTTCCTTCACTCAAAGGGCAAGGATTCTTTTTCCCTCATTAACAAAGCAAATTGTATGTTCAAAGTCAGATTTATGGGATAGAGAATGGGGGAGTTGCTCAATTATAAAAAAAAAGTACATATAACCTTTTTTTTCTTCCCTTTGTTATATTTCACCACTATATTGAATATCCTGCCAACTGCCTCAAATTCTGCGCGGAAGGAAAGTGTGGCTGTAAAGTGAAAATCATGAACCTGCGGACACTCCACCACGTAATGGGCTGCCTCTCGACCGGCAGGGCCCTGGAAGGAAGGGGGAGCTGTGGGTCCCTAGGGGCCGCTATGGCGTCTTCCGGCCTCGGCGAGTCGACGCTCCCCTGTGGAAGGAATGAACTTTTCCCAGGCAGCCCTGAGGTCCCGCCCGGGAGGCGCGGACGAGTCCATTCCCTAAGAGAGTCGGGGTGACCTGAGGGCAGCCTTTCTCTTCTCGCGGTTCCGCCCCAGGTGTTCCCAAAGCTCTTTCCCAGCTCGATATCTTTGATTGACATGCGGCAGGGCCAGTGCGGGGTCCCATTTTTGCAGAGAGGGAAACCAAGATTCCAAAACCTCTCCTCCACTTTCAGTTCCAAGTACAATTATTGAAGACCAGCTGTGTGCTGGGCGCCTTGCAGGTTGAATGTAGACGCAGCCTTGAGGAGCCCTGGGGCACTGTGGGTGGCGAATGTCTGTGCGTGGGTTGGATATGGCTCAGACGAGAGAGTAATTACCTTGGGTGCGGGGAGTCGGGAGGGAAGACTGCAGTTAGGAAGGCTTCAGAGGATGCCCTAGTGCGTTTTGAAGGATGAGTAGGAGCTTGCCTCAAGGACAAAACCTGGGGGAAGAGGGAAGAGTCTCAAATAGAAGGAACCACATGCGCAAAGGCGCAGAGATATGATACGATCCGCCCTCCCAGCGCATTCTATTTGTACCGCAGAAAGAGGCCAATGAACGCGTAAAAAGAAACAAAGAAAAGAATGATCATGGGTAGACACACCTTTGTTCCAGTCTCAAGCTCCACCACGTACGAGCTGTCCAAATTTAGGCAATTTATTTAATCTCTTCGGGTCATAGTGTTCTCATCGGTACCCTGGGTATAAACCAAGTACTGACTTCATAGGGTAGTTATCAGGGTCACAGTTAGCTAGGTATCTAAAGCGCTTCGCAAGGAACAAACCATGCAACAAACGCCAGCCTCTTGCTCCCCTTTACCGGGCACGAGGCCCAAAGAGGGCCGGGCAAAGCAGAGCCGGGAGAAAACACGGAAATTCCCTGTCCTCAGAAGGCAATCACTCTCTCACCGGTTTATTCCCGGAGAAGTGCAAAAAAGACAATGAAAAACAACCTCTCGGCCCGAGGAAGCCTGCTGGGGCGCTGGAAGTGTTGTGTATCTTGATCCGAGTGGTGGTTGTTACACGGGTTTTATACATATGTAAAAATCCAAAGAGCAGTACTCTTAAGATGAATGTATTACTTTGTAAATTACCTCAATTAAAAGGAAAAGCAAAAGAATAACATAACTCTGGCCGCGACGCCCCCTCCCCTCGCCGCTGCCGACAGCCGTCTTTCTGAGACTCCAAACGCCACTCTCCGCGAGCGGCGCAGGCCCAGCTCTCTGCGCCCAGCGCCCGGAGTCCGGCGCCGCGCGCCCGGCCCGGCGAGGTTCCCAAGGCAACCGCAAGCCGCTGGCCGTGTCTCCCGAGCGACGAGGCGCCAGCGAAGACCCGGAGCCCGGATTCCTGAACCGGAAGCACGGGGCGAGGCTGGAGAGAGACCGCGGCTCGCCAAGCGCGGAGGGGAGCGAGTCGGCGCCCTGCGTCCTTGCGCTGGCATTCCGAGGTCATCCGGCAAGCACCCTTCCCCCGCTCAGACTGTGGCCGCAAACTGCTGCTCAATATACCCCTGGGGATTCACTCTCAGCTTTCCAGGTGGGGAGATGGAGGGCTTGGCTGCTCCCCAGTGTCAGAGGGCGAAATGACGGCCAAAGCCAAGCCCTGCGCCCCGGTGGCCTGTTTTCCAGCTTGTGCAGCGCAGCCGAGAGGAAGGCACGTAGGACTGGTGCTGGCACCTCCTTGGGTTCTGGTTCCAGCTCTTCTAGAAACTTGCTGTGTGGTCTTCAGTCCCCTCTCCTGTCTGGGTCTCAGTGATGGGACAACACCACTGTCTCAGAGTAGCTGTTACCGAGTATGTGAAATGACGAGTGTAAAAGCGGCTTATAAACTGTAAAGTGCTTTGCACGTGTCAAGGACCATCACTGTTGCCACTCTATTGCCTTCTTGTCCTCATCATCACCCCAGCCCCAACTGCAGCTTCGGTAACAACCAGCTGCACAGTGAACCTGAGGCTCAGAACTCTCCATGTCCAGAGGTTTCCAGTCTGCAGGTGGGAGTTCCCACCCCCCATTTTCCACTTCCCAGGGAATGGGCCCAGGGCAGCTCTCCTGGGCACCAGGGATCCTTTGGTTCCCCAGACCACCCACTTAGAGGGGTTCACAGAGACATCACCCTCCACCCACCCTCCTCTACACCTCCTCCTAATCTTCCACTCTGTGGCTGGATCAGAGAGGTTCCTCACTAAGTGAGGCTCTCTGGAGGTCCCAGGCCATGGCCCCTGGACAGAGCCCATGGGTAACACCACTTAATGCCCTTTGAATGTCACATGCTGGGCATCTTTGGACAGTTGTGCGTTCATATGCTGTGAGGCTGTGTATACATTGGTGTGTGTATGTGTCTGTGTGTGTGTGTACATGTGCCAGGCATGCATACTTTGGTGTGTGTGTGTACTGGGGATTCGTATTTAAGTACGTGCATGTAAATGTGTGTATTTATGGCTCTGTGGTATGTGTTTGCAGGTGTGTGTTGTGTATTTGTGGCATATGTGTTTACCCATGCATCTATTTGTGTCTTTGATGGTGTATATGCATATCTAGGTGGGCATTTGTGTGTTTGTACTTGTGATGTGCACAAGTGGATGTGTAACACTGTGAGGTCTGTGATTGTGCATGTGTGGGAGTGTGCTGGGGGTCTTGGTGCGGGGGAGCTTTGTTCCTCCAACTCTGCTCATCTGAGTGACCTTCCTCCCCGACCTGAGGACTGTGGCTGAGGCCACAGCCACGCTCAGGCTAGCTCTTGTGCCCTCTGCAGACCTGTAGCCGCCCAGATCTTTGGCTTGCCCGGGTCTTTCGCCGGTGTGGGCACCAGGGGCAAGGATGGGTGGGTGAACCTGGGGCCAGGGCTCGTGTGCCACCCCCTCCCCGCTTGGCCTCCTCCCCTCCCCACAGCAGGAGCAGCAGCGGGAAAGGTTGGCGGAGGGGGGCTATTTTGGGAGCGTCTCCTTAGCAACAGCTGCCACGGGCCGTCTGTGGCGGTTTTTCTATAGGTGCTAAAATATTCCACCCTGGTGACTACTGAGTGCTGGGGGGTGGGTGAGGGTGGGAGTGGAGGGTGGGAGAGACCCCTACAGTCCTCTGTCCCCAGGGCAGAGCCTGCTGGGATGGGTCCTGGCCCTCTGGACCCCCAGTGCCTCTTTCCCCACCTCTGGTCCTCACCCCTCAGGGCTGCTGGGACTTTAGAGTTCTGAGGCAGGCCAGCTGTGTCCTGGTCTGATTTCTAATCTAAGCAGCTGGGCTGCCTCAGTTTGTCCCATCTGTAGAATGGGGCTGGCCAGACTTTAAGGAGCTCTCTAGGCCAAAAACCTCTGGACTCGGGGACTGTGGTATTTTAAAGTGGCCCTTTTCCTCCCCTTCCCGATGTCCCACCTGCCTAGTCCAAGTCTCCATCCCCTCCAGTCCTCCCAGCTCTCTGCATAGGTTCTCAGGGTCCCTGTGGGACCAAGAGTTCTGACAGGGCTCCCAGAGTGAGCCACTTCGGGAATGTTCTGCTGGCCTGGAATGAACTTTTCCCAGAAACTAGGAGCTGGTTCAAATCCTGGCTCAAACACTGGCTTACTCCCTGAGTGACCTGGGCAAGGCCCTTCCTCTCTCCATGCCCCAGTTCCGTTTCCCTGCCTGTGAACTAGGAGTGGTGAGAGTCTCTACCTCATAGAGCTGTTGTGAGAATCAAATGGGAGGATGGAGAATGGGCAGGAAGCTTTGGTAAAATGTACAGATGCACGAAGGTTTTACCATCATTCCCCATCAAACTTCAGAGCAAGTCTCATCCTTCCAGAGAGTTTTCCCTGGACAGCCAGGCCACACCACTCACCTAACAATACAACCTGTGCCTCAGTTTCCCCATCAGTAACAAGTGCCTACATCATAGAGTTCTTGTAAGGATTAAATGACACAATGCTGTGATGGCCTAGAACAGTGCCGGGCTGAGAGTATGCGCTAAAGGGTTGCTTGGTCTCCACTCCATCCACAGGGGGGTCTTCTGTGTTAGATGGTGACAAAGTCTATGTGCCCTTTGGGGACCCAGTCCAGACTATCCCATTACAGAAGAGGCCTCTGAGGTCCAGAGAGGTCAAGCAACTTCCCCAGGGTCACCCAACTTCCGACACCCAAGCCTACTCCCCCTGCCCCTGCAGCCTCTGCACACCTGTCTCACGTCCCTCCCCTCTACCTCCCCACCCTTGCCCCGCGCAGGGCTAGAAGCTACTCAAACACGGGATGGACAATATCGAATTCTTCCTTTAGTCTTTAATCGTCCTTAGAACAGCCCCTTAAAGTGGGTATTACCCTCCCCACTTTACATATGAAGAAACTGAGGCTCAGAGAGGAGAGGCAAGCTGCCCAGATCACACAAGGTTGGATGGCAGAGAAAGGATTCTTTTTCCTGGGGTCCGTGAAGCTCTCCCTGCCTGGAGCTGCCCTTTCTGCCTCTCCCCACCTCCTCCCAGTCCACCGTCAGCCTCCACAGGACCCCCCTTACAGGAGATGAGCAGTGAGGACCCCAGGCTGCAGCCCCAGGCCCACCAAGGTGACCATTACCAGATGTTTCCTCTCAACCTCTGTGACAGCACGGCCACCTGGCCTCCTCCTCCCCTCTCCCAGAAGTCACTGCCCTGGAGCCCCCGCCCCTTCCCTAAAATCTGTGCCCAGGGACCTAGCATCAGGTCTGACCCCACAGGAACAGATGCTCTGGGTCTACAGACGCTCCGTCTCCATCTCCCCCTCCTTCCTGGCCTTCCTCCTTCCCCTGCACCATACACTCCCAGGGCAGCCACCAGGCCAGGCCTCTGACCAGGTGAAGAAACCACAGGTCCTTTGCCTCACCTGCACCCTCCGACTTTCCATCCATGGAAAGCTGATAGGTAGCCGGCACTGACCCAGCGTTCAGATTGCTTGAGTTCTCCCGTCCATTCACACACCAAGGATTCATGCGACAGAACGTCAGTCCTGGTTGCCGGCCTGTGAGGGCACAGCAGGGTAATGAGGAAGAAGGGCGTGGAATGGGACATGCGCTGTGGACATCTGCACAGTGTTGAAGGGACGGTCACGTTTATTGAGTGCCTACTATGAGCTGTGCATGCCTCGTGCATCCACCTCACTGGATCTGCCCCTGTGAGGGTAGGGACTGTCAGGGTCCCCATTTTACAGACAGGTTAAATAGAAAACTTGCTCAAGGTCATGCAGCGCCTAAGTGCTTTTGAGCCCAGCTGGCCTGACTCCCAAGCCCACTTCACAGGAACCACACTTGTGCCCAGTGCCGGATGAATGAATGAGTGGGTGATGGACGACTTCTGCTGGGGGCATCAGGAGGCCTTCCCGGGGGAGGCAGTGTGGAGGCTGGACTTGGAGAGCAGCAGGAATTCTCTGGGCAGAGAAGGAGACAGGGCATTTCAGGCAGGAAGAACAGCACGTGCAAAGGCAGAGAGGTGTGGAGCATCTGGTGTGTTCTGGAATCTGTGGGAATCAGGGTGTATGTGTGGGTATATGGGGTGTGGGATAAGGTGGGGCCTGACTGTACATCACGCAGAGAAGTTGGGACTGGATCCTTTCAGGTGGGTAGGGTCTGCGGGGAAGGGGACATTCGTGGAGGTTCGTGTGTTGTGGTTCCTGACAGACGCATCTTTGGGGGATCAGCTTGAAATAGGAGCTGGAGGAGATTTCATATTCAATAAGTTCGCAATCTGGCTTTGGGGTGCCTCAGTCTCTCCCTCTCTTAACTTGGGCTAGTCAGAGATGGCCAGGCTCCTAGAGAAGTTCTTCTGGCTATCTAACTGCAGGTGTTCAGGCATCCTACCACCATGGAGGAGGAGCACCTTCCCTCCGGCTTCCTCAGAGGGTTGGAGTGAGGTGACAGGATGGCCACGGAAGTGGCTGCCTCCGCGGGCTGTGGGGAGGTGGGTCTTCTCCCCACAATCCAAGTGTGGGGCCTACACCTGAGCACACTCAGGGCGGGGGGGAAAAGGGCGCCATCCTCCCTTATAAAGACACTTGGGAGTACTGGGGACGCAGAAAACAAGAGACGGGGGTTTGGTTCGGCTCTGCCACCATTGGGTGACCTTGGGCAAGCGTGTGACCCTTTCTGGTACTCAGTCTTCCAGTCCCTAAAATGGGGCGGTACTGCCTAGGTGGTTGTGAACGTCCCTCCAGCAGGGCCACCTCCATCCCCCGGAGCGAGGCGCATACGGTCCTTAACTGCCGGTACTTCAGGAGGGGAAGGGGACCGCTGAGATGAGCGGCCCGGCGCCACCGCACCCAGTACCGACCCTCGGCCCCCTACTCCCTTCCGCGCACCGCGGAATCCTCTCCACCTGCCCCCGGGGGCTAGAACACCCGGGAGCGGATTCTCGGAATGGGTTCTGGGAGGAGCGCTCCTGAGGGAGGAGGAAAACCCGGGCAGGATCCAGCGCAGGAGCGGGGCCACGCAGCCCCCAACCCCTGCCCCTGCCCCGCGCGACGGGCGGGTGCGAGGGTGTTTGATGTCCCGGCTAGGCCGAGGGAAGGGACACAGGGCCGGGCCTCGCGGGCCGCCCGGGGCTCCCGGGCTGGGGGGCGCGCAGCCTCCGCAGTGGGGCGCGGGTCACGTGTGAGGAGGGGCGAAAGTCTGGCAAAGCCGGGCGGCGTGCGGCGAGTTGGGAGTTCTCGGCGCGCCGCGGGCGGCGGGAGCTCGGGCTCCCGGGCGAGCTGGGGACGCGCAGAGGCGGGGGCCTGGGTCCGAGACAGCGGGGGCCGCCCCGAGAGTGGGAGGGAGAGAGACAGAGGGACGGAGACGGGCAGGGAGACAGACAGAGACGCGCAGGGGAGAGAGACAGGGCAGAGGCAGAGGGCGGCAGGGGAGAGACAGGGAGGGCGACGGAGAGAGACCCCGAAGGGAGAGACGGACAGACCGAGGGAGGCAGGAGAGACTGGGAGAGAGATAGAGACCGGGCGCGGGGCAGAGACCAGGGGGCAGGCCGGGGAGGGGCGGCCGAGCCCGGGCCGGCGGCCGAGGGGGTCTCGGGGCTAGGCGAGCGCAGCAGGGCAGGGAGGGGAGCGCAGGGCGGGGGACAGCGCGAGTGACAGCGAGAGAACAGCGGGGGGCGGCGGCGGGAAGGCGCCTGCGGCGGGGGCGGGGGGCGCGAGCGCGGGCGACCGAGCGCCATGGGCCCCCGGAGCCCCGCGCTCCGAGCCCAGCCCGGGGCCCGGCGATGCTGACACCCAGGCGCCGCCGAGGGCGCGGCGCGGGGCAGCGCTGAAAGTTGGGCGGCCCGCGGGGAGCGGCGCGGGACGGCCCGGAGGCGCGGGGACCCGGAGACCGACGGACAGAGCCACAGGCAGCGGGGAGGGGGGCGGGGCCGGTCCGCCGAGTTCGCGGGGAGGGGGCGCCGGGACTCCCCTCTCCCCGCCCGGGACGCCGTCCGCCCGACTGCGCCGTGGGATGTAGCGCCCGCTCGCCGTCTCCCGGAGACTCGTCGGACACTCCGCCCCGCGGTAAGCCCGGCACGCGCCCGCCGCCGGCGCTGTCCGTCCGTCTGTCCAGCCGCGCGCGTGTCTGTGTGCTGGGCCGGCCGCTCTGGCCCCGCCCGCTCAGCTCCTTATCCCTGCCCCGGATTCGGCGCGGTCCGGCGACTCCTCCGGAGCTGGCGAGCTCTGTCCATCTGTCCGTCGGGAGCGTCGAGGTCTGGGTTGCGGCTAGGAAGGAGGGGAGAGGTGGGTGGAAGGGGCCTTGACCTCCTGCCCCGGCTACGACCTTTCCCTGCCTCCACCCACCTCCAGTTGTCACGCTGGGTTCGGTTCGGAGGAGCTTTAAGGCAGGTGACTTGTGGCAAAGGAGGGGCTCTCCTTTCCACCTCCCCAACTGCAGCCTGTTTGCAAATGGCCCTGCGATCTGACAGAGAACAAAATCCCGTTTCTCATTTTTTGAGCACCTACTTTGGGCCAGGTGACCTTAGGATGGGGGGACAGGGATGTGATAAATGAGGCACTTCACAAATCACGGTGGTAGAGACTGAGCTGTGGAGAGAGGCGAAGACTGCCTTTCACTCTCTAGAGGGAGAACCCCAAGGAAAGAGAGGTCCGAATGAACCTGGAGTGGGGAAACTTCCCCTTCAACATTCTGAGTGTCCCCCCACTAGCTTCAACGTGTCCCCAGAGCCCAGGCTCCAGGATGGGGAGAGGACAGGGGAGATGGTAGGCGGGAGCGTGGTGGAGAGACTAGAGGCAGGGCTGCTGGCGAAGTTGGCAGGTGAGGGCCTCCAGAACACTAGGACATCAAGCAGCAGGTTGAAGGAACCAGGAGCAGAGGGAGGGAGGGAGGGAGGCCGAAGGGCCACACAGACCAGGCACCAGAGGAGCCGGACCCTATGTGTGTCTGTGTCTGTGTGTGTGTCTGTGTGTGTGTAAGTGTAAAATGTCTATTCAGTTTCTCCCCACATCCAGTCCCACGACCACCAGAGCTTCTGGACTTTTGGGGCTGTTGGCAGGACTTTGGGGACCCGAGAGTCACACTGTGGCCCTGGCTTGGCCTGGGATGAGGGGAGCAAAAGACGGAAGAGGATAGTGGGATGAGGCTGGGGTGCAACATGGCAGGAGCAAAGGCTGCTGGCCATTGAGCTGACCCATATCCAAATTGGAGCCTGGAGGGCTGAGCCTAGAATATTCCATTCTGTTCTCCTCTGGGAGGAAAGGCTCTTTCTGGGGTTTTCCACACTGGGCAGTGGGCCTCATATATCCTCCATTCAGGCTCCTAGAAATCAGCTCAGCTAGCTGAGGAACCAGCGCCCTGGGCAAGTCACTCTCCTCCGTGACCCTCAGCTTCCATATCTGTCGAATGAGGACACCACTCCCTGCCCCACTGACCTCCGAGGGGGGCCCTGGGCTCAAGTGAGCTGAGGGCCGTTCACAGGCTGGGGAAAGTGCTGGGGAGATGGGAATGAGGACTCATTTTACCTTTGGGAAGATGACTAACTAATGGGCAGGGGAGAATATGGTCTGAAATAGTCGGCTGACCAGGAAGAGGAATGTCCAGGAATTAGAGGGGGGATCTGAGGCTTGGAAGCTATTCCTCGAGAACCCTTGGGTTACCCTTGAAAAGGAAGCTCTTTTCCCAGAAAAAGCCTTTGAGCTGGCCTTGAGTTTCTGCTAGGTGACCTTGGGCAGCTGGCTTGACCTCTCTGAGCCTCAGTTTCTTCAACTGGAGAATGGGGATGATGTTACTGGCTTCGTTGGGTTGCTGCGTGATGTACAGGTTTCTGAAAACAGCTTGCACAAGCCTGGAGCATAGTAGGTTCTTAGACATTTGCGGAACGGAGAATGAAGTGGCTTAGGAGATGCTGCGAGATTTCTCAGCTGAGGATCAGAGGGAAGGGGAGGAGGAACAGTGTAGGCTTACAGGGCGGGCTAGTTCTTAATGTGGATCTGGGGGAGGTGGGGGCGAGTGCTGAGGGGGGTGTGAGGAGGAGGGGGCCCCTCTGCGGGGACCACTGAGTCACGAGGACATGTAAGCGACATGACAACCAGCAGCATGGTAACCAGGAGACTAGCGGCGGTGGGAAACGGAGCTGGAGCGGTGTGTTGAGGGGGGCAGGACTGGCAGCACCGGGGCTGGAGGGGCCAGGGAGCAGCCAGGCTGATCTCTCAGAGTAAAGAGGGGAGGCCCCAGGGCCAGGTGGGCTGGGGAGGAAGTGGAGGCTGCAGGGATAGGAGGGGAGGTGACTCGGGGGTCTGCTGGGCAGGGGGGCTTCTCCCGCACCTCCCCAGGCTCCTCACTCGCTCCTCTCCTCCACATCTCCACTTTTCATGCCTCTCCCCCTAGGATGCCAAATTTGGCTCACGCAATCTGTCGTCTCTCTTCTGAGATTGGCACCGGGACCAAAGCTGAGTGCATTACATCACCGCTGCTCCCCCTGCACGAGGGGAGGAGAAGGAGGGACAGAGGGCCAGGGGGCAACCGGCCAACCTTCAACTTTCTTTCCTGTCTTCCTGCTCACTCTTCTCGCCGTAGTCCCAGGTGTTGGGGGCTTCCAGGAGCAGCCAAGCAGGGCCTAGAGGCAGAACAGGGACTCCAGTCTTGGGGAGATCACAAGGCCGGGGCAGGAGGTCAGACCATGTTGCTGTCCCCCTGGCTGCACAGGGCCTGGGAGGCAGGGAGCCTGTGTTCAGGACCCAATCTGTCATTGCCTTGCTGTGTGACCTTGGGCAGCCCCTCACCCCCACCCCGTGCAGAGTCTACGTCTGTATAGAGAGCAGTTGGCCACTCTAGATCTTGGTGACTCTCCTTAAAACAGATGCCCTTGAGTCCCGCTGCTCTCCTGAGCACAGAGGAGGAGTTCCGAGTTTTGAATGGCTGGCTCTCCGTGACCTTGAGCAAGTGACTTTGCCTCCTTATGCCTCCACCTCCTCACCTGTAAGATGGGGACGCTAGAACCCTCAAAGGCACTAGACGTGAAAAAGGTTCTAGGCATGAAAGGGGGAGACAGGGGAAGAGACAGGGTCTCTGGCCCTGCAACCACAGACTTTCAGGGGCCCCGTGGCTCCTGGCATGCTGGGCTGGGGGTGGGGGCAGGCAGACGGGGCCATTGGCGGGGGCAGTAGGACGCTGTCTCAATTCAGACAGAAGGCTTGGAGCTTCAATCACTGCTCTCATGCCCTCATTTTACAAAAGTGGAAACTGAGGCCCAGAGAGGGAAGTGAACCCCACCAAGGTCACAGTGATGGTTTAGGGGTAGAGGAAGCAGAGCTGGGCCTGAACCCAGGGCTCCTGGCTCCCAGCTGTGCCTGGAAGTAGACAGACAGACAGGCAGACACACACCCACCCTGTGGAACAACGGTGGCAAGCCTGGACAGGACTCAGGAGCCTTGAGGGCCTAGTTCTCACTTTGGCCTCCTCCCTTCTCCCTTCCTGCTCCCTGGCTCCCCCATCCCCATCATCTCTGGGCATTAATCCCATCCCTCATTTGTTCTATTTGAAAAGCTCCCTTTCAGGCTCATTTTAAAGCCAGTTTCAGGCAGTCCCAGGCAGAGATAGGCTGATTTGGGGCAAGCTGGAAGCTTATGGCCCTTCTAGAACATTCTCAGAGCTGGAGGTAGAGAAAGATGGGGAACATCGGTGGATGTTTTGTGAAATGGTGAGCTCCTCATTCCCAGAGCTATTCAAGTAGAACCAGATGAGTACCTGCCAGAGATCCTGACCCGGTGACTCTTGCTTTATGGGTGAGGTTGAATGACACCCCACCTCCAAAATCCCAGGAGTCTTGATATCCCCCAGGAGGAGCTGGGAAGCAGCGCCCATCTTTTACCCTCTTCCCAGCAAGAAAACTTGAGTTGTCTCACCAGACATTGGGCTAGGAGCTTCTGCAAATCCCTTCTCATTTAATCCTCCCAGCAACCCCGCAATGTCGAAGTAATGTCCCCGTGTTGCAGATGGGGGAGCCACGGCTCAGAGAGTCTGTGTGATTTGCCTAAGGTCACGCAGTAGGGAAGTGGAGGAGCCTGGATTTGAGTCTGGGCCAGGCTGATTCTCGGGGGCTGTCCCTGGAACTTCCTTGGGAAAGGAGTGGAAAACGTCCCTCCCCTGGGCTGCGGCTTGGCAAGAGATGGTCTGTCGCCCCCACAGCACGACACCCCCTCAGGGATCCTCTGGGGGCTCCATTCTGAAGACATAGATGTAGTCCTGCACCCAAGGAGAGATCTCGTTTTACAAATGGGAAGACTGAGGCTCAGAGACAAAGAATGACCTGCCCAGAGGTGTCCAGAGAGTTAGATCTAGGCCAGGGCTCTGTCCCCTGCACCAGTGGGCAAGGATGGTGGTGTGAGGTCTGGGCTTGGGTGCAGACTGCTGGGTGGTTTGGCAGAGGACTCCGAGAGTGCTGGCTCTAGGCTAGGGCTGTGGGTAGGGGAGTCAGCCTCGGGAACAGGAGAGCGGGGCAGGAAGACAAACCAGCAGGGACAGCAGGTCCACCTCTGTCCTCCCTGGTCCTGCCCCAGGGCCACCCACAGATGTCAGTGTTATACAGCCTGTGAGGTCAGGGGACATTGTGGGTGGGACTTGCCTGGCAAGAGAGGAGCTTAGAGCCAGCAGCCTTGGGTGTGGCTCCCTGTGGGACCTTAGGTCAGTTCCTCACCCTCTCTGAGCTTGTTACCTCCATCTGTGTGACCAAGAATCTGGACTGAATGATCTGTTTCCACAAAGTAGCTGCCATTGGGCTGTCATCTCAGAGTGCTCCTCCCATCCCCACAAGGACCCTGGGCCCTGGGCAAGGGACAGGCAGAAATCCTGGGGGTTGGGATAACCTTTCAGCCTCCTCGGGGCCTCAGCCCTCCTTGGGGTGTGGGGAGATCTCCGGGCACAGCCCTTCTTCTCCTTTTCTTCTTTATTTTTCCCCTGCTCCCTCTTCCCCTCTCTACGTGGGCTGATCGCTGCTCAAACTTTTAATTCAGATGGTAATTGAAATAATAATATGGGCTGAGGCCCCTCTGCTTGTGACGCCGCAGCTGGCGGAGCACAGCTATGAATAGACGTTGAGTCACACACGCGCTCCTGCCGGCGGGCGCGCACACGGGCGCTCACGGGGTGGTGGGTGGGGTGCAGCACAGGGGGCAGGGTGGGCTCGTGCTCCAGCTTGCTCGGGGTCTCGGCCCCCCACTCCCAGAGGCCTGGGCCGGTTCTGCCCCTGCAGCCCGCTGTCTGGTCCCTGTGGAGACCCTGCATGACTTGGGGCATCACAGTTCTCTCTGTTGACGGAAGGGGAAACTGAGGTTCAGCAAGGGGGAGGAGTTGGCTGGAAACAGGGAGAAAGTGAGCGGGACTGGATTTGAACTGATGGGTTTTGCCTGGTTCTGAGACCCCCTATTCTTTTTCAGGATACACAGTCCAGGCAATGGTGAGGGGAATGCTGGGGTGTGGCCCCTGCCCCCTCCCTTGGCATCCCCGTGCCTCGCCTCTTCCCAACACACACACACTTGCACACTCACACCCTCTCTTACACACACTCTCACACATGCCCCCGAGCTGCTCAGATAGATGGTGCTGTTGCTTGGCGGCTGGGGTGACAAAGAGGTTTTCTCAGGGTTCCTGCTGCAGGAAGAGGACAGGACCCCATGGGCTACGCTCTGTGCTGGGGTTTATATTCACAATTTCACTTAACCCTCCCTGTCAGGGTTGGGTTGGTCCCTGAGGACCATCACTGCCACTTTTCAGATAAAAAACTGAGGCTCAACGAGAAGCAAGTGTGTGCCCAAGGTCCTTCGGCAGCCGTGTATCCTTTGTCTGACCTGTGCGCCCCGTTCCAGCCTCCACTGGGCCTCTTGAAGGAGGGAGGGTGCCTCTCTTCCAGCCTGGGCCTCCTCATTCCCTCCCTGCGACAATTCCCCCACTCCTCCCTGGGGCTACCGGGTCAGTGGTTGACCAGCCCTCGTGACAGCTGCTGGAACATCTGGCCTCAGTGGGCGGGGGGAGGTGAGGTGCCCATAAGGGGCATTGGCAGATCAAGGAGAGGGTCCCTAGGGGCTACCCAGAAAGGTGGTCCTTGTGGTGCGTGGTTCCAGACCCCAGCAGGAGCTGTGTAGGGAGAAGGCAGCATTGTCATGGTGACCTGTCAGCCGGCAGCTTTGGTCTCGGCCTGCTCTGGTGGGCCCAGCAGGGGGCCTCCAAAAGGGCAGAGAGGAGACAGGGCAGGGCACAGGGGTGCAGTTGGGCAGGGGTGCTCCCTGGGCCTGGGGCGATGGAGAAAGTGCTTCCCAGCTTTACCCAGTGGCCCCAGGCTGCCCTTGTGTCTGTTTTTTCTCCTGCATTCTGCTGGCAGATGGAGCAACTGAGCCCAGAGACCACAGTGACTTGCCCAAGGTCACCCAGCACTGGTGGCAGAGCTGGGGCTGGACCTGAGCCCAGGGCTCCTCCTGACTCCTCTGCCCCCCACCCCCAGGGCTGTGGACACCCTCTCCCTTTCTCTCTCAGACACTCCCTGGATCTGCGGGCTTTGGAGGGGGAGGAGAAAGCTGGATGCTCCAACCCCCTCTCCTGGGAAAATCCCCAGGTTGAAGAGAGGGGAAGGGGCAGCAGCCCCTCATCATGGCTGGTGCAGCTGCCCGAGGAAGGCTGCCTGAGGCAGGCAGGCCTGGGATTCATCCCAGCTCAGCTGCTCACTGACCCCGCGTGACCTTGACCAGTCACTGTCCTCCTGGGAACCTCTCTGCTTTTCTGTGAAGTAGGGACAACCTGTGGTGATGCAGGAGGTCTGCCTGGCTCTTTCCTTTTGTTGCCCCATCCGTTCCTGGAGCCCACCCAGCTCCACCTGGGCTGCAAGGATAGGAGGGGACCTTAGTTAGGCCAGGGAACAGGGGTACATGCACTGTACCCATTTTACTGATGGGGAGACTGAGGCCTCAGGGAGGGAGTGTGCCCAACCCCGACTTGGTGGCAGAATTGGCACCAGGTTTCACCACCTGGCCTCCAGGATGCCCCCAGCGAAGTCTCCCCCACACCGCACCCTGCAGCTCCTCTCCCAACCCCCACCCTAAACTCCCTGGTGGGGCCGCTCCTCTCCCACTGTAGGCCTGAGAGGAGGGACAGGCCCACCTGCCCTGTGAGAGTTAAGGTGCTGCTCGGCCTAGGGGACAGATAGAATGGGGTCAGCGATTCGGGAACTCTGTGGGGCCATACAGGGGAGGTGGCAGGCACAGAGGTAGAGGAGATCTGGCTGTGGGTGACATGGGGGGGTCAGAAGGGGTTGCAGTCACTCTGACACATGAGCATCAGAGCCCCCCACACCCCTCTTAATGGAGAGCTCACCATCTCCTGGGCATCCCCAGGTCATGTTTTTCTCTAGAAGGTTCTTCTACTTGATACCTGCCTCCCACTTTGGCCTTCACTCTGCATGCTAAGGCCTGAGGGATCCAGCTTGTCCCCAACAGGCAGGAAGGCCCACTTCCCTTTGCCCCCCAAAGCTTCTCTCCTTCTGCCTTCGTAGTCCCAGGTGAGGCCTGTGGATTGGAAAGAGAAGGTCTAGGTTCAGGTGTGCTTAGGCTGCTGTGTGGCCTTGGGCAGGCTTTTCACCTCTCTGAGCCTCCATTCTCTGACACGTAGGGTGGGCTTGTGCCCCTGCATCTGCGGGCTGCTGGGAAGATCCCGTGAGGCTGTGAGTGTGACATGGCCTGTTGTTGACATGAGCTGCTGTGTGGCCCGACCACTCAGTGGCCACTCCTGGCAGGTTTCCAGGCCCCCAGCCCCCACACTCACCAGCCATCGGGTTCAGAGACCGCTTCTCTGGCTACCTTGGGTGTCAGCACCCAACCTCCCTGCTGAGCCCTCAGACCTGCTTGGGTGGGGGTAGGGCTGGCTGAGCACCAGTGCCAGGCCATGCAGCTGCAGATCCTGAGGCCACCTGACCTTGGAAAGAGCCTGTCTCTGGCTGGGCTCCAGGGCCGTCTCCCAGACACGGGTCAGGAGCTGGGCGACAGGGAAGAGAGGGAACCGGTGGGGCAGAGAGTGGGCCATGGCCTCACACCAGCGCTGGCCCGGGTCCCTGAGACCACAGGCCAGGAAACAGAGAGGAGACTGGACAGCCAGACGTGGGAGGGAGTTACACTCACCCGCTGCATCGATAGCACAGCAGAGCCTCACTCCTTACACTCTAGTGGGCTGCCTGAGGAGGGGTGAGCTCTCTGTCATGTGAGGTATGCAAGCAAGGGCTGAGTGGCATCTGTTAGGGGGACAGCAGTGGGTTCTAACACAGGGCCAGGGGAAGGGACTGGACCCAGAACCCAGAGTCCCTGTTGTTTGGGACACTAAAGGTGACCAAGGGTCTGACAGACTGTTCCAAGTATTCCCCCATGACCTCCAACAACTCCCCCGTGGTTGTGCCCGCTAAAGCCTGTGGCCCGAGCATGGTCAGTCGCAGCTTCCTCGATCCCCGTGTCACCCGGTCAGCTCCTGCGCAGCCCCAGGTCAGTGTTTTTCAAATTGCGTGCGGGTCCTGACCCAATCGCGGCTGTGAAATTGATTTAGTGAGTTTACGACTTATTTTTTTAAAACAAAATAAAAACAAAAAAGAAAATCTCAAGCACTTTGCATGTAGTGAGGGTAAGTATTATTTTGTAACGCTCTTGTTTCAGCTTTTAAACTATACCTATTGTTGGGGCTGGGCCCATGGCGTAGTGGTTAAGTGTGCAGGTGTTTCGCCGCTGGCGGCCCGGGTTCGGATCCCGGGCGCACACTGAGGCACCGCTTGTCAGGGCATGCTGTGGCGGCATCCCACATAAAGTAGAGGAAGATGGGCACGATGTTAGCTCAGGGCCAGTCTTCCTCAGCAAAAAAAAATAAAATACAATATACCTATTGTATAATGAATAGCAATGTACAGCATGTCTGTTTTCACCCTGGGTCTTGTCAGAAAGTTGGAAAGCTGCTGCCCTGTGTAGAAATCATAGAGGCCTCACTGCGCAGAGGCTCGGGTGTGCAGATTCCTTTGTCCCAGGACTCACGGTTCCTAAGGACATAAATGCCGAGAATTCCCAGATGCTGCTGTTCTGTCCTCAGCCTTCCCTTCCCTTGTCCAGGAGCCCACTTAGCTCCAGCCCCCCGAGCCCCACAGTCAACCACCCCGCCCCGGGGCCCAGGTCCCACTCTGCCCAGCTCAGCTCTGGTCCAGCCCTGCTTCGTCTGTGTGCTCCCTGCTTGCCCCACCTCTTCCTGGGGACCTTCTCTAAGCCCTCTGGCCATGCAGACCCTTCGCCTCCTCTCCTCACATGCGGAGCTCAGCAGGGCAGGGTTGTGTCTGTCTCTCCTCTTCCTCCAGCACACAGTAGGTGCTCGATAAATGTTCGTTCATTCTGCATGATTTATAGAGCGCCCTGTGAGGCAAGGCGCTGTGCTGTGTGGACACACCCCGGGCAGGAGGGCGGACGGCGCTCCGGCCAGCATCCGTCTAGGGTGATGAATGAATGCATGAGAGAATGTGTGAGTGGAGTCTGAGAGTCTCTGGCCTGAGGAGCCTGCTGGGCAGATGGTCGGAAATGCTGAGGCAGCATGTAGCACCTTGCCTGTGCGTTGTAGGTGTTTCAACAGTGACAGTCACTCCTGGAGGAGCAGGAGTGTTGGGGAGGAGCGGGCCCAGTGCTCCTCCCAAGACCTGCCAGCCGCGCCCTCCACTGCTGGGCCCTGCACATGCCTCCCGCTCCCGCCTCCCCCTCCAGTCCTTGGAGCCTCCCTTATGGGCCTAGGACCCTGGGCGTGAAGCCAGGATGCCCTGCTCAGCCCCTGGGAGACACCTGGGGACCCCTGCGGAGAAGCCAGTGCCCTATGGGAGGGCGAGGCAGAGGCCTGAGGCCTCAGACGTCCTGCCCCCACTCCAGTGCCACAGAAGGTCTCCTGGTCTCCGCTCAGAGGCCACCTCCGCTGAGAGGTTCTCCCTGACTATGGAGACAAAAATAGCTCCTCCGTGGTCACATTCTGTCACATCACCCTGCTCAGGTCCTTCAGAGGAATTATGACGGGCTGAAATTGTCATGTTTCTGTCAGTCGTCAGATGTTTATTAAGCATCTACTATGTGCCAGGCGCCAGGGTTCAGGGTGAAGCGCAAGGTCAAGGTCCCGGCACTTAAGGAGGCTGCAGATGAACTTGGTTCAGACCCGATACATGCTGTGAGGAAGATGAGGACGCAGACGGGGAGTGCCTGGTGGAGGCGGCCTTTGCATGAAGACCTGAATGACAGGAAGGTGTGAGCAGCGGAGTCTTGGAGGATTCCAACCAGAGGGACAGCTGGTGTAGAGACCCAGAGACAGGAATGGACTTGGTGTGTTCAAGGGACAGGAAAAAAGGCCCTCGTGGCCGGGGGTGGGGGTGGGGAGTGGAGGGATGAGGTCAGAGAGGGCAGGGTGGCGCCGTGGGTGGGGCCTCGAGAGCACTCAGCAGAGCAGTTACTCAGTCCTCAGCCCAAGTGGAGATGGCACTGCGGGGGTGGCGGGGAGCAGGTGCAGGGAGGAGGCTGTGGAGTTGTCCGGCAGTGATGTGGCTTGGAGCAGGGAGGACTCTGCAGGCTGGATGGACTGGATGTGGTCTCAGTCTGTAGGGTCACCTGCGTGGGGAGGCTCCTGAACCCCCGGTGGGGATGAAAATGATAGCACTGACCTCCAGGGTGTCGGAGGACCAAGGGAGTGGCCAGGGCTTGGCCCGGAGTAAACACGAAGTGTTAGTCATTGTACTGCATTATGACCACCGGGTTTGCAGAGGGCTGAAGGATGATGCGCCGGTGTTAGGCCTGAGCGACGCCCGGGGAGTCACAGCCTGAGATGGGGAGGGCAGGAGAGGGCGATCCTCTGTCTTGGCGATGCTGGGTTTGACGTGCAGCAGACCCCCAGCTTGTCGCTGCTCCAGAGGGCGACTGGGGTGGCTGGTATTTTCAGCCAAAGCCGAGCCTGGGAGCTGCGTGGGGTGTGCGTGTACCCACCCTCACGGGCCCCCAGGCCTGGAGGGCTCAAGGAGGAAGGCAAGGGTGAGCCAGCGGCCTCCATCAACGCTGCTGGGGGGACGGTGGGCTCAGAGGGGCCTTGGAGGGGGTGGAGGGGACGGGAAGTCATCCTCTTCAAGAAGGGCTTCTGCAACTTTACAGTTTATAAACGCTTCACTCCACTGTCACTGTTCATCTTTGCAGCAAGCCTACGAAGTGGGTGTTATTCCTCCCCTTTTTGTGGATGCGACTCAGAGAGGTTAAGGCATTTTCCCGTGGCCACATAGCACGTAAGTGACGTGTTCTCAGGATCACAGACCCTTTTGAGGACCTTATGAATGCTATGACTCTTCTCAGAAAAATACACATATGTACACACTAATTTTAAAACTTTCTATGTGTCTTTTTTCTGTAGGTAATACATTCATATGGTTCTAAAATTAAAAAGACACAAACGAGAATTCAGTGAGAATCCTTCCTCCCTCCCCGTCCCCAGGCACCTGCTTCCCCTCCCCGGAGGCAGCCACTGTCACCAGTTTCCCAGGTCTCCATCCATAGACAAGCGCAGACAAGCAAATACGTGTCTCTATAAATTTCTTTTCTCTCCTTTTTTATACAAACGGTAGATACCATGCTCAATGTTCATCACTGTTGCCTTTTTTTACTTAAAAACACATCTTGAAGACCCACATCACCCCTTACGGCGCTCCCTCGTTTTTTCTGGCTGCGTGGTGTGCAAGTCGTGGATGGGCATCGGGCTGCTTCCAGGCTGGGCCGGGCACACAGGGCACCTGGGTCCCTGAGTGCATGACTGTCTGCAGGCCGAGGTCCCGGGGGTGCAAGCAAGTGTCGCAGGCAATGGAAGCCACCCAGCGGAGGCCCCTGCTGAATTATCCCCTGAACAAGGGAGGGGGTGAGCCTGGCAGTCCCCTCTGACTCCCCTACCCCACTCCTCGCTCCCCCCACACCTCTTCTGAGGTGCAGCCTGTGGGTCCAGCAGACAATCCAGGGAATCCTGTGCAAGTGTGTGTGGGGGGCATCAGCCCTGACTCCCCAAAGCTCTGGGAACCTCTCCCCCGGGCAGCAGCTGCATCTCCTGGAGTCGTGTTTGCTGAGAGGCCAAGGACGAGGCAATGTGGCTGGGGGGATCTCCACGCCCGCCCCCACCCCTTGCTGGGTGCTGGGATGGGGAGGGCAGCGGTGGGCTGCGCCAAGGTCCCCTCTGCTCTTGCCCCCAGCCCACCACAGCTCCCCCCATCCCCAATACCTTGCCTTCTCCTCTGCCCACGAGAAGTCTTCACCCTTTTTGGCCCGGGAGGAGGGCATCCACGTGGAGAAGGGAGGTGGGGCCTCTGGCCTTGGGTGGCCTGGGCTGGTCAGAGCTAACTGGGAAACTCTACTAAACTCCCTCTTCCCTGGCTTCGGGGGCCGCTTCCTGCTGCCCATCTCTCTGCCGCTTGGCCTCCATCTGCTGTGCCAGGTTCTCCACAAGCAGAGATGCCCGGGGCTGGGTCTGAGGCCCTCTTCTCTTCCCATCCGGCCTTCTTACCCCAGGAGATTTCATCCACTCTCACAGCTCAAAACGTCACCCAGGCGTTCAAGATCTAACGTGTCTAACTCCGCCCGGATCTCGGGATCTGACAGCCAGCGGGCATCTCCATCTGGACATTCCGTGGCCACCACACACTAGAATCTGCTGCTCCTGAGACCTGGTCCTCCTTCAGCGTCCCAGTCTGACACCCTTCCTCCCCGCCCCACATCCAGTCCACCACACCCGCGGGCTCTTTGTCCAGAATGTGTCCGCCCTGGCAGCTCCAAGCCACCATTCTTGCTCGCCTGGGCGGCACCAGGAGCCCCCTCACCAGCCTCCACTGTGCCCCCCACGGTGTCCTCACACATCTCTCCCAGTGCACGCGCCACGCTCGGACAGAGGAGGCCTCCCAGGCCAGACCAGGGCAGGGGCGTCACTGGGACCATGCTGAGGATGTTTTATGTCTTAAGCCTGGTGGTGGGTACACAAGGGTTTCCTGTATTGTCCTATTCCTTATTCCTGTTTGTCTTAAAGATTTCACATGAAAATTTAGAAGACCAAACCAGGCAAACCCGACTGCCTGCCCCACCTGTTTCCCATGGCCGTGAGGATGAAATCCACAACGCCCAACCCCCAGGGGCCTCATCCTGGGCAGCTCTCCCTCTTGCTCACTTCACTCCTGCTACCTGGCCTTGCTGCAGATCCTCAACACACCAAACTCCTTCTAGAATGTTCTACACCCCACCTTTCACACAGACACACAATTCTCTTGACTAACTTGGCTCCCACTTACTACTCAGGTCTCAGTTTAAATGTCACTTTCTCAAAGAGGCCTTCGGGGACCCCCCATCATACTAGAGCCCTGTCATCTCCCTCACATCTTGCTGTTCTTTTCCTTCACGCCGCTCACCACAATTATGACTGCCCGCCTATGCAAATGCTTGTTGTGTGTATAGCATCTCTCCCCAGTCGATCTGGGTGAGTCCACGGCCCGTGCCTGACCGGCAGCAAGTGTGCAATAAATAGTAATTGAGTGAGTGACCTTGGAGGAAGAGCACGCAGCAGACCAGATCTCTAGAGGCCACAGCAAGGCAGTGGGGGGTTGAATCCCACCACCAGCGAGAGAGCCAAGGTTGTTCTAGAAAAGAGAAGCCTTCAGGGATCTGCTCTCACCTTCACATCCCTGTAGGGAAGAAGGGCACAGGTGTCTGGGGTGGCCTCTTTGGTGGGACTGTCTGGCCAATAGAAGGGGCTCCTGTGGGGGCGGTGAGCTTTGTCAGGGCAGGGGCCAGGCGTCAGGAATGCCACAAAGGGCACAACTGCAGGTTGGAGCCATCAGCTCCTGCCACCTGGCCCTGACTGGAAGGCCTGTCTGGACATTCTAGGGAACTTGCTTTCTAAGCCTGCTCACCTGCTGGCTGAGTGGTCAGGAGGGAGGGGAGGGGTGCAGAGCTGGAGGGATCAGCCAGTTCACCCCACGCTGCTCAGAGCCCCTCTGGAGCCCACAGTTGCCTGTGTGTCTAGGCTCTGGCTGGATCCGAAATCCGGGACCCAGGTCCTGGCTCCAACTTGTCCTGTGACCCAGTTCCTCCTTTTCCCAATACAACTGACTTCACAGAACCTGGCACATAGTAGCGCTTGATAAATGTTTACGAAGTGGAAGAAACATGTGATGTGACAGTATTTCTTTGAGACAGGAGAGCAGAGTGTCTAATGAATGTGCTGTGGCATCAACCACCTGATTCCAAATCCTGGTTCTGCCACTTACAAGCTGTGTGACCTTGGGCAAGTTGCAGAACCTCTCTGTGCCTTGGTTTTCTTACTCCTAAAGTAGGGATGATAATGGTAGCTTCCTCTGAGGTCTTGGTGCGGATGGCAGGAATCGATCAGCGTAAAGCACTCAGAACAGTGCCTGCACAGAGGAAGTGCATGCTGAATTCTCCATGTGGATTTCGCAATGTCACACCATTGGCCAGTGGGGGAGGGTCTGCGTGTGCAGTGGGATTTCAGGGTCCAAAAGAAGGTGCGGGGGAGGCACGGCGTTGACTGAGCACTGACTGTGTGGCCTGCACTTTTATGTGATTGACAGTCTGCATCTGGCCCTCAAGACCACCCTGCAAGGTAGGGATGACTATGTTCCTTTGCAGATGAAGACACCGAGGCTCAGAGAGGTCCAGGAGCCTGCTGGAGCCAGGCAGGACTGAGCCCACTGCCAGCCCAGCTCTGTGAGAGTCTGAGGCCACTGCTCTTCCTCACCTGCTCCCTATGCTGGTATGGGGAGACACTCTGGGCTGGGCCGTGTGATGGGGGCAGGGGGGCTCTGGGGCACTGCATCTGAAAACCAGGGGAGGTCAAAGGAAGGACTGTTCCGCCCTGAGAGTGATTCAGACCACCTGTCAATCACCTACTCTGCGCTGGGCATGTGATGTGTGTGATCCCATATATTCCTCATTACTGTGAGATAAGGACTATTATTAGCCCCACCTAAAGATGAGTCGTGCAGGGACCAGAGAGGTTAAGTAACTTGCCCAAGGTCACACAGGCAGAAAGTGGTACAGAGACTCCAGAGTCGAAGGCACTGGGAGGGGGAAATGTGGGCTCTCAAAATTCTTGAAGAGGAGGTAGTCAGACCTCCCAGGGTCTGAGGAGCAGCACGGGGCCTGCAGAGGGCCATGGGCAGGAGGACACCCTGCCACAGTTTCCCCCCGGGCTAGATCTGTCTTCAGCTCCCTTTTACTCTTTGAGGAGCACAGCTCAGCTGCCTGGGCCTTGAGCCCTTTCCTGCCTGCAAAGCCCTGTGTGCTAGAGCTGAAAGGAACCGCCCCCAAACCAGGTAGTCCAGGCCTGAGAGGCCGCAGTCAGAGCTGGAGGAGGGGGCAGGCTCTGCTCTGCACAAGGCTGGAAAATGGGACAGTGGTGTTAATTCCTTCCACTTCCCCCAGGGAAATCTTCCCACCTCTTGAACCACTTCTAGTGCACAGAGTTAGCCCCATTGCCCTTCTTCTGGTAGAAGAAGACTAGCCTCCCCCTCCCGGCCCAAGAGGGGCTCAAGGATGGTTGGGGCTGATCAGACTCAGGACACCCACCGGATCACCCACCTTAGTTCACACTCTGTGTTGGGCGCCTTGTTTCATTACATCTTCCCAACTCTCCTGCCAGGGAGCAATTATGGTCCCATTTTGCAGATGGAGCAAAGGAGCACCTGGCTGGAGCAGTTAGTGGTGGAGCCAGAACTTGAAGCCGAGTTTCCCAACTCCCAGCCCAGTGTTCCTACGTTGCCATCATCATCTTCATCTTCACCGTCACCTCCATCAGCATCATCTTCATCTCCATCATCATCTCCCTCCTCATCATCATCATCTTCATCCTCATCTCATTCTTTGTACTTTACCTGCAATGCCCTGTTGGACCCTTGGCTGATGTTTCTATTCTGTAGTGGTTACCATGTTCACCTCACCAATGGCCTGGTGAGGTGGGTACTGTTATCATCTCCATTTTGCAGATGAGGAAACTGAGGTCCAAAGAGGACATGCTAGGAGGTGCCAGAGCTGAGACTGAGAACCGGGTCTTGCCACCCAAACACGAGGGTTCAACCAGCACGTATTTTCATCAAGTTGGAAAGAAGCCGAGTAGCGCAGGCAGATGTTGCGGGCTTGGGGCTCAGAGGAAGCAGGGCTGGCGGCTGGCGGTGCAGCCAGGGAAGGCTTCAGAGAGCAGAGGGGGCTTGGGCTGGGCCCAGGGGGCTGGGGGGAGGCACGAGGGGGTCCTGGTTGAGAAGGGCATTGTGGGAGATAAAGGGAGTCTGCAGACCAGAGTGAGCCGGGGACCTGGAGCCAGCCAGGCCTGAGTCGGAATCCTGGTTTTGCCACTTCTGCTGTGTGACCACGTCCTCACCCTTCCTCCTCCACCCTCCGCCCCAGGCTCTGATTCTTCAGCTGGGAAGAGAAATAATAACCCTGCTTGTTGCTGTGGTAGGTGCTTAATAAATACTTGTTAAATGAACAAAGGGTTGCAGTGATGCTTCAATGAGACAGAGCAGCAGTGCTTGGCATAGGGCTGGTACTCCAGAGTGTTCATTTCCTGAGAATGGCCACAGAGAAGGATGTTGGGTTCAGCTGCGCCCCACGGCTGAGCTGTGTGACCTCTGGCAAGTCACTTCACCTCCCCTGTTGTCCCATCCGATAACAATGGGATGCATAAGGGCCCTGCAGGCTGGCATTGGCTGAGTGCTCCCTGAGCGAGGCCTTCTGCCCCTCCTTCCCGCTGTCCAGGGGGCTGAGTGCAGGGCCCCGGCTCTCAGGAACGGCTGCTGCTGCTGCTGTCTGGGGCTGGAGGGCCCAGGTGAGGCGCACCTGCGGCCGCCACTGTGTCTCCCATGAGTGGCGAGGGTGTGTGCTGGGAAACTTGCCCTCAGAGCCTGCCAGGGTTGCTGGAATCCACTGAGGCTGCTGCCATTTTATCAGCTCTTCTTTCGCAAAAGGAGTTGTGGGCAAGGAGGCACCGTTTAGTGTCATAAAATCAGAGGGAAAACCTAAGAGGTGACAGGAGCAAGGTGGTCTTCCTACCTCCTCTGGACCCCTGGCAGGCAGGGTCCAGCCTTCCTTAACTCCTCAGGAAGGGGCAGGATAGCGACGGTGCCAGCGAGTTGTCAACCCTGCGAGTCACCTTCACAATCTCCCTGAGGCCCGAGCGTCCTTTGCCAGCTGCTGACTCACCGAGCCACAGCCCTGCTCTCAGCCTCAGTTTCCCTAGCTGTCCAGTGAAGTTTGGACAAGGGGCTGCAGATTTTGGATGTACACAGCATCCAGTAAAATTAAAAGAAAAGTTTGGTAACTGGCCCAGCATTGTGAATTCTTCACTTTGCCAAGAAAGGACACTCAAATTTTAAAAAGCAGCCAGCATCTCCCATCTTGTCATTCCCCAAAAGAAAGAACATTTTCCATGAAGAGAGTCCCCAGATGCCCTCATAGAACAAAGGACAGAGGCTGGCTCGGTGGCTTAGCGGTTAAGTGCACGCGCTCCGCTACTGGCAGCCCAGGTTCGGATCCCAGGCGCGCACTGACGCACCGCTTCTCCGGCCATGCTGAGGCCACGTCCCGCATACAGCAACTAGAAGGATGTGCAACTATGACACACAACTATCTACTGGGGCTTTGGGGGAAAAAAAAAAGGAGGAGCATTGGCAATAGATGTTAGCTCAGAGCCAGTCTTCCTCAGCAAAAAAGAGGAGGATTAGCATGGATGTTAGCTCAGGGCTGATCTTCCTCATAAAAAAAAAAAAAAAGAACAAAGGACAGAGACTGGAGGAAGAACCCCGGACGGGAAGGGGAAGGACTTGGCCGAGGTCACCCAGCAAGGCAGAGCGAGGGGCCCGGCCTCCCAGAGCCTCCCCCGTAGGGAATGTGCTGAAACCACGTTCTTCCCTGTGTGTTCACAGGGCGCATTCGGTGCAAGAGGGTTAGACCAGCCCCCTGCCTTCCATAAAAGGGTGGTTTAACTGTAGACATGGCGCAGGCGCCTAAACAACCAGGGTTCACTCTCTCTCTCTTAATAAAACAACCACATCCAGAGGAGGATGGTACCCAGTTGTCAGTGCCTCTCGCCCCTCTTCCATCTCCGTGCCCCTTCTCTTTTGCGCTTTTCCCTCGGGCCCTTGTGCCTTGGGCAGGAAGCCCCAAGTGACAAATAAGGGAAGACACCCTGACCAGTCTCCCAGTGGTTGTCACAGGAAAGCACAACGCCATGCTTCCTACGTTTCACTTTTTGGTCTGGGATCGTGCAGGTGGCAGGCGAGCCTCTCACTTCCGCCAAAGGAGCCCGTGGTGACGGGAGTGCTCCCTGATGTGAGCAGGTCACTGCGGACGAGGGCCGGGCGCTCACCAGCCCAGTGCACATGGGCTCCTCGTGGTGGAGGATGGCAGTCTAGGGGCGCACCTGTGCCTGGGGGCTGCTTTCCCAACGGCCCAGGGGTGGACATTTCAAGTGTCACCTGAGCTGACACAGGCGAAGCTGGATAAGACACAGGATAAGCTGTGCCGCCACCGGGCTACGATGCGGGGGCTGCTGGGGGTCGGGGGACCCGGGGATGGCAGGGCAGGGGCAGGGGGTGAGAACTGAAGTTGGGGGTGTGGGGGCGGAGGGGGTGTGGGGGCGGAGGGAGTGTCGGGGTGGGGACATGCGGAGCCTCCGGGCCGACCCTGGGGCATGAGCGTGGCTGAGATTCCAGTCACTTCCACTCATGAATGGGAAACACTGGGCCATGCTGGCGAGGGGAGGACCAAGAGCTTAGAGCCGTGGGGGGTGGTCTCCCTCCCTCCTCGCACCCAGGGCCCTGCTAGAGGGTGGAGCCCCATGAAGAGCCCTCTCCTGCAGCACAAGATGAAGCCCCCAGACCAGAGCCCTTCCCTGTGGCAGAGGACCAGGGGCCCCGCACCCTGGGCTCCTGTGTGGCCTTGGGCGGGGCCCTCACCCTCCCTGGGCCTCAGTGTCCTCACCCATCAAAGCCCCAGGTCACCACACCTTGTCCCCCCTGCCTGTCTCCCGGACACCTGTGGCAGGTGGGCCCAGGGCCTCCCGGGGCCGGGCTGGGGCCCTCTCTTCCCTAGCCCCAAACTCCACCCCAGCCCCCTCCAGGGAGGCAGCTCCTCTGCCCAGGAGCACCTTGACCTTCTTCCAGGAGTGGGAGTGAGGAGACGGGCTCAGGGCTGGCCCACCCTGTCTCGCTCTGGGACCCTTAGCAAGTCCGTCCCAGCTCTGGGCTTCCTCGGCCTCAGATGTAAAATGAGGGTCTTGAAATCAGTGATCTTCCGTTCCTCCTGGCTCTAGTTCCTTCTGTGGTGCTAATGGAGGCATTCAAGACAGCAGGACAGAGTCGAGTCGGAGATGTGTGGCGAAGGAAGACCCCCTGAAAACTATTTATAGTCTAGAAGGTGCACCTGGCCCCCAGTCCCCTAGGGCTGCCACCTGGAGCCCTGGCTATCAGGACTCTGGGTAGGGGGCAGACAGGGTCTGGGACTCCCAGCTAAAGTTGTAACCTCTTGGGGGCCAGTATGCACATCCACATTACCTGTTCAGACTGATGGGTCTCACTGGTCCCATTTTCCAGATGAGGAAACTGAGGTTCAGAGCAGTCAAGTAACTTGCCCAAGTTATGTGGTGGATCTGGGACTTCAATTCAGGACTGTGGGACCCAGGGAGCTCCTTTTGAGGGGGGAAGGGAGAAGAACCCAGAGTCGGGGTGGGGTGACTGTGGGGGAGGAGGGCAGGGCTCACTCTCCCTGGGCGCAGAGAGGGAGTTTCTCCCTGGCAGAGGCAGGCTCTGAAGCTGTTGATCTCTAAATTACAGCGTTGGCGCGCACTGGTTGCCGGGGCAACCGAGTTGTCCTGAACCGGGGAAGTGTATAAACATTGCCACAGATGCACAATTAGATCAGGAAGAAGAATAGGACAGAAAATAGAAACTTCCAGCCTTATATAATTCTGGGCCAAAATGTTACCGGGAACCCAGGCCCGGGCCTGGCCCTGCCAGCTGCTGGGGCCCTGGGCAGCACCATCTCTCTCCTGGGGCCCCAGTGGGAAAGAGGGTGGAGGGAGGGTCTGCCTTCCAAGGGCCCAGCTGCTGCGCCTGCCACCCGGCGGGGTGAGGGGCTGCCTCCACTGGAACAGCTGGGGACGCTGACAGGCGAATCCTGCCTCTCACCAGCTTCTCCCCCCACCCCCCCACACCCGGGAAGCGGCAAGGAAGGCAGGAGGGCGACTGGCTTAAACTGAGCACCCGCTCTCTCCCTGGGTCTTGTGGTGGAGTTTTGATTCTTACTTTACAGATGAGGAAACTGAGGCTCAGAGAGGTGAAGTGAGTCGTCCGAGGTGACACAGCTAGGCAGCAGATGTGTCTGCCTCCCCCTCTTCGGGTCTGCACACCGTGAGCTCATCGATGTTGCCACCACCCAGGGCCTGAAGAGCTAGACACACCTGGGTTTGGACCCACTTACCAGCTGTGTGGGCTTGGGTAGGTCACTTCCTCTCTCTGAGCCCCTGTTCCCTCACCTGTGACATGGGAACACCGATACCTACACAGGAGCCAAAGCTCGGGGCTCCCTCTTCCTCCACTGGGACCACCACCAGTGGAGTCTCCACCCACCACTCCTCCCAACAAGTTTGGGGACAGGACAGGAACCAAGAAGGGGCTGTGGGCCCCAGCACTGTCCAGTCGAACTTTCTGCCCTGAGGGAAATGTCTGCTCTGTCTAGTATGGTAGCCATTAGCCACATGTGGCCACTGAGCACGTGAAATGTGGCTAGTGCAACTGGGAACCGAAGTCAGAATTTTATTTAATTCTAAGTACATGTAAGAGCCACAGGTGGCCAGTGGCTGCTGTACTGGACAGCACAGGAGAATGTCCAGCCCCCGAGGGACCCAAGAGGGCAGAGGCTGAACCCAAGGAGGTGAGGGGGCCAGAGCTCCCTCTGCTCCAGGCAAAGGGGACAAATGGTGGGAGGGCAGAGCCCAGATGGGCATCAGGAAGCTCCGGGAACAGGGGCGAAGGAGGGTTGAGGGGGCGGAGTGAGGGGCTGGGACTGGGACCTGGATCCTGGTGGCCTCAGCTTCTGGAGCCGGGCCAGCCTCGGAGGCACTGGCTCAGGCCCGACACTCCCTCCCTGTCGTCAGAACCACCTAACTGTCCCCTTCTGCCCACCGGGCGGTGCAAGTCTTGGGTTCTAGTCCCGACTCTCCCCTTCCTGGGCGTCTCTGGACAGGCGCCTTGCCGCCCCCGAGCCTGGGCGCCCCGGGGCCCTCGGAGAGGCCGCCGCTGCAGCCGCTCGCCGCCAGCATCTCACCCGTCTGGTTTCTCCTCCCCAGGCCCCGCGTCTTCCCAGGTGAGCACGCCGGCTTCAGGACATGCACGCGCACAGCCGCAACGGGCAGGCGCACGTGCCTCGGCGGAAGCGCCGCAACCGCTTCGTCAAGAAGAACGGCCAATGCAACGTGTACTTCGCCAACCTGAGCAACAAGTCGCAGCGCTACATGGCGGACATCTTCACCACCTGCGTGGACACGCGCTGGCGCTACATGCTCATGATCTTCTCCGCGGCCTTCCTCGTCTCCTGGCTCTTTTTCGGCCTGCTCTTCTGGTGCATCGCCTTCTTCCACGGTGACCTGGAGGCCGGCCCAGCGGTGGCTGCGGCGGGGGCGCCTGCGGGCAGCGGCGGGGCGGCTCCGGTGGCCCCCAAACCCTGCATCATGCACGTGAACGGCTTCCTGGGCGCCTTCCTGTTCTCGGTGGAGACGCAGACGACCATCGGCTACGGGTTCCGGTGCGTGACGGAGGAGTGCCCGCTGGCGGTCATCGCCGTGGTGGTCCAGTCCATCGTGGGCTGCGTCATCGACTCCTTCATGATCGGCACCATCATGGCCAAGATGGCTCGCCCCAAGAAGCGGGCGCAGACGCTGCTGTTCAGCCACCACGCGGTCATCTCGGTGCGCGACGGCAAGCTCTGCCTGATGTGGCGCGTGGGCAACCTGCGCAAGAGCCACATCGTGGAGGCCCACGTGCGGGCCCAGCTCATCAAGCCCTACATGACCCAGGAGGGCGAGTATCTGCCGCTGGACCAGCGGGACCTCAACGTGGGCTACGACATCGGCCTGGACCGAATCTTCCTGGTGTCGCCCATCATCATCGTCCATGAGATTGATGAGGACAGCCCGCTCTACGGCATGGGCAAGGAGGAGCTGGAGTCGGAGGACTTTGAGATCGTGGTCATCCTCGAGGGCATGGTGGAGGCCACCGCCATGACCACCCAGGCCCGCAGCTCCTACCTGGCCAGCGAGATCCTGTGGGGCCACCGCTTCGAGCCCGTGGTCTTCGAGGAGAAGAGCCACTACAAGGTGGACTACTCGCGCTTCCATAAGACCTACGAGGTGGCCGGCACGCCCTGCTGCTCCGCCCGGGAGCTGCAGGAGAGCAAGATCACCGTCCTGCCCGCCCCGCCGCCCCCGCCCAGTGCCTTCTGCTACGAGAACGAGCTGGCTCTCATGAGCCAAGAGGAAGAGGAGATGGAGGAGGAGGCAGCGGCCGCTGCCGCGGTGGCCGCGGGCCTGGGCCTGGAGGCGGGCTCCAAGGAGGAGGCGGGCATCATCCGGATGCTGGAGTTTGGCAGCCACCTGGATCTGGAGCGCATGCAGGCCACCCTCCCGCTGGACAACATCTCCTACCGCAGGGAGTCCGCCATCTGACCTCCAGGCCCTGCCCTCGCTGCTTCCCACAAGAGCCTCTGCTGGGGGTGGGACACCAGGACACCCCCTCCGCACTCAGGACAGAGCTGACCCTGGTTCCATGGACCTTCTGGAGGGACGTGGGGGCCTCAAAGACTGGGACTTCAAAGTCCCTTCCTCCTGACTCCGGAGCCTAGGCCTGGGAAGGGCCCGGATACTCTCCGCCCTGTCAGCCCGGGTCCCCCAGCACCTACCCACTGGCAGCTTAGGGACCCCAGACCCACCACCCTTTCCCCACTGACCCTTCAAGGACGTGCCCCTTTTGCTCTCAGAACCTTGGGGAAGGCGGCTGGACTGCTGGGGGGGTGGGCATCATGGTGTTCTGGGGTGGGCAGGGGGTTAGTTTGGGGGAGGGAGGGAGGGGGGTGCGCTTCTTTTGCATGACTGTGGCCTGTTGCTCATGACTTTCTTTTGTAAATATCTATAAATGGAGAGAGATGGAGGCACCAAATCCACCTTCTGCCATTGGTACCTGCAGGACGAGGCGGTGTGGTCCCTCTCTGTGCCCCCTCCCCCTCCCGGCCAGGCAAGCCTAGCCCTTCCCCCTGCCCCACTGGCTGCTCCCTGAGGCCCTCAAAGCCAGCCGTCTTGGCCCCTGGATGGTGTTGGGCTTGAGTGCAGAGGTGGGACCCCGAGGGGCAGGATGAGGGCCAGTCCCTCCCTGCGGTCCCTCCGGGCCCCCGGGCCCAGCCCAGATTGACAATGGAGTTTGTAACTATATATTTTTAATAAAGTATATGGTCCATTAGGAGTAGGCTGGTTGAAGATGGAGGGCTGGGAAGAAGAGCTAGAGAGAGTGAGAGACACCAACAGGATGTGAGTGGTGTGTGTGTGTGTGTGCGCACCTCTTTCTGAGCTACTAACCCTTGGAGAGAACTTTATCACCTGCCATTCTTTTTCTTGGGAGCCAATGGGAAGGATCCTGAGTGGGCATCAGAGGACCTGGGTTTGAGGCAGAGCTTTACTGCTTACTAGCTGTGTGGCTGTCAGCAAGTGGCCCATCAGCTCCTGGCCTCAGTTTCATCGTAGAATGGGATGAACCATACCTCCCTCCCAAGAGATGATGGACATGACAGCCCTGTGTAGATGTCCACCAAACCTTTATAATTCAGGTGGAAATAGGACGGGCCCACCTGGTTTACACCCCCCTACACACATGCACGCACACACATGGGGCTGGGCTGAGGAAGTTGGCTGCGATGGTGGGAAGGGCTCTAGGGGGCAGCTGGAAAACCTGGACATAGTAAGACTTGGTCCCTGCTTCGTTGTGGGACCTCTGGTAAGTCCCTTCCCTTCTCTGGGCTTCAGTTAGCCTGTGCTGTGTAACAAGCCACCCCAAAACTTAGACAACAATGGTTTATTCTTTCTCAAGGTTCTGTGGGTGGGCTGGTGATTCCTTGTCTGGTTTCTTCTGGACTCACTCCAGAAGCTTTGCTTGGCTGGAATGTCAGCAAGGCTGTAAAGTCCAAGATGGCTTCACTCACATGTCAGGCTGTTGGTCTGGCTGTCAGCCGGGGGGGCCTCGGTTCTCCTCCAGAGGCCTCTCCTCCTCCAATAGGCGACACCAAACTCCTTCATGGCGTCTCAGGGCAGCGACTCAAGAAGGTGAAGGCAGAAGCTGCAAGGTCCCTGAGGCTTGAACCTGTAGCACATCACTTCCATTGCATTCTGTTGGTCAATCCAGGTCACTCCAGAGGTGTGACCAGCCCAGATTCAAAGGGTAGGAAATTAGACTTCACTTCCTGGGAGTGGGGTAAAGTCACATTGCAAAGGACACACACACCAGGGTGGACTTGTGGCCATATGTGATAGTCTATCACAGAACCTTTGAGTTGAGCGTTCCTTCTGGCTCTAACTCTATTCTACATGCCAACTGTGTACCCAACATTCAGCGTGTAAGGAAGCAGAGGGCACCCTCCCTGTTTCCAAGAGTCTTCTATGCAAAGATGCCAGCTACATCAGGAAACATAGGAAAGCAGCAGGCAAGCTCACCTACTATAAAGTGCTGTGGGCTGCTTTGTGAATGACCACGTTTCACCCTCACTGGCAACATTTGGCCATTTGGGTAAATCATTGTGCATCCCACATGCCTTAACTGTTTAACAAGAGAACCTGAGACCTCTTTCCTGGAGAAAGAGGCTGGCCTGGGATTCAAGTCCCTCAACAGATAACTCATCATAATGTCTCTCATTTGCATAACACCTTTCACACCCTTTAGTTCAGTAAGTGAACAAGGACAAGGATTTGGTCTCAGATGAGGAAATGGAGGCCCACAGAACTAAGAGGGACTTGAACCAAGGTGAGGACTAGCAGAGGCTCAGGGGCCTGCTTTCTCTTCACTCCCATCCTCCCTGAGGCAGGGGCTAAGTGAGGGCAAGCGATTGCCTCCTTTCCCTCCCTGCCCTCCCCCCAGATTTCCCAGAGTGCACCTGTGACCTCGGGTCCTCCAACAGCCTATGGGGGCCACTCAGCAAGACAAAAGGGCAGCTGCCCATCTGCACATGCTCTCAGAAGGGCCCCTGGTGCCCTCCTGCCAGGTCAGAGTACCCCAGGGTCTCACCCTCTCCACTGGTGGCTCCTCAGAAGTGTCCCTCCACCCCGCCCTGCAGGCCCCTCGGAGGACCTCACTGGGTCTCATCCTGTCCTGCCAGCATCCTTCTCAGGCTGCTCAGGCACCCTGGGTAAGCAGCAGTAACTAAAGAGGACCTCAGACTCGGGCACCTGCCGACTCGGAACCTTCCACCCGGAACACATCTTAGAGGTCAACCAGCCCTCCACCCCTGAGGGCAACGGGGGAAGGGGTACACGTAGAGCCCACCTTACGAGGGTCTCCCATCCAGAGCGACCTGGGGGTACTTCAAGGTCCCTCCGAAACACCTTCCTCAGCAGCAGTTTGCCACTTGCTCAGACACTGTGACAGTGGCTCCTTTAGGAGGGCCTGTCTCTCTGTTAACGTGTGAGCATGACCTGGGCGACGCAGGACAGCAAGTGTTGACGAGAGCCCGAAAAGCAAGGACTTTCTGGGGTGCCAAAGTGGAGTGCCAGTGTGGGCAGGGGGGGTGGGCCCAGGGGGAGGGGCCCCAGCGGTGCTGAGCACACAGCTGCAGAGGCTCCAGGGCTGGAAGGCTCTGCTGCAAACTCCTGCTCGCTCGGCTCTTGCTCTGCTCTGCTCTGCTCTGCTCTGCTCTGCTCTGCTAGGCGCTGACTCACCTTCCCTCTCCCACCTGTTCCCCTTTCGCAGCCCTCCCACCGCCTTCCCCTCCCCTGCTGCTGGCAGGCAGCTCTCTGATCTCTCTCACTTCACTCTGGGCTCCTGGCGGCGCTGAAATGGGGGAGATCTCTCTATCTGGGGGTGTAAAGACCTTAGATATCAGGGAGCTTGGAGTCACGGAAATGGGCTGGCTGAGGGGGCCTTGGAGGCACCACCAACCCTTCCTCACGCCACCCCATCTTCCCTGTGGAGCCAGGAAGGGGAGACCTCACCTACCCTGCCCTGCCCTGCCCTCTGTCTTCCCCCCTGCAGTCACAGCCCCGAGGGAGCAGTGAGTGGGTGGCATGGAGAGAAGGAAGGGGGGATCAGGTGGGAGAAAGGGAGGAAGTCGGGGGGCAGGGAGAGTGAGAGGGTGTGGTCTAATGAAGCTGACAACCTCGCCCCCGTGTTGCCTAAAACCCACCATTCAGGCCCAACTCTTGTAGGTTCATCTTCACTTCCTTCCCGCCAGCTTCTGAAAAACTTATTTTCATTATGAACGCAAATCGCTTAAAGAAAAGAAAAATAGAAAAGAACCTAGAAGACATTCAACTCAGCTGTCTCCCTCCGCACATTCTTGCCTTATCTTTGTGGGTCCTTAGTTAGATCCCACAGCTGTGATCAGGGACCTTCATCCTGTGTCTGGCTTTCCTCACTGTAGTTTTTTCTCGGTGCTGACTTTTCTTGGTTTTGATGGATTCTATGTATTTTCCATTTTTAATGACAGCATAATGTTCATAACATCATAGAGTTCAGTGGGCCAACACCTCATTTACAGGTGGGGAAACTGAGGCCTAGAGACGTGTAACCTTGAGCCCCGCTCTCCTGGGCCCCAGCCCAGTGCCCTTCCCACTACTATACCCGGGACCAGCTACTTAATTTGGGGGGTCCATTGTAAAATGGAAATGTGTATGCGTTGTTCAAAATTCAGGAAAACTGTGCCATTAAAGGCACCAAAATATAAAGCTTTCTCCTTTCTTCAGATGACCTGCCCTGCTCACGTGCATGCTGCACTGTCACATGGGACTTGACTTACAAAACGCAAGTTCAAGCAGAAAATTAAGAATTTCAAGACAGAGACTACAGGGCAATAAACCAAGCTTGGGTCCCTTCTACAAGCTCTGTTGGCCTAATCCTTCCCCTCCTGTATCTTAATCCTTCCCCTCCTGTAAACTGATAAATTCCAACTCTTCCCCGTGATACACAATGCTGTGAGCAACATCTTTGGGCAGTTTTTTTTTTGTGTTTTAATTTTTTTTCTTCTTGTGGCTGTTTGCTCAGGCTAACTACTGACAGAATTCTAGGCTATGTTTGCCAGACTCTCTCAAAATGCAACCCCCAGCCTCTGAATCTTTCCACAACAACTGTGTAGACCCGAGTTCCAAGGATTGGAAAGGGGAGAAGTTTCAAAACCAAGCTCCCTCTCCACAGCTTCTCCAGGGGCTGCCTGACGAGAGGGTGAGCACAGATGAGGAGGAACGGCTGGCAATGGGGCACAGTGATGACACCAGGTCACAGAGCCAAGAGAACTGGCATTTCTGTGCATATTTATAGAGAGAAAAGGTCACGGATGTGAGAGCCAGAGGGTCCTAGGTTTGAATTCTGGCTACCGCTTGCCAGCTATGTGACTTTGGGCAAATTGATTGACGTCTCTGAACCTATTTCCTCATCTGTAAAAAAGGGCCATTCCTATATATATCTCACATATTTGTTGTATGGATTAAATGAGATCTCATACATGACCAGGCATGGCATGGTGTTGGGCACATTATTGGACCCAAGTAAATGGGAATTGCCTTCCAGAGAAGATTTTGATGGGCTTACCATATGAGACACAGAGAGTCTGAAAACTGACCTCTGAGCTTCCTGGCAGCCATGCAACAAAGGAAACTTGATAGATCTCTTAGTTCTCAGTATATAAGGACTGCGAGGCCAGAGAAAGGGCTTGGGTTCTGACTTACTATGCGATCCTGGGTAATCTCTTCCTTTCTCTGAACTTCATTTTCCCCATCTTCAAAGTTAGACACTGGACTTAATGACCTCTGAGTCCCTGACACGTCTGGCAACCTAAGATTCTATTCTTGCATCCTTTAGAAGATGGCAAGAGGCCTTGGGTAAAGGGTGGGGAAGGACAGAATTGGTACTTGGCAAAATTGGGAAGATGCTCAAGTCTATCTTTGCCCCCTCCCGCAATCACTGGCAACCTCCAGGGCCTACCCATCACTCCATTCACCGCCTCAAATCTGGTATAAAAATCCCTACATAAGCCCTGTTGGGAACCCCCCAACCAGAGGCATTTTCTTGGGTCCTGGTCATCAGCTCACACATCAGCCCCACCCACTACAGATTTCAAAGGGCTTCGTATCAGTCATTCATTCCTCATTCAATGAATATTTGTTGAGTTCCTACAATGAGCAAGGAAGACTCTGGTCTAGGAGAGGGAATTCAGTGCTGAACCAAACAGTCAAAGATGTAGGTGGCATCTGGCCCCCCCGCCCTTCAACTCTGGGCTGTGGCGTTGGGAAGGAACCCTCGGCTGGGAGTCCTGAGGCCTCTGGCCTGAGCCCTGCCACCAAGGCCAGGTGGGGCCGTGGGCAGTCCCTGTCCAGGCTTGGGACAGCAGCCAGGGCTCCCTGGTTACAGGCGCCATAGCTGTCCATTGCAGGTGCCATGGCAATGCAGCAGGTAGGCTGGAGCCCCCCCTGGATGGAGGCTGTTGTCAGCTCTCACAGTTCCCACAGTGGGAGGGAAGCCACAAGGGGACCCTTGGGGACCCCACAGATGGAGGAAAGACAGGGGGAGGGGTTTAAGATGCCACATAGAGGGGCAGGTGCAGAGTCCCATCCAGGACCAGGCTCCTGATCCCCCACCTGTCACTAGGATTACCTCCTCCTGGGCTGTGGTCCCTTGGAATGAGGGTCTGGAGGTCACCACCTGCCCCTCGTGCTTCCAGAGCCTTCCCTGCCAAGCAGAGCAGAGGCTCAGCTCACTGTCCCCCGTCTCGGCCCCAGGACTTTCCAGGCCTGTCTGAGCCCCCTCTTTCCTCCCCTCCTGGGCCTCCTCATCCACACCTGGTCCAGGGGACTAAGGGCAAGTCCACAGAGTGGGGAGAGGGTTCAAGGAGCGGTGACCATGCTATGGGGAATGGAGGGGACATTACACACTGATGTGGGAGCAGGTGACAGAGACAGAGCGGCTATGACAGAGATGGGCAAAGGGAGAGACACAAAGAGACCAAGAGAGACAATGATAGAGTCAGAGACAGAGAAAGATGGAGAGAGACAACAGCTGAGAGACAGAGGCCGACGGAACAGAGAGCAAGAGCAGGCCAGAGGGAGGCAGAGGGACACTGCGAACGCACCAAGAGAAGAGCTACAGAGTTCCAGAGAGAGAGACACTCGCTCACTAAGTCAGAGGTGGAGAGCAAGAGGCGTGTGGGGTTGGCGGACGTGGATGTGGAGGGGCAGGTGGTGGCTCCCCCAACCCAGGGCCTGGCGTGTCTATGGGGAAGCAGCCCGACGCTCCGGGTTCCAGGGATGGAGAAACCCCAGGCCTGCATCCAGCCAGGCAGAGAGGAAGGTGGAGACCCCTCCCCTGGGCTGCGGCTGAGTGAGGGGTGTCTCTAAGGAGAATCCTTGGAGGTGCTGAGCGGTGGTGGGTGCTCCATGGAAACACCAGAGAGGCTGCCTTGCAAATGGCACAGCTGACAAGAGCACTGCTGGGCGGTTTGGGGCCCCCTGCAGCACTGGATGCCCTGCTGCGGCCTCGCAGGGGCTGGACCATGAAGCCACTAAAACCCAAGTTAGAGCCGAAGAAAATCCCAGAGGCCAGAGGGCACAAAGAAGCCCACTCCCCAGCTTTGTGCATTGGGGACAGGGGACAGAGGACAGGCCTGCTGCCAATCCCTGCTCAGCAGCTGTGTGACCTGAGCCTCCTTCCTTACCTTCAAGATGGGGATACTGACATGGGCCCCTGGAGCCAAGTTCAAGGCCCTGTGACATGGAGACAGGCAGCAGCTCCGGCTGTGAGGTTGCCCCTCACCCCCATCCCCGGCACAGACACCCCACCCAGCCGCTTGTTACAGTCTGAGGTCAATCTCAACTATCCCTTACATGATAACATAACAATTAAATGCCTACTCTTTACAGGTTATGATGCCCCTAACCTTTGATTTCTCATTTGACCCCCAATCAGCCCTGTGGGGGAGGATTCTATTACTATCCCCATTTTACAGACATCAGAGAGGTGACTGTCTTACCCAAGGTCATGCAGCCACTCAAGGCTTTCCCTCGGGTTTTCTGGCTTTGCAGTTGATAGCATCTCAGCCCCTGAGCCATGGTGGAGGTTGACTGATAGAGTGAGGGGGGAAAGGGGTGCATGTCGGAGGAAGACAGTCCCTATGGGGCTGGGCCAGGAGAGGAGGTGAGGACAGCAGACTGAAGATCTGGGGCCTTTCTCTGCAGGCGGTGGCGAGCCCCAGGTGGTCCTGGAGCAGAGGAGTGAGTGATGGAGAGGCATTCAGGAAGCCGCCTGTGGCAGCTGAGTGGGCTGGAGTGGGAAGTGGGCAGGCACGGGAAGCTGGCCGACCAGGATGGGCAGTGTGGCAGCCCGGCTGGGTCCGGCCTCCATGCAGCCTTTGAGCCTCCTCCAGGGCCTTTGAAGGAAGCTGGATGGGGAAGCAGGAACAGGAGGGGCAGCTTTCTCGGCTGGAAGCCAGACAGGCAGAACCGGGGATGCTGCCAGAGGAGCCTCTGCGGGGGGGCAGATTCATGCGGGGTAAATGGAAGGGATGGAATGGCTCCCGTCTTCCCCGTGACAGGTGAGAGGAGGGAGGACACGGGCAATTGAGCACGGCGAGCGGCAAAGGTGGAAACTCGTGGAGAGGATGGGCAAGGTTATTTATGGTCCAGTCCCTGCAGGGAAGGAGTGGGGGAGGGGGCCACAAATGGCCTTGCTGCCCCTGGCAGCCAAGAACCCAGGCTCGAGGGGAAAAGAAATCAGGCTTTGGCTAAGGAAAGCCCCAGCGACTCTGCTGCATCGGGAAGGAGGCAGCAGAAAGGGCTGGGCTCTGGAGCCCACAGGCTCGGTGAGGGGCCCAGTGGTGCCCCTTCCTCCCTGGGTTGTCCTGGGCGACTCGCTCCCCTTCTCTGGGCTTCATGTGTAAGAACGACACGATAATAACAGTCCCTGTTTCACAGGGGTGACAACATGTGGACTAAATGGCATAGCACATGCAGATCCCGCCACACAGTGTCAGGCACAGAGGCCCGGCTCAGCCAACGCGCATTCCTTCTCTTCCCTGGAGACAGGCGGGCCTCCCTTGAAGACCTGGAGAATGGGTTTGCTGGAGGCGAGGCAGGGGAAGGCAGGCTTGGAAAACTCCCCCTGTCATCCCAGCCACATCCCGACCCCCAGCTCTCCGTCAGCCTCCCCAGGGACATGTCTCAGAGCATCAGAGCTGCAAAGGCCCTTTGGGACCTGACCCCATCGCCTCGAACTACAGATGGGGAGACAGAGGCCCAGAAAGGGGCAGGGATGTGCCTGCGGTTATGCAGTAACTCGGATGTCCAATCGAGGCCGGAACACCCCAGGCCTGGCCCTTCTTCACCTCGGGCCCGGCTGTGAAATGAGGATGATGTGGAGCCTGCCGAGTGGGCTTGGGCTCGCTGAGCTGATGTGCAGAGAGCCTGGCACACGGTAGGTGTTCAGGAACCAGTTGAGCCTTCTGCTTATCGAGGTCACGCTCCGTACACCGTACGCCACTGTGGTTAGGAGCATGGTCTCAGGCATCACCCAGACAGAGGCTGAATCCTGGCCCTGCCATGGCAGCTGAGTGACCTTAGACAAGCGACTTGACCTCTCTGAACCCGGGTCTGTTCTTCTGTAAAACGGAGGAAGCCCCAGCTCCCACCTGAGGGGGCTGCTGGGAGGGCAGAGGGAGATAACGTCCTCAGCGTCAGGCCCCAGCCCCCTTGGCAGCTGCGGGCCTCTCCCTCTTCTCAGCCTGTGACCCCTGCCTGGCACCCCACCATCAGTGCCCACACCTTGCCACTCCCGCATGGGTGGAGAGCCTGGCCTTGAAGAGACTGAGGCAACCTCTCCCATCTGGCAAGGAAGTGACTCCAGCTCGCCTCAGCCCCCGAAAATAGAGTCCTATTTTAGCTTCCAGCTCCTCCATGGAGAGGCCCAGAGTGTGATGCGAGGGCGTTTGGCTGTTGAGGGCCTGTATCGGCACCCCCACCGGCCCTCCCCCATTCTGCCAGGCACTGCCAAGCTGGGCCCTTGGGCCTCTCCTGCCTCCTAGTAACTGCCCCCTGTCCTGGACACCCAAGGCCTTCCACCAAGGCTGAGCTGCCTGCTCCTCCTGGCTCGACTGCAATTCCAGTTCCAATTGAGGGTCTCAATTCCACCTGGACACCGTTTCTCCCATAGGGCCCAGGACCATCACGCTAATTAGGATCCCACAATTCTCCATTGCATTATTCAGATGCGGTCCCCTGGCCTTCAAGCCAGTCCATGTTTCCACAGCCCCATCCCAGAGAAAGCAGAAGTTCTCCTCCCGGGGGCGGAAGGAAGGAGGCAGGACTGCTACATTAGGAGTGCAGCCATACAACTTATTCATTCAATCCCACAGAACCTTCTCCCCAAAGCTATGCACTGTTTCCTACCTCAGTGCCTTTGCACTGTGACTCCCCCGCCTGGAATGCCCTTCTCCTTCAGCTCCAGCTGAGACTGGAACCCAGACTACCTGGATCCGGAATCCAAGATCTTAACCACTCTGTGGTCACTCTAAAAGAACATCTAAGCAGAGGGATGGCATGTGCAAAGCTTGGCCTTATGAAAGAGGGGGCCGCTATCACTGGGCAGAATGTTTTTGGCTTCTGGAGACACTAGGGGACTTCACTCTTTCTAAGAAACAGGCACAGAAACGTGAAATAACTTGCCCGCGATTATACATTAGTGAATGAAGAAGCTGGAATTTGAACCCTGGGGTCTGTCTCTAGAACTCGCACCCTGTACCCTCACAGATGGCCTCTGGGCAGGGGCTCGGAAGAGGTTCGCTAGATGAGGAATTGACTGAATGCATTGATGGGATTCTAGTCCACAAGCCCACTGCTTGCCAACCGTGCATCTCTGGGCAAATGGCCTCGCTCAGCACTGCTGCCTTACCTGTCAGAGTGGAACTGAGAACTCCTTTCCTGGGGAGGCAGGGAGCTGGGGGAGCCCACATCTTGGGGTCCTGCAATCATCAGATCCTAGGTCTGCTGAGCTGGTGGTGGGAGAGGGTGGAGATGGGTGGGAGGTAGACTGTGTGGGCAGGGTGGGCAGGGAGAGGCAGGTGGAAGGGTGGGGGTGCTTTGGCCGCATCCCAGGGCACAAGCCCATGGGTCAGTTAAAGACGAAGCCAGAGGCTCAGGCAACGTCCCCAGAAGCCCCTGGGCTCCAGGCTCACAGCTGCTCTGCTTCTAGGCAGGCAGGAGAGAGTCTCTCTCCCGCCAGTTCCAACCAGAGTCCCAGAATCCAGCCTCACTGGAGTCACGTGTCCACCCCTGAGTCCACCACTGTGGCCAGGGGCATGGACCGCTCTGATGGGCAGGCATGAGTTCTGGGCATGGAAAGTCTTCTTGTCTTAATGGGGAAACCGGCAACCTGCCGTGGCAGATGAGGAGGCCAGAGGGGCTGAGAAGGGAGGGAGGAGAAGGGAGGAAGGAAGCCAGGAACCAGGGATGGAAGACAAAAGCAGGGCAGGGAAAGGTCTGCCCTCTCTAACCTCAGCCACCGTCTGGTCAGATGCAAGCACAGAACCGGGAGTCAGGCTCTGCTGCACTATGGTGACCTCAGGCAAGCCACACCTCGTCTCTGAGGCTCAGCTCTCTCGTCTGTAAGATGGGGCAATAGTAGCAGCAATCTCATGGGCCGTTATGAGAGTGTAAAGGGGGTTAGGCATTTAGCTGATGGCAGTGGTTATTTTTATCTCCTTCTTCGCTGTTCACCTTTCAGTCTCTGCGCATGCGTTGACCCTGGCTTGGCATCAGGCAGCTGGCAAAACTCCTGTCTAGCCGTCATCTTCATGGCCCCGCCCCTGCCCTGGGAGGTACTGGTATCCCGGTTTCACAGGTGAGAAAACAGGCCCCGCAGCTTGAGTGGCAGGCCCGAATCCCTCAGCTGATCAGAATCAGGACCTCACCCGGAATCTGAAGCCCAAGTTCCTTCCATCACAGCAACTGTTAGTTGAATTGGATAAAGGTGGGGGAGGGAGCAATTCTTCGCCTCAGTTTCCCCTCCTGCCGCAGAAGAAACCAGAATGATCCCATTCTCCTGTCCCTAGGAAAGTCCAAGCCAGACAAGTGGTTACTAATAATTCTTGCCTCACCTCCCCGGGGCCCTTGCGCCTTCCCCGGGGCCTCTGTCCCACAGCGCCGCCCAGTGGCGTCCTCGGGGACTGCAGGCTGCGGGCGCCGACCCCCGGTACCCCGACCCGGGGCCGAGCCCCCTCGGGCCGCTTGGTCTCTGAGGGTTGAGCCCTGCTCTGCCCTCTCTCCGCCTCCAGACCTGCGCATCCTCACGCCTCTGGCGCGAGCACGCAACGGGCGTCCGCACACCGTCTTGTTAGACGCTCCTGCACCCCCGCGAGGCGGGACTCGCTGGCCATTGTAGGCGCGGAGACCGGACTGGAGGGCAGGCGCTTCCACGATCGCGCAGCGAGGAAGGGGCGGAAGGGGGTTGCGGCGGGGAGGGGGGCCTGGGGGCGAGACTTGAGCCCGGGTGTGACTTTGTCCTCATACTTTGTGTGGGGCGCCCAGCGGAGTTTGCAAAGTGCTTTTCACAGACATCAGCCCAGCGTTGCCCCCACTGAGGCCTGTGGGCCACTCGGATCAGACTCGCGATCTGCGCTGTCCGGCACGGTAGCCACGACCCTCACGGGCACCTGAAATGTGGCCGGTCCGAGTTGAGAGGTGCTGTAAATGTAAAACACACACCGGATTGCAAACACTTAGTACGTAAGAAAAGAATATAAATCATCTCATCAATAATGTTTATTATTGATTACATGTTAAAAATAGTATTTTGGATGTATTGGGTTAAATAAAATATATTTTTATTTATATATTAAATATATTTATTAAATATATTTTATTTTATATATTAAAATATATGGTTAAATATATAATTGAAATTTTCTGTAAGGAAAATTTCACCTGTTTCTTTTTATCTTTTTATGTAATTACTAAAAACTTAAATTGATAAATGTGGCTCCTGTTTTTGTTTTTGTTTTGCTGAGGAAGATCACCCTGAGCTAACATCTGTTGCCAGTCTTCCTCCATTTTGTATGTGAGCCACCACCACAGCATGGCTGCTGAGAGATAAGCGGTGTGGTTCCCCGCCTGGGAACCGAACTCTGCCCGGAAGCGGAGCACATGAAACTTAACCACTAGGCCCACCGGGGCTGGCCCGTGGCCCCTGTTTGTGGTTCACGTATTTCTACAGGACGGTGCTGCACTACACAGGCCAAAGGTGCCCATTTCTGGGCCCCACCCCAGACCTCTGATGGCCTGTCTGGGATGGGGCCCTGGGACCTGCATTTTAACAAGGTCTCTTAAAAGATGCTGAGGACCACCAAAGTCTGAGTTTAAGCTTCAGGAATGTGTCTGGCTTGTTCACTATTATGTTTCTCAGGATCTGGCATAGGGCCTGGCACAGACTAGGTGCTCATTAAATGTTTGTCGAGTGAGTCATCTCATCTAATGCTCACAGTTAGGTAAGTAGAGGAGATAAGACATTTTTAAAAATAGTAAGTATGGAGTTCTGTGCACCAGCTAAAAGCTAAAAATTGACTTATATGTACTGAGAGGAAAGATGGCCAATGTATATTGCTAAGGAACATTATCTATACAATCCCATCAAATAAAATATTTTTGTATAAAGCACAAAGGACCTGGTTTCTTCAACAAACAAATTGCAAGGAAAATAAAAGAGATAGAGTAGGAACCTGTAGACTGAATGAGACTTAAGCGACATCGACCAATTACACACTCTCACAGGCCTTATTTAGATTCTCACTCAAACAAGCAAACTATAAAAAATGACATTTGATGATGTTAGGAAATTACTGTTACAGGATAGTAATGGGATTTGGGGTTTCTTTTTAGTCCTTTTCTTTCAGAGATACATCTTCAAATATTTAGAGATTAATTTATATGATGTATGGGATTTTCTTCAAAATAATACTGGATGGGCGAACTAATGGGGATAAATGTGTTGATTTGGTATATGTCTAAGCTGGTTGATGGGTACATGGGGGTTCATTTTATATGATTCTGTACTTTTGTATGTATTGAAAAGTTTCCATAATATAAATATTTTAAAATAAGAAATCAAGTCACTTCTCACAAAGGCCAACTGGTAGTTTGGAAGTGATTTGACCCAGATAAGAAGAAGAGAGGGAGGAAAATAAATTGTCCTTCTTTGTCTGGAAAAAGATCAAAATCAAAAGATTTATCACTATATTAATAACAAACTAGGTTTCAAGGCAAAAGCATTATTAGAAACAAAGAAGGAATATATAACTCTAAGAAGATATAATAATTCAAAACTCTTATACACCTGGTAACATAACCCCAAAACATATAAAGCAAAACAAGGACAAATTAAATCCATTATCATAATTAGAGATTTTATCACAGCTCTTTCAATGACTAATATGTCAGGAAGATAAACAATCACTAAGGATATAGAAGATATAAGCAAGACAGATATTCAATATCATTAGTCATCAGGGAAATGTAAATTAAAGTCACAGTGAGGTGGATTTTATTCCCACTAGCTTGGCAAGAATTGTAAAGTTGAACAGTTCTGCATTTGGCAAGGATATATGGCTCCATGGGGACTTCATCCATTTTGGGTGGGAGTAAAAATTGGTTCAGTCTTCTTGGAAAATAGTTTAGCCTTGCCTAATAAAGTTGAGCATGTTGCACACACGATGATTTAGCAGTTCTCGTCCTAAACTTACTGTTTAAGAATACATGTAATATGGTCAACCTGCAAGGAAAGTCAGAGGTGGAGGAAGGTGCCGCTGCAGAAGGGCACGGGAGTGTGTTTCTAAGGTGTTGGCAGTTTTTATGGATGTAAGTACATGGGCATCTGTATTGTTTTTCTTTAAATTGTGTAGCGTTTGCATGTATATCTTACAATAAAAATGCATTGCCTGTATATTTGCACACATCACATCTGTATATAAATGCATAAGAGGTTGGAAGGACATCCCAGCCTGTCCACAGTGGCTCTTCCTAGAGAGTGTTATTGGGGTGGTGGGGGGAAGGAACTATATTTTATTCAAATATTTCTGGGTTGTTTGCATGTTTTTTCAGTAAGTGCGTATGACTTGGGTGATTTTGAAGACCCAATTAAAGCAAGTACAGCGAAACAAAACCCAAATAACGTTCACGTGGGAAGGGTGAAAGGCCACGAGGGCACTGTAGGAGGCAGGTTGGTGGGGTGGAAAGAGCCGCCACTTTCTGCTGAGTCACGTGATTTCTCTAAGGCTCGGTGTCCTCATCTGTACAATGGGCCTAACGGGGTCTGGTCTCCTGGGGTCTCTGGAGGACTGGGGGAGATGAGACGGATGAAGGGCCTGGCTCAGCCCTGGGTGCATGTTCGGTATCCGGAGATGCTCGTATGAGAGGGAGGAATGTTTGGGGAGTTTAGAGGAGTTGGATAGAGAGTGGAGATTGGGAACAGAATTTCAGCTGGGGGGTGGGGAAGGCTTCCAGGGGAGGTGATGTGTGTGCCAGGCCTTGGGGAACCAGGAGAATGTGGAGATGGGGTAAAACAATGACGTATTTGGCTGGGGGAGAGGCAGTGAGGAGGAAGGGGCTTGTCCAGGCTGGCCAGATCTCAGGATGGGCAGTGCTGGGGGATGGGGTGGGAAGGGGAGAAGCTTTGCTCCCGACAGAGCAGAACTGAGGATCAGGGCTAACATAGGCTTCATTTGGAACCAGAGATGTCATGCAAATATATGCAAAAGACCATGCAAATGAGCCCAGCTGGTGGCCGGTGGGAAGAGGATTCAGCTATTGATTGTGTTCCCAAAGTGTGGTCCAGGGCCACCTGTGACAGAATCACCTGGGGAACTCATCCTGGTCTCCCCACCAACCCCAGACCTGCTGCTTCCATCCTCTGGGGCTGCAGCCCAGGAGTCCGCTTGTTTAAGGAGCTCCCCAGGTGATTTTTTACTTCCACATTCATTTATTGAACATGCACATGGTAATGCGTTATAACACACTATAACATATAATATAAACATTCAAACAGAAAAGTAAGTCTCCCTCCCTCCTCATTCTCCACCTCCATTCACAGAGGCAACCACCAGTGCCGTGGCGTTCCTGTGTGTCCTTCTGGAAGCTACTCTGCACATTCCCAGGGGATTCAGCCTTGGTCCTTTCAGATCCACAGTGTCTTGGAGTCTTAGGGTGATGCTTCTGGGTCACTCATTTGTGTCTTTGTTCACTCAAAATTCACTAGGAGCTGGGCCAGCCCTGTGGCTTAGCGGTTAAGTGCGCACACTCCGCTGCTGGGGGCCCGGGTTCGGATCCCTGGCGCGCACCGACTCACCGCTTCTCTGGCCGTGCTGAGGCTGCGTCCCACATACAGCAACTAGAAGGATGTGCAACTATGACATACAACTATCTACTTGGGCTTTGGGGAAAAAAAAATAAATTAAATTAAAAAAAAAATTCACTAGGAGCTTGCTGCATGCCAGGCCCATGCCAGGCACAGGGGAGACCCCAGCCCTGCCCCCAGGAGCTCACATAAGGGGGGGGTGCCATTCACAAGAAGGATATGAGGGCATCCTGCCTGCGAGGGCATCTATACCCACAGCCCCTCCTGGATCCCTCCCCCTGGCCTCCCCACACCCCTCCAGCTCAGAAGGCCCCAATCAAGCTCAGCATCCCCACATGCTCCTCCTCCCAGGCACCGTCCCGCCTCATGGCCCCTGTCTCCTGGACCTGTAGCTTCCCCCAACAAAGTGCTCAGCTGGCTTCTGCCCTCACAAAGCTACGAGCTCCCCAAGGGGGGACCCAGGTCAGGGTCTTAGTCAGTTTGGGCTGCTACGACAAAAATGGCTTAAACAACAAATATTTATTTCTCACAGTTCTGGCTGGGGAGTCCAAGATCAAGGCGCCGGCAGATTTGGTGTCTGGTGAGGGCCTGCTTCCTGGTCCATAGACAACTGTCTTCTCGCTGTGTCCTCACACGGCAGAAGGGGCAGGGGAGCTCCCTGGGGTCTCCTTTATAAGGGCACTAATCCCATTCATGGGGGCTCCACCTGTATGACCTAATCACCTCCCAGGGTTCCCCCCCCAATACCACCACACTGGGGGTTGGGGGACACAAACGTTCGATCCATAACAGTTGGGGACAGATGACATCTGGGAAACAGGTGCACAGCTCAGTCAGGTGTTGAGAGGTGCTGACCTCCTGGTTGGTTCTGTCTGGGATGCAGCGGGGGTCTCAGATGATCACTTTCAAACTCACCACAAGATGCTGGCCGAGCAGAGCACTGGCTGGGGTCCTTTCTGCCCCCAGCCCCGCCCCCACTCGACACGCTCATTCCCTCACACTTGCCCCGGTGGGTGAATGTCCAGCCTGGTGGGGACCCTGCCTGGGCTGGGGGCTTGTCTGACCATCAAAGAGGAGACTCCATGGGCAGCGTCTTCAGCACACAGTGGTTGCTGGGCTGAATGTCTGAACGAAGTCCATAGAATGAAAGGCTTCTCCCGGCCGCATCAAAGGGATGGCCAGAGCACTGAAGAAGGAAACTCGTACTGTGTGATCAGTGGTGCTTACTGCTCTGTCCACGGGCGTCCAGGAGCCTTCTCCTGCCCTGGGGAGGTGCATTTCCAGCCCAGACTCCGGTGGAGGGGAGGGATGGAGGGAGGCCGGCACACTCCACCTGAGACCAGGGGCTGGGCTGGATGCTTTAAACATCCCTTCAGTTAATCCTCAAGACAGCCGGTAAAGAGGGGTATGTGCGTGCGTGTCTGTGTGTGAGCCAATTTCCCCCTGAGACAACGGAGGCGCAGAGAGGTACGGGACAGCTACCGAGCGCCTGGAACCCCCTCTGTCAGGTTCCAAAGACGCTATTTTCAGGCCGGCAAATAATTCAGCCCTGGCCTTGACCCTCCAAGGCTCACCAACACTCAGGGCCACCTGTTCAAGTGACACCGTCCCCCAGAAGTGTCCTGGTTTTCCGCTTGCGCATGAAGGCGTTCAGGGCACTTCTTGGGGGCGCAGACGCAGGCCCGCGAGTTGCGGGCGGTCTGCCCGTCTGCTCTCTGCCCGGCCCCCGCGTCCCGGGATTGGCACGGAGGAGCGTCCCGCCCCGCGTGACCGGACCTGGCGGCACCGCCGCGCCCCGCCTGCAGCGCCCCCGGCGGCCACATGGGGGCAGCAGGCGAGCGCCCTCCGCGCCGCCCGCCGCCCGAGTTCTAGCCTCGGCCTGGGACGGAGGTGGGGCCGGGGACCCTGCCGGCAGGAAAGCAGCCAGGGGACGAGGACCCGTGTCTGCGTCTGGCCTGGCGCTGGCTCCACGCTGGGACCCTGAGCAGGTCGCCTCGCCCCAGGAGCCTCGGTTTGCCCATCTGTCAAATGGAGTAGGCCGTCTGCAAGGGCCTTTTTGACCCTGGCAATCCCTGAGCGAGCCTTAGCAACAACTTGAGAGGAGCTTCTGTGCGTGCTATCCCTGCTCACAGGGCGGGGTCCTGCCTCGGTCTGACAGAAGCCTCTCATGCCCAGGGAGAGGGAAGTGAGTCCCCTGACGTCACTGCTGACTCCAAGCCCAGCTCCAGGCCTGTGGAAATCCCCGCATACTAAAGGGGAAACTGAGCCCCCAAAGGGGTGGGGGATTTGCCGGTGCTCTCACACAGGACAGGGCAGAGCCGAGCCTCTGTCTCGACCAGTGCTCTCTCCCAGTGCCTCCCTCGAGGTTTGAGGACTCAGCAACCCCACCCCCACCCCTTGCCTTTACTTGGAAAATTAAAGGGAACAAGAGTTGGCAGTCCACTCCGTGCATAGTGGGGGAAGGGAGAGGCTCCAGAGGCCCTATGGGAGGTTCTGGACTTAGGGAGCAGCCCCCTTCACAACCTCCAGAGGGTCTGCCTCGTGGCGCCTGGCCCTGCTGCCCAGGATCTGCCTCCCACCGGCTCCCTTCCAGCATCTCCTCAGGGCCAGCCTAATGCAATCTCCTTCCATCTCCCTCAGCAGGGAGGACAAAGCTGGGAGTGGGCTTCACAGCCCCTGAGCATGGCCCCTCTCATGCACAGCACAGCAGCCACAAGAGGCAGATGAAGATACTGAGGTTCAGAGTAGGTCAGAGACAGGGATAGGACATGAACCTCCCTCTCTCCAGGCCTTCTACACCACTGAGCTGTCCCCTTCATACCTCAGGGCAGGAAAGGAGGGCAGAGGGGGATATTCGCTGAGCCCCTTCCCCAAGCCTGGCCCCGACCTGGGGTGCTTGCCTCCTTGGTTCTCCAGCCATTCTGAGAGGCAGCATCATCAGGTGCCCCACTTACAGATGAGGATCGAGCTGTGGCCCCCAAAGGAGCAAGCAGACTGGCATTTGAACCCAGGTCGGCTCGGTTCCCACACCTGGCACTGGGCCTAGGGTCTGACCTTTCTCTGGGGCAGGGGCCCCGCAGGCTGCTTCCCTATATGGCCCCAGAGCCCAGAGAGCAGCAAGGGTAGCAGGTTTCTGGGGTGACCTGGGCAGGCCAGGCCACCTCCCTGTGCTCAGTTTCCCTGCCCTCCCCACTCACAGCACCAAAAATAAACACTGGAGAGACCTTCCAGCCAACCAGGGTAGTGTGATCCAGCCGGTGCCCATGTCGGGGAGAGCCTGGGCCCGGCATCAGGCAGGCTGTGGGAACAGCTCCCTCAGCTGTAAAAAGGGGCCAAGGCCGAGAAGGCCCTTTAAGGGGATCGGGGCCATGTGGTAGGGGAGAGGGGAGCATCGGGCCAGCCTTCTGGGACCCCCCAGCTTAGGGGAAGAGGGAAGGACACAGCCGGGGACAACCAAGGCCACCAGCGCCAGCATCTTGGGCCATGGGGTGAGGTGAGCAGAGGACGAGAGGCAGGTGACATCATGGTGACAGAGCCGCAGTCCTCCCCCCACCCCCTACTCAGACCCAGGCAGGGCCCAGTCTCATTAGAGGGTGGTCACAGACACGATCCTGGCCTCCAGGGACTCCCCTGGTCAGAGAAATAGGTGAGCAGGAGGGCCAGAGAGTCCTGCCCTCTGCATCATCGTTGTCATCGTCATCATCACCTTCATCATCATAGGCTTCAAAGAAGTTCAAAGAATTTCCTCCTCTGGCCTGAGTGAAGCCCACCCTATGGAAGCAGGAAGCTGGGTGAAAAGCCCTCTAGGGGCCCCCACTATTGGGGTGGGGGGAGTGGGTGGAGGCCTGAAGCTTATTGCACAAATTCTCTGCCTGGGAGCTGGGGAGACTTCTCAGAGGAGGGGGCCTGTCCTCTGAGCTTTAAGAAACAGGCCATATGGTACCACTCGTACGCAGTACCTGGAGGAGTCAAATTCACAGCGACAGAAAGCAGAATGGTGGCGGCTGCGGGCTCCGGGGAGGGGAGGATGGGAGTCAGTGTTTAATGGGGACCGAGTTTCAGTTTGGGAAGATGAAAAGAGTTCTGGAGATGGATAGTGGTGATGGCTGCTCAACAGTGTGAATGTACTTAGTGCCACAGAACTGTACACTTAAAAATAGCTAAAATGGTAAATTTTAAGTTATGTATATTTTACCACAATTAAAAAATTATTTTCATTAAAAGGAATAAAGAAATGAGCAAGCAGTGGGCAGGAAGAGCAGGGGAAATGGAGTCCCCCAAAGTTGAGGAGAGAGAGTGTGTCCCCAAAAGGCAAGGACACTGATGTGAGGGCAGAGAATGCAAGAGGGGAAGGAAGTGTGGTGTTGATGGGGACAGGCAGGCAGGGCACAGCCCACACACTGCCACCTTCTTTCTCACAGTTATCCGTGTCCCAACTCCTCTGCCCCCGCCTGAGACCCCAACCTTCCCCACACAGGGTCCCACTGGACAAGACACTCCAGTCTCCTAAGACGTCTTGGTCACCGTAACTCAGGGAGCCTCAGAGTCTTACGGTCCTCCAGTCCCCTCCCCCAGCTGCCCTCTGGGAAGACCCGCAGTCTGCCCTCTGCTACAAACCTCCTGGGACCCCCATGGTCTACAAGATACCATGCAGAGGCTTTGCTCTGGCATTCAAGGCTCCTGGTGCCTGGCCCAGCTGACCTCGCCCATCTCTCCTCAAGGGTTGCTGGGCCCCACCGTGCACGAGACCCCGTACTCACCTTGCAGGCACCCACGCCCTCCTCAAGGAGTGGCCTCACAGGAGCCTCTGCTCCCAGAAGTCCATGCCTGCCCGTTCCTTCCCTCACTCCTTGCCCTTGCCCTCCTTCCTCTAGGAACGCCCTCTCCCATCCTCCGAGGTCGACCTTGCCTCCTCTTCTGAGGGCCTCCTGTATGGCTCGCTGGAGCACCTTCCCCAAAGGCCCTGTGAGCATCCACAAACTCCAGGCCCTTCCTGGTGCCAGCGCACAGTAGGAGCTCGGGTGGAATATGCTGAGAGACTGGTTCAAAGCAGCCTTCCTGTCTACCCTCTTAACTCAGGGGGAGCCAGTGGGGCCGGTAGAGAGTCAGGAGTCAGGAGCCCTGGGTTCCTGCCCGGTCTAGATTTGCTGTGTGACCTCAGGCAAGTGTCTCCCCTCTCTGGGCTTTGGTTACAACCTTCTAAGAAATGTGGCCTCAATCTGGGCAGTCAATCCCACGGGACAGCCCCTGTCAGAGAATAGAAAAGGTGAGGCAGAGGGAGTCATCAAGGGCCGTGACCTGAGGGCAGGGCACAGTTGGTGACAGGGCCAAGGCCATCATCCCCACAGTGGAGTTTCCTGGGTGCTCACACTCACTCACAGCACCCAGAGCAATGCTCAGCATTCAGCCCGCCCTGGCCTGCTGGAATGTCAGGGAGGGGCCAGAGCTTCATCATCACCACCACCACCATCATCCTCTTCATCACCACCATCATCCCCACCATCATCAAGAAGTTCAAAGAATTTTCTTCTCTGGAGGGCACCTCTGGCCTAGGACAAGCCTGCTCTCTGCACACACAGGGGGCCGGATGGGAAGACCTTTCCAGACCCCCGGGGGGTGGCAGGAGGGAAGCCCCTATGACTCTTTGTCCCTCACCTCCTCAGGGGGTCAAGGGAGGGGAGGGGCCCCACTTGACTGAGCACGTAGTGTACACCAGGCACTGGGCTTTATCTCCACAAACTCCATAAGGATTCTTTCCCCACCTTACAGACGGGAAACTGAGGCTCAGAGAGGTCAAGTTTGCACAACTGTGAGTGCACGACGGGGAACTTAACCCCGAGTCCACTCACCTTCAGTTTGCTCATCCCTCTGCCTCTAGGCAAACAGCAAAAAGAACAGAAAAGTCTGCGCTCTGAGAGCTATCACGCCCCACACGTCCCTTCGCCCAGCCCGGTGAGCCCGTTCTGCGAGGCAGCTGCAGTTAGTTAAGAGCCAGGCTCTGGAGCCTTCCTGCCCAGGTTCAAAGCCAGCCCCGCCTCTTACCAGCTGCGTGACCTTGAGCAAGTCACCGACCTCTCAATACCAGAGTTCTCCAGCTGTTAAGCGAGGATGCTCATCGCATTGGCTCCCAGGTCTGCGCAAGGGTTAACTGAGTCCATGAGTGGAGAGCAGTCAGAACAGAGCCAGGCACACAGCGGGCGCTCAATAAGCAGTGGCTAGCAGAATTATCATTTTCCTGCCAGGCAAAGCCTGCATCTCGTGGCCCCAGACCCTGCGCCTCCTGAGAGCAGTGGGTGGAGTGTCCTGCATCGGAGGCCCAGCCCAGGGCTAGCCCCAGCAGGCCCTCAGGGCTGCTGACGACTGAATGGGTGAGCCCACATCCATTTCCTCCTCCCACGACTGCCGGCTGCCTCCTCACCTCCCAGGACTTTGTGGAATCTTCCCTGACCTTCTGCTGCTACATCTCCCAGCTCAAGCCTTGTGCCCTGTGAGACTAGATCCTCCCCAACCCTCATCCATCCACCCCTCCAGCACAGGATGAGGCCCCCTACAATCTCTCTACCACCCTGCCCACCTCCTGCCTCAGCCCCACCAGGAGCCTGGAGTCCTGACATCCCCTACCTACGAGCTGTGTGACGTTGGGCAAGGTCCTGTCCCTCTCTGAGCCCCAGGGATGTCAGCTGTAAAAGGAGGGAGAGAACCTACCCCTCAATGGATTATTCTGAGGATTAAAGGGAGAGGGAGGACAACTCTTTCTAAACTGTAAAGGGTGGTGCACTTTGGAGATCTGTATTAGTGGGTGCTAGATGCTGGCCGGAATGGGAGTGGAGGGCGGAGGGCTTAGGGGTGTAATTCCACCATGGGTCGGTTAGAAACCGCCTCCCTTCTCTCAAAAGAACTAAGCTGAATGTCCCAGCTGAGTGGGAGGGAGGCTTGTGTCCTGTGGTCTTGAAATCAGAAGGCCTGCGGACAATTCAATTGAGTTCATTCCTACCCTGGCCGAGCCCCTGCTCTAGGCCAAGACCTGTGCCAGGCACTGGGACCCAGGTGAATCCACAGTCTCTGTTCCCAAAGAGCTGAGAGTTCTGGAAACCCTTCACTACCACCCAGTGTGAACCCGGAAGCCAGGCAAGGGAGGCATGACGACTGTGGAGTGGGGGAGGGGGAGCAGAGGGTTCCCAGAGGAAGTGGCCCCAGGACTGGACTTAGGGGGAAGCAGCTGCTGCACAGACTGAACCTGGAGTGGTAGGAATCTCCATCTCCCCCAGAACTCTCTGGTAAGTTCTAGAAGAGCTTCAGAGAGGAGGCAAATTAAGTCTTGAATGAAACTGCCGTAATTCAATCAGAAAAATAATCCTGCTAATTTAGTTAAAGAACCACTTGATTGAATTTCTTTCCAAATCCAGGCCTATTCAAAAAGCCAGTGAATCCAAAAGCCTGCTAAATTTAAAGTAAACTCCCAAATAATCCAACGAACGGGCCATTTGAGTCAAGTCTTTGATAAATCTGGCCGGAATCATTCCAGTCCTATGACTGTTCGTTCAATCGGCTTATCCTTTTTTTTAAAAAAATAAAGTGTAATTCAGGCAAACAATAGTCCACTTTGGTCAAATAACCAGAAAGTTCAGGATGAAGAATGGCTGGCGCCAGTTAAATGAGAAATCCATCGTGCCTGCTGGCTAGCTGGGAGTGGCATTGTGTGGTGACAGGGGCAGTGGGAGGGCCATGAGCCGTGAATATGAAGTGGACCTTGACTGCGCCCTGCCCCCCAAGGCTGGGGGGGAGCACAAGTGTGCTTGCCGTCATTCTCCAGTTCTGAGCCTCAGTGTTCACGTCTGAAAAATGGGGAGGCAGCTGTGAGGACTAAATCAGGAAACCAAAGAGGGTGTCCCACCAGACAACGTCCTCCTTCCCCTGCCCCCCTTCAGCCTGGGCCTGGTGGGAGAGGAACCTACAAACTCTGCAAACTCTGTAAACGAGTCTCCCTGTCTGTAAAACAGACCCTTAACCTTTTAATTTAATGTAATTTTTGGAATGGAAAATGTTTTCATGTGGATCAAAATTCAGAAGTTACCAAAGGGGGTACAGTGCAGATCTCCCTCCCATGCCTTCCCCCACCACTCATGTCCTCTCTGGATGAGACCAACCCCTCACCAGCCTCTGTACCGCCGGCCAGAGATACTCGGATGATATGAATAGAAAAAGAGGGATGCATGTTCTTTCTCTTCTGCCTTTTACATAAATAGCCACAAACTATATGCTCTTCTCTGAACCTGGCTTTTTTTCACCGGACAATAGTTCGTGTAGATCTTTCTCCATTTGTTCATAAAGAGCATCCTCATTCATTTCCACAGCTTCATTATGGCCCATTGGGTGAATGATTTATGATCTGTTTTATCAGCCCCTTATTGACAGATGTAAGTTTTGACACACACACACACACACACACACACACACAAACACACACACTGCTATGGATAACCCTTTTCATAACCCATTTCCCTCCTGTGCAGTTATATCTGTAAGATAAATACCTGGATTTGGAATTCCGAGGGCAAAGGACATGTGCAGTTGTCATTTGGATGGATATTGTCATTGCCCTCTTTAGGGGCTGTGCTCACTTACTCTCCTGTGGATCAAGGTGCCTGTTTCCTGAGAAGCTTGCCATCAGTGTGTTACCAAAATGTTATATCTTTCCTCACCCAACGGATGAGAGTGGAATCTCAGTGTACTTTTAATTTGAGTTTTTCTTGTTTTGAATGAGGCTGCCATCTTTACCTGAGTTTCAGAGACCTTTGCGGTTCCTTTTCTGTTCATATTCTTAGTCATTTTTATATTATATTGTTGGCATTTTTCTTATTGGTTTCTAGGTGCTTTTTGTATATTAAAGAAAGCATGATTTGCACATATTTTTCTTCTGGACCCTTCCAGAAATATTCTATGCACATAGAAGCAAATACATATGTATTACAATGGGCGCTTTGAACTAGAGTTTGCTGGAAGATCTTTTCACTCAATGGTCCAGGTATCTGAGGGGGACTCCTCCAGGCAGCATCTTGGAGCTAGAGGTGAGGATCAGAGCTGGTGGCCTCTCTCCTTTCTGGGGTAGGAGCTAATGACCCCCAGGTCTATCTCCATCAGTTTTTCTTAGGCCTAGAGGGCAGAGACCACACCTGGGTACAGCATCCAGGCCTCATAGCCCATTGAACACTCATCCTCAGACTCCTAGTCCAGAGCTCTTTGCACTCCTCACTCTGTAACAATGTCTGCATACTCTAAGTATGCGATGGGCCAAGCCACACCCTCTCTTCCTCCTTCCCAAGGGCAGACATTTGGGGGAGTATGTCCACGTGAGGAATGGAGTCTTTGGCGACAGCCCAAATCACACCTGAGGCCTTATTCATATGGTGGGCTCGTTCCTCTGTCTTTATTGCCTGTGGCAAACTCTTACACATACTTGAAGGCCCAGCTCCAGGGATGCTTCCTCTAGGAAGACTTCCATGACTCCCATCTCCCTCTCTCTTATGGTTCTGATGGCCTTGTCTATGTCTATATTTACCAGAGCAAGAACTGTGTTTTCCAGGCTGGCCCTGTGGCTTAGCGGTTAAATGCACATGCTCTGCTACTGGCGGCCTGGGTTCGGATCCCGGGCGCACACCGACGCACCGCTTCTCAGGCCATGCTGAGGCTACATCCCACATACAGCAACTAGAGGGATGTCCAACTATGACATACAACTATCTACGGGAGCTTTGGGGGGGAAAAAAAAAAGGAGGAGGATTGGCAACAGATGTTAGCTCAGGGCCAGTCTTCCTCAGCAAAAAGAGGAGGATTAGCATGGATGTTAGCTCAGGGCTGATCTTCCTCACCAAAAAAAAAAAAAAAAAAAAGAACTGTGTTTTCCCATCTTTCTGTCCTCCAGAATCTCCTGACGTGAATTACCAAATGACTCATCACAGGCAGGCTCCTTTATCATTTGGGGCCTTAGTTTCCTCATTTGAAAAGGAAGATCGTAATATGAAGCCAACCACAAAGTGTTGTTGAGAGGATTAAGTGACTCTGTTCATGTAAAGTTCTTTGCAGTGCAGGGACACAGCAAGGGCCCAATATGTGGTAGCCACTGGTTATTACTCACCCTGTGACCTTGGGCAAGTCACTTCTCTGCTCCTGTCCTCAGTTTCCTTATCTATAAACTGAAGGTGAAATAGAAGACCTAGTCCTTGACCATCAATGGATGCTAAAACCACTAAGTAAAATGTTGATGGGGAACTTTATAACAGAAGACAAGGCTAACAACACCTACAGCCACTGATCAACCTCAGCATCACTAAATGGTGGGACAGCCCGACACCCTGTGGCTCCTGCTCTGATGCACTAGGAAGGACACAACATCATCTATGAAATATTCTTTTTTTTTTTTTGTGAGGAAGATCAGCCCTGAGCTAACATCCGCGCTAATCCTCCTCTTTTTGCTGAGGAAGACCGGCTCTGAGCTAACATCTATTGCCAATCCTCCTCCTTTTTTTCCCCCCAAAGGCCCCGTAGATAGTTGTATGTCATAGTTGGACATCCCTCTAGTTGCTGTATGTGGGATGCGGCCTCAGCATGGCCTGAGAAGCGGTGCGTCGGTGTGCACCCGGGATCCGAACCCAGGCCGCCAGTAGCAGAGCACGTGCACTTAACCGCTAAGCCATGGGGCCGGCCCATATGAAATATTCTTGATAAAATAATTGAATCCAAATCGAATAAAGCCTCCAGCTTCCAGAGTCTACATATAATTATCAGTTGGTAGGAAATATGGGGGATAGTGGGGCATGTTCAAAGACACCACAGGGATGCAGTCAACCAAATCCAGACTGGGAAACCCAGTCTGGAATATTATTCAGCCATAAAAAGGAATGAAGTACTGATACATACTACCACATGGTTGAACCTTGAAAGCATTATGCTATGAGAAGCCAGACACAAAAGGTCACATATTCTAAGATTCCATTTATATGAAATATCCAGAATAGGCAAAAGAGAAAAGTAGATTAGTGGTTACCAAGGGCTGGGGGCAAGGAGGGCAGAAATGGGGAGCGACTACTAGTGGGTATGGAGTTTCTTTGTTGGGTGATAAAAATGTTAGAGAATTAGTGGTAATGGTTGCAAAACCTTGTGAATCTATTAAAAGCCATCAAATTGTATACTTCAAAATGCTGAATTTTATGGTATGTGATTATATCTCAATGAAAGACAGAGAGAGAGAGGTTTAAAAGATATATCAACCAGATGTAATATGTGGGCCTTGTGTGGATCCTGATTCAAACCAACCAACTATAAAAAGATAAATAATTCAAACAAACCAACTATAAAAAGACAAACAAATAAAAAGACAAATTTGGAGACAAATTAGGGAAATTTGAACATGGACTATATATTAAATGATCTAATGAAAGAAATTGTATTGCTTTTGCTAGGTGTAATAATGATAGTGTGTGTGTATGTTTGGTTTTTTTAACCAAGTCTTTATCTATTAGAGGTAATTACTGAAGTATTTATAGATGAAACGATATGATCTTTAGAATTTCCTTTTAAAAAACATATGTGGGGGGATGGATGAAACAAGAATGGAAAATGTTGATATTTGTTGAAAATTAGGGATTGGTATATGGGTTCATTATACTATATTCCCTCTACTTTTTAGTATAATTTAAAATTTTTGTGATAAAAAGTAAAGCAATAAAGAAATTGACTTTTTCTTTCTTCTTCATATTTTATTGACGTCTCCAATTTTCTATGATAAATATATATTGCTTTTATAATCAGAAAAATATATTAAGGTTATAAAATTAACCAAGGAGGTTGAACTAGCTGACCTCTCAACCTTGGTCTCTGGGAAGCTCTGTCCTCCTGGGTCCCACCAGTGCACCCCCAGCCTCAAAGCCTCGTGGGCGGAGGGAGGGGCTCGCCTTGGGGAGGAGGGCATGCTGAGACTCTGTGGTTCCCTCCCACACTGTCCCCACTACTCTGTGGTTCCCTCTTGAAGCCGCAGCCCAAGGATGGGCAAATCCTCCCCCTGGCTGCCTTTAGGCCAAATGAAGCTGGTGGCCCTTGTAGCCTGGTGGCTAATTGGGAGGCTGCTTAAGAGCCCCCCTTGGCCTTGAAACAGAAAGCCCTGCCTCTGAGCCTTTCTCCCCACGTGACCTCAGGCATCAACCTCTCAGAGCTTGGTTTCCTCATCTGTAACAGGAGGGAAATAATATTTCTCACTTCTGCGCTATTGAAGGATTACATGAAATGGGCTTATCCTAGATTATAGTAAGCACTCAATTAATGGGAACGTTTTTAAGAAGTAAAGAGACTTTATAAAAGTGATATAAGCCCATTAGATGAAAATGCAAGAAAACTGAAGGATAAAAAACAAGCTTCATAGTGCCCACTCAGAAATAACCACAGTGAATATTTTCTTTCCAGGCTCTTTCCTATGCATAAAATTGTATTTTGCTCTTAAATACAACTGCAATCCTGCTGTCACCATACATTTGTGTTCTGCTTTTATTCTCTTAATATTTTAATGTATTTCCTCATATTATTATAAGCTGTTTATAAACATAACTTTTAATAGTTGCATAATATTCCATTGTGTGTTCATGCTGTTCACCTACCCCACCCCCGTGTTGGACACAGACTAGTTTCAGTTTTCACCATTATAAGGAACTCCACGATGAACACTGGATGACTTCCTAAAGAGAGATTTCCAGAAATGGAATTGCTGGGAGCACATTTTTAAAGTTCTTGGATAGGTGGAACCTATTTTTGCCACCACCAGCAGGCTGGCATTTTCAACACAGAACTTTGCCAAATATAAACAAGCTCAGATAATACAAAGACGGAAACAGTTTCCTGACTATAGGTGTCAGACGCCAGGACAACTTTCCCCAACCCCCAAGGGCTGGAATCACACTTCTCAGCCACTCACCTCCTCCCCCTGGTTTCCTTAGCAGGAGGGGTCGGAGGCAGCGTCCGGAGAAGTACAGAGAGTGGGGAAGGACGAGAAGAAAACACTGGGGGAATCAGAGGTCATTCCTTACTCCAGTGATTGGAACCTGGAATCCGCGGACCCAATAGTTCTATGTAAACCGGGGGTGGAGGTGAGGAGCGTAGGGGGTGGTGGCGGGGTCCCAGCTCTTTCTCGGATTCTCAAAGGGATCCTGGTTCTGGAAGAATTATAATCGCCCCTTTTAGTCCGCCCACCCCGGAGGGCCACCCTTGGAGGCTCCCTTAGGCAGGCACGGCTGATGGCTAGGGGCCTGGCTCACGTGGGGCGTGCGCATCGGGGGAAGTGTGCCCCGCGCCTCACCCCACAAGCATGAGAACCACGAACCCCCGGGGGCTGTGAAGCCGGGGCGTGTCCTGGAAGCAGGGGGCGGGGCTGGATGGGTGCCGTCACGGCCCCGCCCCCGGCCGGCTCCCTCCTCCCCGCGCGCGGCGCCCTAGCCGAGTCCTCACCTGGAGGGACAGGTGTGCGCATCTCGCATCTCCGAGGCCGAGGCCGACTCGCCGCTGTCAGGTGAGCGTCAGCAGGAACTCCGGCTGGGGGCTGGGAGGAGGGTCCGGGGTGGGGGGGTCCTCACTTGACGGAGAGGAGAGCCTGGTCAAAGAGAAGGAGCTGGGCGTGGGTCTGTGGAGGTCCTGGTTGCTCCCCAAACTCCTACCATGTCTCTTGGTTATAGTCACGTTGTTCTGAAAACATAGGCTTTGGAGGGATTTGAAGGAGAGGAAACTGAAGAGGAAACAGCAGGTTTCCAAATATTTCAACCGCAAATTTATTATTTTTTTATATGATGTCTTTTCTTCCTTGTAAAATAGACATTGACAATAGACAATAGACAAATAGACTATTTGGCAAAAGGAGAAAAGTGGGAAAGAAATCACCGATGGTACTAATACACAAACAAAACCACTGTGGATATTTTGGTGTATTTCCTTTCAGTCTTTTTTCTATGCACAATCATTTTAGTATAATTTTATCATACTGTATTTACAATTTTTGTCTTGCTTTTCGAAACCCTCTTAACATTGTGTCATAAGCATTTTTCTCGTGTTGTTATTAGTCATTCGTGTGTATGTAATCATTATTTTTAATGGCTGCATAATGTTACATTTACATATTATTTGAGGGATGGGCCATAGTCAGGTACCATTCGGAACACTCGGGAAGGGTTTGAGGGGGAGATGAGATGTAATGGAAAAAACATGGGCTTTGGGTCAGGCCAAGGTCCCCGCCTCCAACAATGGGATCTTGGGAAAGAGCTTTGCTCTCTCTAAGCATCAGTTCCGCATCTGGGAAATGGATACATAAAGCGACTTCTCCAGGGTGTTGTGAGAATTAGGTGAGCTAATTTATGTAGCAAGTCCCCCCCCCTACACACACACGGTTCTGGCAGAAAAATGGTCCACATGTTTGTGAGTTTGAAGGAGGAATCTGGACCAGCTGAAGCCGCTGAGGGACCAGAGCAGAAAAGGAGCTGGGGAGAGGGGGATGGGCTCTGGGGAAAACCCCCAGAATGGAGATGTCTTTGGGTCTGGGGCAAGTTGGCATGAACCAGCAGGATCCGCCCACATCCACCCTGTGTGCGTCAGGCACAAACAGGGTCCCTGAGGCAGGGTCATGACCGCCGGGCCCCCAGATGGGTTCAGCTCCTTGGGATGAGCTTCTGGTAGGGGTTCAGAGTGAGAGGATTGGAAGGAAAGTAGGAAGGGGGGCAGAGGTGGAGTTGAGTAATCAACCCCTTGTACAGATGAGGAAACTGAGGCTTAGAGGACAGGTAATTTGTTCAGGATCCACACAGGGAGCAGTAACAGAGCCGGTGCGGAACCCGGAGCTCCTAACTCCCCCAGGGGTCTCTACACCAGAGACTACTCAATGTGGGGAGAAGGAGAAGGTCAGGGTTGAGTCACCGGCTGTGCTTGTAGCAGGATAAGGTGTGCTTAGAGAAAACAGAGCCTCCATTTCCTCCTCTGCACAATGGGGATAACTCCTGACCTGCCTACTCAGTATCCACTGCCAGGCCTGTCCATCGACAGGGAGCAGGGCCTCCTTCCACTTTTAGGGGCCTGTTCAATTCCTGGTCATATTCTCTGAACCTGACCCCCTCATCTTCTTGACCCTCTGGCCATCTTCAGAGGGGGCCCTGGGTAACTGTCAGCTCAACCAGATGGGCACCTGTGGCCACACCTCAGGATGGGAGATCCACACTCCCCTGAGCCATCTGTTTGTAGACCTGGGAGGTCTTGTTCTGTTTTTCTAATTTGGCTTTTCTGTAATGTGCCCCTACAGCCTGCTCCCGCTGGACGAGAAAGGGCTCTGTGCCCAGGCAGCAGCTCCTAAGTATTAAGAAAATCTCATAGTGAAGGTCCACAACCCTCTGAGGCCATCTATTCCTTCCTGGCCTGTCACTCCAGGATGGAAATAAGGATGTCAAGCTCCCACAGCAATTGGATACCTGTGGTCTCTGATGTTCTGAAACAGAATTGGGGAAGTCCCCTTCCAATTCACAGAAAATTGGAGATGGTCCATTGCACAGTCACAATTTTGAGTCATTTAGAGTGACAATCAGCCCCAGGACCCAGAATCAAGTCCCTGCCTTGGGCCTGGGAAATGACACTTTCTAAAACGTCCACTCCTCTGCCACTTGTCTGTTCAAGAACCTGATAGCTAATACTTATTGAGAGCGTCATTTGCCAGCCTTTTGTTCTAAGAGCTTCAGAGCAATACTGGAAAATAGGTCCATTACTATCCCCGTTTTACAGATGGTGAAACTGAGGCACAGACAGCATAAGTAACTTGCCCCAGTGGAGCCAGGATTCAATCCCAGGTGGTCTAACTCCATCCTGTCACCCCCCCAGGGCTGCCTCTTTGGCCTAAGATGGTGTCTGATTTGGCACATGTCTCTTTTCCCAAATACATCTCTGCGTTGTCGTCTTCTGCACGGCCATCAGGGCTTTCTGGGAGAATGCCCACACTCTGTTGACGTTCTGATCTCTGTCTTAACCCTGGTCACACTGATTTGTAATGACCTATCCTGGGTTCTGGGTCTCCTAGAGAAGACCCCCCCAACCAGGGCAGGGCCCACCACAAGGCCCAGGCCAGGCCCGGCTCTGCTCCCTGTGAGTGAATTAGTGAAAACTGTATCTCGCATGCAGTGTCAGGCTCTGGGCTACGGGCTTATGTACATCGTCTCCTTTAATCCACCTGAGGTGGGGGCTATTGCCACTCCCATTTCTGAGATGAGGAAACTGAGGCTTTGGAAGTTTCTATAAACTCGCCCAGCCACACAGCCCGGAAGTAGCCAATTAAGGATTTGAACCCAGCTTGTTGAAGCAGAGTCTCTACCCCCACTGCCTCTCAAGTGAGAACTCATTGCCGGGGCCTCAAACACTAATGCAAACTCTGCTTGCATACCTGTCTGTAAAAATACTTTTGAGCATGCATTTTGTATTCAAATGTATATATATTTGTTATAACTTAGGTGTATATGTTCTGCTGTGCTAATGGGCGCATTATAAAAAATAGATTAAAATAGAATATCTGGAAGGCTAAGATTAAAAACTAAAAAAGAATACAAATTCCACTCTTTCCTTCCCACATCCCAGTGGATCACTTAGTGAACTTCCTGAGGGGTTGGTGTCTACTTTGGAGACAGCTACGATAGTGGCCACCGGAATCCCCTGGATACTTCCAGAGTGGGCTAGCGAACTCATATTGTCCTGAAGGGAAAGGGTGTCATTCAGTGGGGCCTCAGACACGTGGGCGGGTCCCAGTTGGCATGCACGGGGGAGACAAAGGCACATAGGGGCGCACTCCCCAAGGAGGGTGAGGGTCTGGAGTGGGTCTGGAGGGTAGATTGGAGTCCTTCATAACCTCCGTGAACATTAGGTCAGATTCTCTTAAACTCGCAGCCCTGGGTTTCTACCTGTAAAACGAGTGGGGTGATCTCCAGCTCAGAGGATTGTTGTAGAATTAAGCAAGATCCAATGATGAGTGCCTAGGGCGGGGTCGGGCACATTGTCTGTCCAGTAAATGCTGGTTTGCTAGTTCTCTCCCTCTTCTTCCCTTCCTGTGCAAAACTTGAAGCTGTTCTGAGCAAAACTGGTGGGTAAGTCCATATTCAGCTGCTTGGGATTAGAGACCCTGAGTGCCTCCAGCCCTCTCCCCCCAGGGAGGGGGATCCTGTGGCTATTTGACTGGTCTCCCCACAGTGGGCACCCACCCCAGAATGTCTGAGGTTCCTACCATAGCGTGTTTGCTTGGGCTGTTCCTCCTCAGCCTTCCGTCCGCCTCCACCCTCCAAATCTACCCACCTTCAAGCCCCGCCTCCTCCCACCCTCCTCCCTGGGGGCAACTCTGGAATTTCTCTGTAGAAGGGGCTTAGGGGGAGTCGGGTTAGAAGGGGGCTCGGGGACTTGTCTGGATGCTCTATTTGTGTAGTGCTTCACATGAAGTTAAGAGAACCCTAGTCGTGCATCAATGCCCCAGGTGGCGGCTGAGGGGGCGGCTCACCACCTCTTGGTGCCTCCACTGACCCCAGGCCACGTGGATCTGTCCTGTGGCACCCACTGTCTAGCATGTTCTCTCCGGTGTCGTTAGTCCACATTTTTCCTTGTGTACACCCAGCCTCCCCAGGCGGATTGTCAGCTCCTGACGGGCAGGGTCCGGTGTGGCTCTCAGTGCCCAGGAGGAGCTGGCATCAGGTGATGTTTGTGGACAGACATGTGGTGTGGTGAGGAGATGATGAATTGCACCAGCTGTGCTGAGTGGAGAAGTGTTGCTGTGGGAATTGGGATTATTAGCCGTGGCAATCATCATCATTCCCATGGCCTGGCTAATGAGTGGTTGTGTGTCCTGGGAATGGGATTCCTTGGATTCCCAGAGGATGGAAGGAGCAAGTACTGGAGAGAGCTGGCAGCCATGCAGACAGGGAGGTTGTGCCCAGCAGAGGGGTCAGGTGAGCCCAGAGGGGCAGCGAGGTGACAGGCCAAGCTGAAGAAGCTGATGTGGCCCTTTGGTGATGCCAGTGCTCTCTGTGCCTGTGGGACATGGGACAGGCGCTCCTAGCTCCTCTGAGAGTGGATTTCCCCTAAGAAGCCCAGCAGCATTAGAAATGCTGACAGAGGGTTTGCCCCAGTGGAGGGGGAAGGGCCGAGAGCCCACTGGAGACGGGGGGTAGGGTGGGGAGAAGCCACAGGGTAAGGCCTGTCCCTGAGGGAAGGCTGTCTGGCACTGTTTGGCCCAGCAATGGAAAGTGCCAGGCCCTGCCTCCACCCCCGCCACCACACACCCGTGGCAGAATTTGCTCACTGCACAAGTATTTATGGGGCACACATTTCCAATTGAGCACCCACAGGAACACCTATAGGAGGGTTTCTTTCTCTTGGAGCTTATGTTCAAGGGCATTCAAAATAAGTTAATGTTTTCAGCCTGTAGTAAGTGCCATAAAGAAAATAGGGGAGAGTGATCCAGTAGAGAGGGACAGAGGGGAAGGAGGCCTGCTTAAGATGGTGTGGTCAAGGAAGGCCTCTGTGAGGAGGTGACTTTTGAGTTGTGACTTGAACCTTGAGTAGGAGGCAGCCATTGAAGATCTGAGGGAGATAATTCTGGGCAGAAGGAACGGCAAGTGCAAAGGCCTGGCGGTGTGATGAAATGAATGAGGACCGGGGGACCGAGGTTTGACGTGGGGCCTGAGAGGCAGGGAGAGGCCAGATGATAGCAGGCCGGGGAAGGAATGTAAGTTTCACAAGGATAGAGGGAGCCATTTGTGTGTTTTTGGTAGTTGAGGAATATGATCTCACCAGTTCAGAGATCACCGTGGTGTCTGAGTGAAAAACGCAGGCGCGCGGTGGGAGGTGGCTTGGTTCAGAATATAGCCGGGAGGAAGAACTGATGGGAAGTGCTCATGTTTTGAATGGGGGGGGGGGGGGAAGAACCCTGTCCCACTGAACCCAGATGTGTGTGACCTCAGGATCTTTCTCAACAGAGTGCCCTGGATGTGGAGCATATAGGCCATTCCCCACCCAGGCGAGCCCTTAGTTTACAGATGGGGAGACTGAAGAAAAAGCCTTCAAGGTCTCCTTGTCCAGCCCCCCAGAGAGGGGCTGTGGATTCCCCAAGGTCCTGCTGAAATTCAGTGGTCGAGCTGGGACTCAGACCCGGGCCTCCGGACCCCTGGTCCAGGCCTCTTGCTGCCCCACCCTGCTCCTCTCCGCTGAAGATGGAGGAGGAGGGAGGAACCACAGCCGGGGAATTACCTGACCAGGCATGGCGGTGTCGTCAAGTCACCAGAAGTGCCTAAAAGCAGCGGAGTCTGCAGAGGCTGGGGCCAAGGGCTGACTGGACGCAGAGCACTGCCCTGGGAGCAGTCAGGGGTGGGTGGAACATCACGGAAGGGTCTGGGGGCCAGGAGCCGAGGCCTTGCCGGGGGAGGACGATGCACCAGGGCAGCATTTTTGGGCTGGCACCCCTGAGGGGGACCTCTTGGAGCAGAGCCCGTGTGGGCCGCTGACCCTCGGGGGTCTTGGGAGAGACCCGAGTAGCAGCTGAGAAGAAGACCCCAGAGGAATTTCCTGCAGGGGCATTGTAGGGCCAAGACCACAGGTGAAGACAGAGGGTGGGCAAGGCCAGCAGGTCACCTGGGCCCACCTAGGTTTGCCTACCTCCCACCCACCCCCACCTCGAAGGGGCTGGTGGTGGCCCCTGCAGGGGAAGGTAAAGTGAGGAGAGAACTGGAGACGCAGCCTGTGGGGCTAGAAGTCCAAGTCCGACGGCCTGGATTTTCTCCCTGTCTGCTCCTCGGAACAGTAATAGTATCAATGTCTTCCTCTTACTCAGGGCTTCTTCTGGGCCAAGTTGTTTTTGTGCATGATCATCTGGATTATCTTCATTTTACAAATGAGGCTCAGAGAATTTAAGGAACTTTCCTAGGGTCACACAGTTAAAAAGCAGCAGAGTCAGCATTGGAGGGCAGCTTCCTAACCACAGTGGGCTACTGTCTGGGGCTCCCTCTGTGACCTTGAGTAAGGCTTTCCTGGGTCTCAGTCTCTGCCTGTAAAATGATGGAGTTGGAATAAATGAGCCCCATGGGCCCTTGTGGCTCTCAGCTGGGGCCCAGAATTACTTCTCTGGTAGAGGGGCTCAGAAGTCTGAGGGAGGAGATGGGGACTTGTCTAGGAACTGCCTTCTCCACTAGCCTGGGCAAAGGTGTTAAGGGCGTGGGCTCTGCCAGGCCACTACCTCCACTGAGGGTGGATCTGAAGGCTGATGGAGTCAATGCAGGTAATATGTCTCATGGAGGGCCTGGCACACAGTAGGTGCTCAATAAATGTAGCTCTTAACGTTTTGTCAGAGAGAGTGGAGGCTGTCCCTTCATGGTCCCTTCATTCACTCATTTAGCAAATATTTGTTGAATATCTCCTATGTGCTGGACACTATTCTTGTGTGACACAGTGGTCCCCCAAATAGCGTTAACTCCCTGTCTTTGTGCAACTTATATTCTAGTGGAGGATGCCAACCGAAAAAAAAAACCTCAAATGTAAATACCACATAGAATATGTTAGATAGTGATAAGTGCCAGAAAGTGGAGAAGTGAGGGGAGGCAGTGCCCTAGGGGGGCTGGAATCTTAAATCGGGAGACCTGGAAGGCCTCTCTGTGAAGGTGACTTGAGAGTCAAGACCTGAGGGACATGAAGGAATGAGCCTTGTAGATATCCGAGGGAAAAGCATAACAGGCAGCCGGAATAGCCAGGGCTAAGACCCTGAGGCTGGAGGACAGCCTCAGGGGACAGATTGTGTAGGGCCATTTTAAGGACTGTCCCTGACGTGTAGTAAATCCATGGTGCCCACGGTCTGCACATCAGGTTGCAGATCCCTTTGGGAGGCACTGATATCTCTCTCCCATTACTGGTTTCATCGAGATATCATCCTCACGGTCTGGCAGTTCCAGGGCTGTCCTTGAGATCTCCAGCCCCGTGCTCCGGGATGCCAAGGGGACAGGTACAAAACGTCAGCTTGGAAAGGTGCTGGGGTAACTGCTCCTCCTGACCCCGTGCAGAGCAGCTAAAATCTAGGGTGGGACATGCGAGCTGGGACTTCACTGACACCTACTGTTCCGGGCCTGATGGCATCTTCTGGGCGGTGGGTGGGTGAGTGGGTGCGCAGGGAGAATGGCTAGGGGAACTGAAGCTGGCCACGCCCTTGGGCTTTAAAGTTGGGAGTTAATCCCAGGAGGAATCGTTGAGAACCTAATCTGAAGAGAGAAGTCAGGCCCAGAGGCTGCTGGAACTAAGATTTCTTTCCCTTGGAACCACTTGCATTCCTGGGTTTTCGTTGAGAACCTAATCTAAAGAGAGAAGTCAGACCCAGAGGTTGCTGGAACTAAGATTTCTTTCCCTTGGAACCACTTGCATTCCTGGGTTTTGTGTCACGTCTCTTTCTCCTTAGAGCTGAGCTGCATAGCTCTTTAGAAGGACCCGTGGGCTGGTCTTTGAGGGGAGGAGGAAGGAGAACTTGGGCCCACAGCACAGCTAATCAGGGACAGCATGTGGGGAGCATTCTTCCGAGGGAAGAGAGTGGGTGGGACAGCAGGAGAGAGACTGGGAGCAGGCCTTGGGGGCGGGAATGGGTCTTAAGACTGGTTGGCCCAGGGAACTGACCAGGATCCTCAATGGGGGTCGTGGTGGTCGTTACAAATTCTGGAATGGGGAGGGGGGCATGTGACACAATTGGGAGGGAAATGGGGGACATGTGGTGGTTAATGTGTGCCCTTAGGCAAGCGCCATTAGGAACCTCAGATCCCCTCTCTGTAAACCAAGAGAAAGAAGAGAGTAGGATTTAAGCTGTTGGTGTTTGAGGGGATTAAATGAGATAACCACCTCTCCCAGGGCCAGGTGCTTCGTAGGTGCTGGAGAGGCACCAGTCCCTTCCTGGAGAGGGAAGTCCCGTAACTGGGAAGCAGGGCCCAGGTTGGAAGGTTGGGACGTTGAGAATTGTCAAAGAACAAAAATTCAACCGAGTGAATTCAAGACCTAATTGGCTTTATTCAGCGATTCATGAATAGGGCAGCATCCCATCCAGGAAATAGATAGGAGCTCGGAGGAGTTATATAAAATGGAAGATTTTTTATAGGCAGAAAGACGATGGGACAAAGAAGTTAAAAGAGCCGTGTATTTCAGGCAAGGTCATCTTCCCTTATGGAGGGCAGGGGGCTTATCAGGCAGATTACCTCACTACTAGTGTTGATCAGGAAATTGCAGACTGATGGGTTTCAAATTCCACTCCTGGGAGAAGCTGCAACTACCCTTAGGTGAAGCATTAAGTCTTGGTGGGGCTTAGCCTAAGTGACTCCATTTTGGGTCTGCTGTTTCTTTTTAACAGGATGGAGGACACGTGTGCATTCCACCCTGCTTGGTAGTGCCAGCGTCCCTCTGCTCGGGCCCCAGGCCTGGGCACCTCGTCTCACTTGAGGAGAACGTGTGGCCGCAGGGAGGGCTGGCCTCCCCGGACACGGGGAGCAGAGACTCATGATTCCGGGCTGGTGAAGTTGGGGTGAAAACAGACGACAAAGGGAAGGGCACTGGTTGGGAAGCATGGTGGCCAACCTCTAGGACAGGGTCACACTTGGGGACCTCCAGGGGATGAAGAGAGTCATAAAAATGGGTGAAACAAGCTGAAGTGAGGCAACAAGATAGGGCCCTTGGGCTGTCACCAAGGAGGGTGGCTGCTGCCCAGGCCAGCTGAGTGTGGCCAAGGCTCAGTGAGAGTTTGGGCCCAGAGTGGCCAGTTCTCTCAGTGCTTCAAGAGAAGTAGGGACTATGTATCTATAATATGATATCTTCCCATTTTAAAACACTGGGAATCAATTAACAAAACAAAAGAAAAAAAACAATGGAAACAAAAAAACCTGTGCAGGCCAAACAAAGCCCATCACCTTGGCTGGTAACCCCCTGCTCCGGCGAAGGTGGCACCAAGGGCAGGTCCCCAGTTGACTGCTGCAGATCTCTCCTGGGAGAAGGCTTGTGCTCACTCTCCAGCTCCTGGAAATGGGCTCATGGTCGACTCAGCTTCCCTGAGACCATTGGGGGAACAGAGCCATCTTGCTGTGCTGTGTGGTCCTGGGCAAACCACTTCCCCTCTCTGGGCTGTGAGAGAAGAACCTGCTCTGTGCTGCTCCTGCCATTTGGACAGTGTGTGACTAAGTCCCTCAGGCTCGAGGGAAGATGCAGTTATTCTGGAAGTGACTCTTCCTGGGAACCATGCATTCGGGATTGCATGAGTGTACTCTGGCATTTGTGTGTCCACAGTCAACTGTGTGTCATCATTTGGAGCTTTGCATGGCAAAGTGTAAATATCATCGTTTTAATAACTCTGCCCTGGAACCTTTCATGGGCTGCTCTGGAAGCCGGTAGCAAACCTTAATTAATTCTCCCAGTGACCTGGGGAGGGAGGGGTCCTTCTTCTCCATTTGCAAGTGTGGAAACCCAGGCCCAGAGCTGGGAGGTGACTTGACTAAACACGCACCACTCGGAACCTGACTCAGGTGTTGGTTCCATGGCAGTCTGTGGGGTCCCTCATTAAAAGAGTGAGAACAGAATTAGTGCTTGAGGGTCTGCTCTGTGCGCATCACAGTTTGAGCTGCTGGAAGAGGGAAGAGGGAGAAGAAAAAGGTCTTTGCCTTTGACTTTTCCGTGGCAGGAGAGTGTAGCTGAGCCCAGGCTACCTCTTTGGGCCTTCTGTCAGCGGCCCACCATCTCTTGCTGTCCTGTCATATCGGTCGCCCCTGAATCAACCTGGCCTGTATTCTGTGCAGCATTCAGAGCCTGAAGGCGCAGGGAGCTTCCAACTCGCTCAACATTCTCGGGTTGCAGTAACGGGCATATCCACTGGCCTCGCAGGGGGCCACTGCTTTGGTTTGAGAAGAGACAGAACCCGGCAGGGCAGAGAGCAGCTTTTAGGGCTAGAAAACCCCGGCTTTTTGTGCACCCTCCTCCTCCCCACCCCCCACCCGGTTTTTTCCACCTGTGCCCTCGACTGGGTCAGGGCGTCAGTGCCTGACTGTGCTCCCCTGGCCCCACACGGAAGACCGCGTTCCTGCGAGGCGCTCCTCGCGAGGCTAGGGAACCGTGTTTCCCGGCCGCGGACCCCAGCGGGCCTGGGAGCCGCGGGCGCGGGCCCTTTAAATCCTCCGGGGCGGCGACGGCGGCGGGCCGGGGATGACATCAGCGGGCGGGCCCGGGGCTCAATGGGAGCCGGCGGGCGCGCGCCGGCGGGGGCGCGCGAGCCGGCGGCGGGGGCGGGCGGGCAGGAGGGCCCGGAGGAGGGAGGCGGCGGCGGCGAGAGCCCAGAGCCAGAGCCCGGCCGGGCGGAGCGGAGCGCGGCGGCGGCGGCTGGGCCGGGAGAGGCTGGCGCGCCGGGCGGCTCCGCGAATCCTCCGGCATCCGCCCCGGCGGGCCGCCCCCGCCCGCGGCAGCCCACCGAGCAGCGGCCCGGCACCGGCGTCTTCCCGGCGGGGTAAATATTGGGGGGCCGCGGGCCCGCGGAGGGGCGCAAACCCGGGGGGAAACGGGGCTCCCTCCGCCTCTTTGTTTTTGCGCGAGAGGGCGGGGAGGGGCGGGCGGACACACGCGCGGCCGCGCTGGGCATGGGGGGGCAGCCCGGGCGCCGCCCGCTCGGCCCGGCGAGGACAAAGGCGCGGCTGGGGACGAGGAGGAGGAGGAGGGTGACTATTATTTTGCAGGCTCGTCGGGGGGAGGCCCCCCCAGTCCGGCCCGTCGCCCCCACCCCAACTGGACCCTTCAAGGCCCCAGCCGGCCGCGGCGGCCACCCCGGGCTGTGATTTGGGGACGCTGAGGGCGGGGGTTCGGGACTGGCGTGCCGGGAGCACCCGATACTGTTGATTCGGGCTTCTCGGCCGAACCCCGGGCTTCTGTTCGTTTCCCCGGACAATCGGCCGCGCCCCCCCCTCCTCTCTCCGCTCGGGAGCTGGGGGTCAGCAAGGCTGCTCCCACATTGGATGGGGACGCCGGGGGCCCCGAGGTGATGGGGTGTGTGGTCACCCAGCCACCGATTCTGCTTTCCTTTGTCGAGAGAAAGAAAGGAGTGGGGGTGATTTATCAAATCGGATTCTCCGGTGTCTCCGTGTGAGAAATCCGTGTTTTGCAAGTCTCTGTGGAACAGAAAACTATGTTTGTGCTGGGTGTCTTGAGCGAGAGGGCTCCCAGGCTCCTCTGCACACCCAAACTCAAAGTGGGGGGAGCCCCCTCCCCAACTTTCCCTTTAGTTCTTTTGCATGTTTTTTCTTGGTGCAGCCTCCCTGGGGAGAAGGATTTGGGGAGAGAGGAACAGGATCAGGAGGGTGCAAGTTGCACCCAGCAAATGCCTGTTTGCGGCTCCTTTGCCTTCGTGTCTAGGATGTCCCTCGGATTTTTATTTTAATGGTCCAGTGACAAGGGCCCTGGCTGGAGGGGGGCAGGGAGCTGCCCTGTGCTGTGCTGCTTGGTAGTTTGTCTAATTTTTTTCACCAGCTGAAACTCTGGAATCTCCATGTCCGCCTTTTTTTTTTTTTTTTTTTTTAACTTCGTTTATTCTCTGGCCCCCCATGGGAGAAGCAGCGAAGAACTGGAAA